>NC_134860.1:448608-769858 GCF_049852395.1 Peromyscus maniculatus bairdii | reverse complement strand
ATATTTAAAGGCAATGCAGAGTATTCAGAGTTTGAGGAATTGAGGTTGGAGTCTGACCATCAACTAAAAAGCCCCAACCAGCTAAGCTTTGGCTGCAGGTGAGAGAGATACTAAACTGGGACTACATAGGGAAATTAGAGATGTGAATTACATCATAAAGAAACTACATCCTCTTTCCCTGTTACAGGTGTGTAATTATCTATGTTGAATATTTTAATGTTATATAACATTAAATTGCCATTTTAATTATATAAAAGTTGCTTGAGCATATGAGACCTCAAAGCCCGCCCCCTACAGTGACACACTTCCTCCAATAAGGCCACGCCCACTTCAAGGAGGCCTCATCTCCTAACAGTACCACTCACTATGGGCCGAGCATTCAAACATATGAATCTATGGGAGTCATACCTATTCAAGTCACCACACCATGCCCAGCTTTAGTTTAGTCTTTGGGTAATCGAATAATCAGTGGGATAGTGACTAATAAATATAGCTAGCAATACATACAATTGCTGTTGGGACTGTATGCTTTTTCATTTTGGAGAGAGCTCTCAAAAGATGAGAGTGTCTTCATTCCGGCAAGGAGTGGCTGTATCCTATTAGGTGAAATTACACAGATTTCTGTATGTGTGAAGAGAAGCACAGGAAAGTGAGTACCCAAAGGGAAGCGTTTACTAGCTACCCATTTGTTGCCTCTTTTAGGTTCAGACTTACCCATCTTTAGCTGATAGGCAAAAATGAAGCTTTATAGCTGGTCTATTTAAATATTTTCCTTGGTCAGCTAACATTATACTAAACTTGTCAGTAGAGGGCGATGAAGAGACACTGCCCGAAGAAAGAAGCCAGCGGATCCTTAAGCGCGTCTTCCCCGGCGCGGTGCGCGCTCCACCTCCAGTGCGTGGCTGTGGCTTTTCCAGCTCCCCAAGAGCAGGGTGCTTCTCTAGTGTCCGGCTCTGCTACACATGCAGCTTTCCGGATACCAGGTTCTACAGAAGCTGCGTCCTGCACAGCACAGCAGCCAGCAGCGCCAGTGGCCAGAACCTCCGGATACCAGGTTCTACAGAAGCTGCGTCCTGCACAGCACAGCAGCCAGCAGCGCCAGTGGCCAGAACCTCTCCTGTTCTCCCTGTTGGGAGAGAGAGAGAGAGAGAGAGAGAGAGAGAGAGAGAGAGAGAGAGAGAGAGAGAGAGAGAGAGAGAGAGAGAGGAGGGAGGGAGGGAGGGAGGGAGGGAGGGAGGGAGGGAGGGAGGGAGGGGGAGGGAGGGAGGGAGGGAGGGAGGGAGGGAGGGAGGGAGGGAGGGAGGGAGGGAGGGAGGGAGGGAGGGAGGGAGGGAGAGATATATGATCCCGGAGCAGGGGGCTCTCAAAGCTCCAGGTCTACTTTTGGTGGGGTTTCTCACCCCTGAGCAGTAGTTTGTTGCATTTTTTTGTTTGTTTGTTTTTTGCTTTTGGGTTGAGGAGATAGGATCTCTGTCAGACTCAAAATCTTCCTGCTTCATTTTCCCAAGCTCTGGGCTTACGCTTGTGTGCCCCGTGCCCCGCTCATGGTCCCCATTGTTGGTTACGCTGTGGCGCCTTACACCCATACTCTTCCTTTTCTTCCTTTTTCGAGACAGGGTTTCTCTGTGCAGTTCTGGCTATCCTGGAACTCACTTTGTAGACCAGGCTGGCCTTGAATTCAGATCTGCCTGCCGATTTAAAGGCGTGGGCCACCACGGCCCAGTTCCTATATTTTTGTTGTTTGTTTTGTTTTTCGAGATACGATTCCTCCAACATAATATTTTTATTGGTTATTTGGGATTTTCACATAATGTTCCTGGTCACATTCACTTCCCAGTTTTCTCAGGCCCACCCTCCCCACAAGAAAGAAGAAGAGGAAGAAGAGGAGGAAGAAGAAGAGGAGGAGGAGGAAGAGGAAGAAGAAGAAAGATTTTGATCATATACTCTTAAATGTTCCCTCTATTTCTTTTCTTTTTTTCTTTTTGTTTTTTGTTTTTTCAAGACAGAGTTTCTCTGTGTAGCTTTGGAGCCTGTCCTGGAACTCGCTCTATAGACCAGGCTGGCCTGGAACTCACAGAGATCCGCCTGCCTCTGCCTCCCAAGTGCTGGGATTAAAGGCGTGTGCCACCACCACCTGGCCCCGCTCTATTTCTTACTAACAAACCCTTAATTTCTCTAATCTCTTGTTGTAGTCATTAATTCCTTATATTAAATTTTTTCCTGTTTAAATTATGCGGTTTCTGTCTCCTGATCTCCAGGCTAGTCTGTACCTGAGACAGGTCCAGAATTGCTCAGTCACTCCCCAATTGAGAACTCTGGGGAGACACAAAATTGAGGTAGACACTAAATTGAGATAGTTGAGCACCCTGGATCCCTCATTTGGTTTTGGATTGTGCACACAGCACACTCTACTTCCCTTGTAATGATGCACTTGGCAGCCTAGTTCCTCCCCCCTACATGTACCATGCACATACACCCTCTCCAAACAACTGCTTAGTATCCTCAAAAGCCCTCGAACCCCTACCTGCATGCTGTGGGATGTTCTGTATGGCAAATGTGTTGCTCTGATTGGTCAATAAATAAAACACTGATTGGCCAGTGGCTAGGCAGGAAGTATAGGCGTGACTAACAGAGAGAAGAAAAGAAAGAACAGGAAGGCAGAAGGAGTCACTGCCAGCCACTGCCAGGACAAACAGCATGTAAAGATGCCAGTAAGCCACGAGCCACATGGCAAGGTATAGATTTATGGAAATGGATTAATTTAAGCTATAAGAACAGTTAGCAAGAAGCCTGCCACAGCCATACAGTTTGTATGCAGTATAAGTCTCTGTGTTTACTTGGTTGGGTCTGAGTGGCTGTGGGACTGGCGGGTGACAAAGATTTGTCCTGACTGTGGGCAAGGCAGGAAAACTCTAGCTACACTTGTGTACTGGAGAGATGGCTCAGCAGTTAAGAGCACCAACTGCTCTTCCAGAGGACCCTGGTTCAGTTCCCAGTACCCACATGACAGCTCACAACTGTCTGTAACTCCAGTTCCTGGGGACCCAACAAATTTTTTTGTGTGTGCAAAACATTTTTTGCAAAATTTTTTATGTGAAAAACACCAATGCACTTTAAAAAAAAAAACCCATATGCATCAGGGATATACTTACTCCCATCTGAACAGTGGTATGAATTCCCCTGTCTATCATAACAATCAAATTTCAGCAGTTTCTGTTCAAGTATATTCTTGATGTATCCAAATATGAAGAATGTAAGGGCTAATCTGGCCTGACCTGGTTTTGAAGGCCTGGGCAGTGAACAAAACTGTATCCTCTAGCAGAGAGAATTCCCTATTTACCATCTTATGCCTGTGCACAACCGGGCATGCATATAATTAATTAGTTGATTAATATCAAATGCATTGTGGGAAGGGACATGCAGAGTAGAAAAGTCAACTAAAATAGAGAACCCCTTAGAAACCAGCCCCTCCTCTTCAGCCGCAGAAAAGGGAGGCCTAAACAACAACCCAGGCTCTTCAGTATCCCTGCTCACGTGGCTCCTTGTCAATCTTGACAGTGTATCTCTCTTGGATCTGTACTATCTCTTTGCTCCAAATAAAATTCTCAGGCTTCTTTTGCAAATCTGGGTGAGCCCTTATTTTCAATTCTTTTACTAAGAGACCAAGAACCTGGAAACACCCAGGCCACACCCAACTGCTAGTAACAAAACAACTAGCTAGACATGCTGCTATAGTCCTTATCCAGCCTCAGTGATTGTTTTGGCCTCCTGTGTGCTAAACACATGTGTTATCACTGAGCCTCACCCTACCCTGGAGCCTCTTTTGTGAGAACAGTAATCCCATTAATAGGGCTCCACTCTCAGGACCTAATGGTCCCTGAAGGCCTCACCCCTGCCACCATCGCAATGGCGGTTAGGAGCTTAACACACAAGCTGGGGTGAAGGGTGACAGACATTAGGTCCGTGCAGTAACAGGCTTGTTAGTGTGAAAAACAAAAACCTTGATGCTTGTCAACAGAGACCTGGCTGAGAACACACCGCGGAGAAGCTAACCGGGCACACTACACAAATCCAGCGGATCTGTTTGTTTCAATAAGGCAATCAATGGCAAACAGGTTTCTCCTCCCATAAAATGGGAGACACTCTTAAGCCCAGGTGCTGGCTATGTTGTCTGCTAATAAAAGCAAACTGATGTGAGTAAAGCTGCCCAATGAGTACCATCTCCCCGCCATCTCCCCATCATCTACCTACCATCTACCCACCATCTACCTACCATATACCTTCTACCACTGCCCATGGGAACCTCTACTTCCCCCAACACACAGGCTCTGCTCCATTTCTTGCTGAGTTCCAGCATATTCTCCTTAAGAATGACAGCTGATGGAGGAGAACAGAGCTCATGTGTTTGGGGACCTTTGTTCTGCTTCGTTACTTTATGGTCGTAGTGGGAAAGACATCAGCTGCTGTGTGCTCATAAATTAACGGTACCACAAAAGATAACTATCAAATTTCTCCTTCTTGTTGGAAAGTGGAAAAATAAAACTAAGGGTCTTAGCCTCATGGCATAAAAGAGAGAAAAATTAAGATGCTAACAAGCCAGTAAACTGAGCCAGCCATCAATCCAGGATGGAGCTGGAAATAAATTAATGTTATGGGGCAAACCTGGCAAACCCTGAGACATCCAGAGGGCTCATGAGGGAGCCCATCCCTTCCAGGATGCAGGAAGGCTCTCCCTGTCACAGTTCTTTGCTTTTTATGTAGCTCAGGTTAAGACCATGAAAAATAAACAATAGAATTTTGCCCTGGCATCACATTCCCTTCTGGGAGGAAATTGCTGCACCCACCTTTAGCTCCTCTGTTTGGAGTATGTTTTCTGGTATTTTAATTTTTAGATCTCTTAGTCCTTCTCTTGGCTTTTAAGAAAATTACTTGTCTTTTCTAACCTTTTAGACTCAAAGCAATGGTTCTTAAAGGTCTCTCGATGATTAGGAAACAGGCATGAATGGTAAAAAAAGTTGAGGTGAGTGAAAATCTCTTTTCTTTCTTCCAAGGCAAGCTTTGTGTAGATCTGAAATGATGACCATTTTGTGGGATTTTGTTTTATTATTGTTTGGATTTAGATTTTTCTAAGCTCCTCATAGCTCCATCATCATCATCATCATCATCATCATCATCATCATCATCATCATCTGTTTTCAAGACAGGGTTTCTCTGTGTAGCCCCGACTGTCCTGAAACTTGCTCTGTAGACCAGGCTAGCCTTGAACTCACAGAGATCTGATTGCCTCTGATTTCCAAGTGCTGGGGTTAAAGGCATGCACCACCATGCCCAGCAATATTAACTTTTTGAAACACAGTCTCATGTAGCCCAGGCTGGTCTTGAATTCACTATGCAGTTGGAGATGATCTTCAGCTTCTGATCCTCTTGCCTCCACCTCTTAAATGCTAGGATTATAGTTCAGTGCCACCATTCCGAGTTTGAGCTGTACTGGGGAGTAAACCCAGGGCCAGATGCATGCCAGGCAAGCACTCTATCAACTGTTTGTAGCACCCTGCTCTGCTTGTAACATTAAAACACTTTAAAGAAGATTTATTTATTTTGTGTGTATGAGTGTTTTGTTCACATGTACCTCTGCACACCACATGCACTTGCTTGTGATATTTTATGTAAGACAAGAAAGCACATTACAAAAAAAAAAAAAAAAAAAAAAAAAAAAAGCCGGGTGGTGGTGGCGTACACCTTTAATCCCAGCACTCTGGAGGCAGAGGCAGGTGAATCTCTGTGAGTTTGAGGCCAGCCTGGTCTACAAAGCTAGTTCCAGGAAAGGAGCAAAGCTACACAGAGAAACCCTGTCTCGGAAAAAAAAAAAAAAAAAAAAGAAAGAAAGAAAGAAAGAAAGCACATTACAGGGACTGAGGAAATGGCTTGGTGGATAAAGTGCCTAATGAACAAACATGAGGGCCTGGGGTTGGCTTTTCACCCTGGGAAAAGCCAGGAGCTGTAGCAGTGTATAGAACCCCAGTGCTAGGTTAGGGGCAAAGACGGGCAGAACCCCAAAGCTAATTGACCAGCCAGCCCAGCCTAATCAGTGAATTCCATGCGCAGTGGAGACCTTGTTTCAAAAGTAAGGTAGAAGGCAATGGATGGAGAAGCTGGCTGTCAGCCTCTGGCCTCTATGCACACACACAGGCACCTACACACAGACCCCCACACAAACATGGACTTACACACTCAACACATACACATGCATTAACAGTATAGCACATTAGAAAGGTACATTTTTGACAAGAGGCTTCTTGTGCAAATACATTGGCTTATGTGGAGAGATGCAACTGGTACCAAGATCATAGACTGCTTGTTAGTGAGATATTTCTCTCTTTTTCTTTCTTTCTTTTCTTTCTCTCTTTCTTTCTTTCTTTCTTTCTTTCTTTCTTTCTTTCTTTCTTTCTTTCTTTCTTTCTTTCTTTCTTTCTTTCTTTTTCTTCTTCCTTCTTCTTCCTTCCTCCTCCTCCTCCTCCTTCTTCTTCCTTCTTCTTTTTCCTTCTTTTTCTTTTGATTTTTCGAGACAGGGTTTCTCTGTGTAGCTTTGCAACCTGTTTTGGAACTCACTTTGAGGACCAGGCCTTGAACTCACAGAGATTCACCTGCCTCTGCCTCCCGAGCATTGGGATTAAAGGTGCGCGCCACCACACCCGGCTCCCTTCCTTCCTTACATTTATTTTTAATGTACGGGTGTTTTGCTTATATCTGTGTGCCACATGCATGCAGTACCCAAGCGGGCCACAAGAGGGCAGTGGATCCGTTGGGACTGGAGTTACAGATGGGATGGTTGTTCACGTCTGTGCTGAGAATCAAACCCAGGTCCTCTGGAAGAGCAGCCAGTATGCTTAATTGCACAGCCGTTTCTTTAGTCCAGAACAAGTTTTCTTTTCTTTCTTTCTTTTTTTTTTTTTTTTAAAGATTTATTTATTTATTATGTATACAGAGGAGGGCACCAGATCTCATTACAGATGGTTGTGAGCCACCATGTGGTTGCTGGGAATTGAACTCAGGACCTCTGGAAGAGCAGTTGGTGCTCTTAACCTTTGAGCCATCTCTCCAGCCCCAGAACAGGTTTTCTTAAATTGAAAACTAAATGTATTTTTCCCCAGCATAAGACTTTCAGTACTTTAGACAAAAACCTGGCCTCCTTATCCCACAGGAGGGCCTGATGATTTCCTAGACTCTGACCCTGTTCACTTTTCCTTACTTTCCTGCCTGAAGACCGGAGTACTTGGTTGTCCCCTTGGCTTGCACAGCTCTTCCCATAGGAGCAGCCCACTCTTCAAGGGATCTGCAGTGTGTGTGTGTGTGTGTGTGTGTGTGTGTACATTTCTAAGTGAGGCGTCTTCCTCAATTACCATCCACTTTTTTTTTCTTTTCTTTCTTTTTTTTTTTAAAGATTTATTTATTTATTATATATACAGTGTTCTGCCATGTGGTTGCTGGGAATTGAACTCAGGACCTCTGGAAGAAGAGCCAGGGCTCTTAACCTCTGAGCCATCTCTCCAGCCGCCCGCCCCCCCCTTTTTTTTCTTGAGAGGGTCTCCTGTATCCTATCCTGGCCCTGAACTTGCTATATAGCTGAGGCTGATCTTGAATTTCTGATCCTCCTGCCTCCATCTCCCGAGTTCTAGGATTATAGGAGTGTCCCACAACACCTTCTATTGGAGACGGCTTTTCACTAACCTTGGAGTTCAGCCATTGGCTAGGTAGGCTGTGCAGCGAGCTCTAGGGTCCGGGTCTCCACCTCCCCAGCACTGGACTTACAGATACTCGTGCTTCCCCTTTTTGTATGGCTGCCGGGAATCCACATTCAGGTCCTCATTCTCACACAGAAAGTGCTTCACCCCTGGGTCTTCGCCTATGCCCCGGGAATCGGCATTTTAAATATAAACTCAACATGATCCTCATGGACTCTTATTTCAGACTCCCTAGACACTGTGGAGTCTTTTTAAGATACAGGGTGTTGGGGCTGGAGAGACGCTCAGTGGTTAAGAGCACTGGCTGCTCTTCCAGAGGACCCAGGTTCAATTCCCAGCACCCACGTGTCAGCTCACAACTGTTTGTAATTCTAGTTCTAGGGGACCCGACACCCTCACACAGACAACAGACAGGTGAGACACCAATGCACATAAGATAAAAATAAATCTTGAATAAATAAATAAATAAAATAAAGAGATGCAGGGTGTTCAAAAGCATCCCGCAGAATGATACCTGGGGGCAAAGTGGGTCCTCTGGGCCAAGATGCTCCTTAAGGGTGCATTGGTTCATGGAAGAACAGGGCTGTGGCATCTGCAGTTTCTCCAACAAAGGCCAAGTGGATCACAACTAGATAGGGAGATTTTATCCACTAATACTAAGTTAAAGACAAACTATAGGAGTTAATTATCTCCCCCTTTTCAGGACAGAGCTGAAGACAGAACCAGGAAGAGTTCTACAGCAGGTCAGACCAGATACCTGTCTCAGAGATTTACTGCTTGTGGACAAGTGTACTGGGAACGCCCGCTGAGGAGGAGAGACTGAGTCAGCACGGACCCCTTTGAAGGTCTTGGGAATTTTAAGTGAGAGTCGTTGAGCTTGTACTCGGTTCCTATGCCAGGTAGTCCATGGGAGTCGGTGGACGATGGCTTCAGGTCTGCCCAGTTGTGTGAGGGCTGGCAGTTCCCACAGGAGCTTGTCACAGAGCAAAGTGGGTAGGTTAGGTCTGCTCGATATTGTTTGATAACGGATTCCCACCTGGGAGGCATAAACAGAAATTGCAACTTTAGGGAGTCTGCAGCAAGGACGAGCGGTGAGACTCGTCCTTTTGAGTGTGCTCAACATTCTGCTTTGTGCTTCTCGGTGAGAAGCCTGCCGCCACTCCCTGGAGTTGCAGAGGCTGTTGGTGAATGTGGTCCATCTCCCTGGGTTAAGAGTAGCTAGCTATCCTACTCTTAGAATTGGGCATCCCAGAGACTTCTCTCCTGGGTCTGGCAGGTTTGCTCTCCATTGAGTTTCCTAAACCGGCCAGAGATGAGGCTTGAGCCATCAAATCACGCCATGTCCACCAGCAGAGGAGGCCTGAGATAAAGGTGCTCCAACCATGTCACCTGAGCTCTGGATACCGACAGACCCTAGACCTTCCGACCACTCTTCCAGTGAGCCTACAGATGCCTTTACTGCTCCAGAAAGTTCCAGCCCATTTCTTCTCTTGCTACAGGGAAATCTCTGACTCACACACCAGCCTTGGATGCTTACTTTGCTATTGTTCCAAGTCTCAGACTAAAAAGTGACTTTTGGCAGATAATCATCTTTGTAACTTCATAGAGAGGCCACGCTTGGAATGTTGCTCAGTCGTAGAACTCTGCCTCGCATGTAGAAGGCCCCAGGTTCTGACCACAGCACTACAAGATTCCAGTGAGACTATGTGCCAGGGTTGGACTGTAAATGGGCAGCTATCATCCTAAGAGTGTGAGGACTTTATGAATGCTAGCTCAAGGACAAGCTCACCAGTCACTGCTCTCCTGGCTGTTCTAGAGCATAGTTCACAGAGCCAGTCTCTTACGACCGAATGCTCCACTCCTACACACCCCAACTCCACAGTATGGCTCCAACCCCAGCCCAGCAGTCCAGGGTTCACACCAGTCTTTCTCCTGCCATGCTTCCACACCTGTGAGAAACTGGCGTGCACTTTTTCCTCAGCATAGCCCCCTACTCCCTCAAACCTATAATATACAGAATACGATTCATACAAAAAGCAAGCTTATTGACTAGGCACAGTAATTAGTTTGCATATATATTGAACAAGGAATCAAACTGAGGGTCTGCCGCATATTAGGTAAGTGTTCTATCACTCAGCTATATTCTCAACACATAATCTTGAAGAAAGTTCGAAAGCGTGTGTGTGTGTGTGTGTGTGTGTGTGTGTGTGTGTGTGTGTTACACATGGGTACCCATGGAGGCTAGATTAGAGCGTTGGATGCTCCGGAGCTGGAGTTACAGGCAGTTGTAAGGCCCCATGTGGGTGTGGGTCCTGGGAACTGAACCTGAGTCCTCTGCAAGAGCAGTCAGTGCTCTGAACTGCTGAGCATCTCTTCGTCCCTGTTCCTTTATCTTTAGTCTACAGTGTCCCAAGTTCCCATTGCAGCTTTCCCCACACAATGTATTTGTATTAACCCGAACATCATTGTCTTTGCTTTTATTTACACTTAAGAGATGTTTTTTCTTTTATGTTCAGCCTTGAGTTTGAAACACTAATACTGCTCTGAGAGTCACGCCATGCACTATTGCTGTACGCAGGAAACTTGTCATTTCCTCCCTCCTCCTCAACCTTTCCCCCATTCCTACACTTCTGTTCTTGTCACACATCCCAATTCCCTCAAGGTAACCAGTCATCTCCTGGTTTTCGCTCTTTGTGATCTTTAAAAAATAAGCAGATGCGTCTGTTTCCTTGTTTCTCCTTTTCATACTATAAACATGTACTCTTTAGCACGCTTCTTTGTTGCTTAGGAGGACATACCCTGGCGGGGCAGTGGTGGCGCATGCCTTTAATCCCAGCACTCAGGAGGCAGAGGTGGGAGGATCTCTGTGAGTTCGAGGCCAGCCTGGTTCCAGATCGAGTTCCAGGACAGCCAGGGCTACACAGAGAAACCCCGTCTCAAAAAAACAAAACAACAACAGAAGACACCACCATTGTCAGTTCATAGAGATGGTCAATTTTTGGTACAGTCATGCAATGTTCTACTGTGGGGTGTTCTAGAATCACAATCATTCTATGCTTGGACATTTAGATTGCGTCTGAAATTTTGTAATGACAGTTATGCTCCAGTGAATATTCTTATGCATAAGGATTTTTTTTTGGTATTGGGAACTGAAGCGAGGTCCTCATGAATGCAAGACAAACACTGAGCCACAGGTCCAATTCTGCATTTCTGTTTATTAGAAATATATTTTTTTAGGGGTTGGGGATTTAGCTCAGTTGTCGAGCACTTGCCTAGCAAGTGCAAGGCCCTGGGTTCGGTCCTCAGCTCCGGGGGGGGGAAAAAAAAAAGAACTATATTTTTTAGAAGAAATGCCCCAGAAGCTGTATTGCCATTTTTTAAAATGTTGTTAGATTTCTCTTCGTGTGGGTTCCAGAAATTTCTATACCCACTACCAATGTATGAGAATGCCTGTTTTTCCACAGTCAGTCTGTCAGCTAAATGTTTTGGGTCAATTTGGGTGGAAGTTGTGAGGCTTAGGTCAAGCTTCATTTCCTTTTTCTCTTTTGATTTATTTTTATGTGCATTGGTGTTTTGCCTGCGTGTATGTCCATGTGAGGGTATCAGATCCTCTGGAACTAGTGTAACAAATGGTTGTGAGCGGCCATGTGGGCGCTGGAAATTGAGTCCAGGTCCTCTGGGAGAACAGCTAGTTCTTAACCTCGGAGCCTTCTCTATGCCCTCATTTTCCTTTTTTAAAATTGTGGAATCTAGTTGACTGACCACTACTCCGTTGAATGCCCCCTTTGTCAGAAGTCATCATCACCAGGTTTGTGCAGGTTGGTTTCTGAATGATCCATTCCAGCAGTTCTCAGCACCGGGGACTTTGCCCAGCATCTCACAGATGTCTGGAAGGTCTGGAATCAGGCTAGGTTGTAACAACTTGGGGACTAAGCACCCGAGCACACAGGATCCAGGGATGTCGCTCTATATTCTGCAGACTTTAAGTACCCAAGACAACAGAATATCCAGAATGAAGACTAAGAAATTTGCTCTGCTATATTTATGTGTGCCTGTCTGGTCACTAATATCCCACCATTTTGATTATTGTAGCTTTGTAAGTCTTTTTTTTTAAAAAAAATCAGGTAGTATGTGTTCTCTAAATCCACTCTTATTTTTCCAAATAATTTTGTCTTTTCTAGTTCCTTCCCCTTCCTACCTACATTAAAAACATTTTTTTCGCCGGGCGGTGGTGGTGCATGTCTGTAATCCTAGCACTTGGGAGGAAGAGGCAAGTGGATATCTGTGAGTTTGAGGCCAGCCTGGTCTACAGAGCTAGTCCAGGACAGGCACCAAAGCTACAGAGAAACCCTGTCTCAAAAAACCAAAAAAAAAAAAAAAAAAAAAAAAAAAATTGCCAGGTGTCAATGGTGCACACGTTTAATCCCAGCACTTGGGGGCCAGAGGCAGGTGGATCTCTGTGAGTTCGAGGCCACCCTGGTACCAGATCAAGTTCCAGGTCAGCCTGGAAACCCTGTCTCAGCAAACAAACAATCAAACTGATTTATATTTATGTGCACTGGTGTTTTGCCTGCATGTGTGTCAGTGTGAGGGTGTCGGATTCCCTGGATCTGAGATGGAGTTACAGACAGTTTGAGCTGCCATGTGGGTGCTAGGGATTGAACTGGGGTCCTCTGGAAGAGCAGCTGGTGCTCTTAACCACTGAACCATCTCTCCAGCTCCCTCTACCTACATTTTGTAAACAGCCTTTTTATACAAAAAGGTCTTTGGGGATTTGTTGGGAATTATGCAAGATTTTCTCATCACTTTGTAGAGGACTGACATCTTTTTTTTTTTTTTTTATCATTGTGGAGTCTTTTTAATATCACATATAACACACCCATAAGCCTTCCAGTGGGAATTAGTTTGTGAATTCTCTCAGCCATTTTATTACTTTTCTTTTTTTTATTTTTATTTTATTTTATTTATTTATTTATTTTTTTTTGGTTTTTCGAGACAGGGTTTCTCTGTGTAGCTTTGCGCCTTTCCTGGAGCTCACTTGGTAGCCCAGGCTGGCCTCGAACTCACAGAGATCCGCCTGCCTCTGCCTCCCGAGTGCTGGGATTAAAGGCGTGCGCCACCAACGCCCGGCTTTTTTTATTATTTTTATTTTATTTTTTTTCTTTCATCAGCTTGATACAGTACAAATTCTTATCCTAATAGTGAAATGTTTCACTGAAGCTTGGCCAGTGATTGAGTAAAAACAAAACTTATTATAAGCCACAGTCATCCTAGGGTCCCCCCTGCTGTGTAGCCTCCCTGGATCTGTGGGTTGCAGGAGGACCTGACATCTTGACCATACTGAGTTTCTAGGGCCTGGTTGTAGTGGCTCCACGGGGTCATTTAACATCCGTCATTAGCCCTCTGTAGTGTTTTGTAGGTGCTTTGTAGAGTTAGACTTAAGCGTGCACCTGGGGAAGATTGTTGTGTTTTTTATGTTTTACTGTTCCATTGAGCTGGGGATCAAACCTAGGGCCTCACACATGTTAGATGTGTGCTCTACCACTAAGCTACATGCCTACTCCCCTAGTCTTTACTCTATGTATGTATGTATGTACGTACGTACGTATGTATGTACGTATCTATCTATCTATCTATCTATCTATCTATCTATCTATCTATCTATCTATCTATCTATCTACTATATAATCTCTATAGCTATTTATTCATCCATCCATCCATCCATCTTCTATCTAATATCTATCTATCTGTCTATCTACTTATCTCTATATTGATTTCTCTATCTCTCTATAATCAATCATCTACCTATCTATCTCTATATCTATCTATTTAGTTTTTAAGAGAAAGTCTCCTATAGCCCGGGCTGCCTTTGAACTCTGTGTAGCTGAGGTTGGCCTTAAATCCCTGATCCTCCTGCCCCTCCTTTTGTCTGATTTTGAATTCTGTATCAAGGTAGTTTTCTGGAGAGTTGGTGCAGAACTCTCCTCCTGTCTGCCCAGCAGGTACTCCACCATCACTGAACCTCAGCCTTCTCTTTCACAGTGCTAAGTAGGATGTGCCTGGGGTTCTCCCTTGCAGAGATCGAGAACTATTGTTTCAGGACAGCAGGTTTACACATTTGATCGATAGCTTCTCAAACAATCTGATTTTGGATTGGCTCCTTTTCTCTGTGTCTTGCTGGTCTTTGTTACTGTCTTGATGCTAATTCTGAATGTATGCTCTTTCTTTTCAGTTCCTTTTTGTCTTTATTTGAGACAAGGTCTCCCTATGCAGCGTTGGCTGCCCTGGAACTCTCTGTGTTGGCCAGGCTGGCTTCAAATCCCAGAGCTCCTACTTCTGCCTCTGTAATAAAGGTGTACACCACCATGCCCAGCAGTAACTTCTGCCCAGTGCCACCCCTCGGATTTGTGTAGTTTTTAGCAGTGCAGGAGATTGAATGCACCCCAGGTGAGCACTCTGCCACTGGGCTATAGTCTCTGCCCTCTTCACTTTCCTTCTTTCCTTTCCTTTCCTTTCCTTTCCTTTCCTTTCCTTTCCTTTCCTTTCCTTTCCTTTCCTTTCCTTTCCTTTCCTTTCCTTTCCTTTCCTTTCCTTTTTTCCTTCCTTCCTTCCTTTCTTTTTTCTTTTTCTTTTTTTGTCTTTGAGACAGGGTTTCTCTGTGTAGCCCTAGCTATCCTGGAACTCACTCTGTAGACCAGGCTGGCCTCAAACTCACAGAGATCCACCTGCCTCTGCCTCCTGAGTGCTGGGATTAAAGGCGTGCACACATCACTGCCTGGCCCTCTTTAATTTCCTCCCTCCCTCCCTCCCTCCCTCCCTCCCTCCCTCCCTCCCTCCCTCCCTCCCTCCCTCCCTTCTTTCTTTCTTTCTTTCTTTCTTTCTTTCTTTCTTTCTTTCTTTCTTTCTTTCTAAGTTTCAGTTTTCTTAAGGTAAAAGGATAGATTATTGTCTTGTGAACTTTCTTAGTGACAATGTCATTAACCGGGAGCATTGTTCTCTAAGCATTCTGTGGTTGACTTTTACTACATTTGATATATTCTATTTTCACTCTTAATCAGTTTGAAGTATTTTCTAGCTCCCTTTGAGGCTTCATCTTTGCTCTATAGATCATTTGGAATGGGTTTACTTTCTGAGTATTTGGGAGGACTTTTCAGACATCTTTGTTACTGACTCCAGTTCAGTGTTTCAGAGAAGTCAGAGTCCCCAAGGCCATTTTCTGGTTCAGTGACTTAGGCTCCATTATTTCTACTGATGGGAAGCAGAAAAGCTGGTATTTTCGTAATCAGACTTTTCTACCACAGAACGATACAGATTGAAGTCAGCAAAGGTGAGGGCTGAGGATGTGGCTTAGTTGGTTGAAGGCTTTCCTAGGAAGACCATGCCCTAGGTTTCATTTTTAGCACTGTATGAAACAGGCACATGTCTGTAATAACAGCACTAAGGAGGATCAGAAGTTCACGGTCATCCTCAGCTACTTAGCAAGTTCAAGGCTGGACTGGAATACATGAGATCTTGCCCAAAATATAAATAAAAATCATCAGAGATAATAAGTATACAGAGCAGAGTCCAAAAAAAAAAAAAAAAAAAAAAAGAAAGAAAGAAAGAAACGGGAAGAGCTTTTAGAAGACCTATTCTATCAGAGCAGTACACATAGTGCCTGAGTCTTCCAGATTCCAGTTGACAGGACATACACCCAGGGAAGCTCAGTGGAGCCCTGGAATCTAGGGTTTCCACTGGGATTGGTCACATGGTCAGGGGCTACCCATGTGGTTGACCTTAGTCACTCAGGAGTCAGCCCCTCTGCAGATAACCCTGATGGAGTGTGGTCTAAATCACCACCTTAAGTTACACAGTTTGCGTAACTTATCTAGCATGATCCAAGACCCAGGAATACAAAAGTACTTTTATCAGGCAGGATATTACAAGGGCTCAGAAGTTATCTCCTAACAGGCCTACAAGGGCCAGTTTCTTTGGAATGTGCAGGGCTTGAATACTTGAAACTTGCTGAGTTAACCTTTTACTATGTCGGTTTAACTCCATTCTGCTCGGGAAACATATTTGGTATCGTTTCAGTTCTTATCAGTTTGTGAAGTTTTATTACCCAGAATACATGTACTTGAGATAACATACATGTGTGGGTTGGGGGAGAGGTGTTACTCAGAGGCAGAAAGCGTTTTCCTGACTTGGCGTGAGACACTGGGTTTGATACCCTGGCAGCCTCAACCCTCAACCCTCACTAATGAAGGTGTACTCTGGTGGTGTAGAAGTCACAGCTGTGTTTGGTGGTGTTCTGTTCTGCCTAACTCACTGCTTTCACGTGTTCCCACGACCGCTTAAGTCTCCAGTTATAATAATGAATCTGTTTCTCCCTGCAGTATCACCAATTCCTGTTTCATTAATTTTGTTGTTAGGTATATGTGTTTCCCTGCCTGTGAGTGTTAGTTTGTTTGAGACATGGGATCTCTATGTAGCCCTGGGTGTTCTGGAACTCACTATGTAAGACCCTTTCACCTTGGTTCTGAAACTGGTTTGCTCGGTGAACCTGGAATTTACCAATTCACTAGTCGGGGGCCTGGCCAGTGAGCCTGTTTCAGGCCCTACCCCAGACCCCAGCTAGCAAAGGGGTTACGGACAAGCGCCTCTGTGTTGATCCCGATGTTCGCCGCGGCATCTACTTTACCAGCCCAGCTACCCCTCCAGTCCCTGTTTGTTAGTTTCTGATGCAGCAAACAGGACGCCAGGACATAACCGACGTCGTCATTTAATTTACTGAAATCACCTTGTCACACATGTCCGTTAAAGCAGATGGCCGCGCCAGCCATCCTATGAGACTAGAGCACAGAAGTAGGTGATTTGGTTCCTAAACGTGAGTGATTTTACAACAGACGACGGTGATAAACCTTTTCGTTTCCGGAGTTCTTTTGTGAGGGTTCATTTGTGGGACTCACTCAATAAAGCTTGTTGATACCACCGTGCCTGCCAAGGCCAATTAGCACTGAAGGGTGAGCATGGGAAAATAAGGGAGGAAAAGAAAAGGGGTGACCCTCCCAGGGCTGGGAGTCTCAGGGAGAGTCACCAGGAGTTGCCTCCACCGCCCTGTGGGGGTGCACCGAGAGACAGACAGCGGACACTAAGTTATGCCAAAGGCAGTCGAGTGTTGGTGCCTGTTTTGGGCTAGAATCGTCAGCAAGTCGCTGATTATCTCAGTGACTTGGGTTTCACGTCACGTAAAGAGACTAGCTCGCTCTCCCTGTTTCAGAGTCCCTGGCGGTGCCGTGCGCTGGGCTTGGTCGTGGGAGGTTTATGCTATTTGTGTGCTGTGTGATAAGATGCAAGTGGAGAAAGCTCCTATTAGCACTGATTAACTCCAGAGCTGACCACCAGCACACACAACCATTGTTCCCGCCAGAACTCTTTACCGATGGGCTTTGTCTAGCTGGCTTTAGGAGAGACAAATGCCATTACAGGAGACCAAATAACTTCATCTGGGTGGACGTCAGATAATAGAGACTCTGCAGGTATTAGCCTGACTGCATTAGTTAGATTTGCTGCTACTGTTCACCTTGTCCTGGGTATTAATGGAGACAAAGGCCTGGAATTAGCAGCAGCAGAGATAAGCTGTGGGTTACAGCCTGGAGCTCAAGGGAAAGAATTTTACCCTAGCTTTGCATTTTGCTTGTTTTCTCCCTTCTCAGAGTTAACTTCCAGTTTCCCCCTGAATGTCATTATATTCTTTACAAATTTTAGCAATTTTATTTCCATTAAATCCCATTAACTGAGTCACTGTTTCTTCTAACGAGATCAGCCACTACCTATCAGGTTTTTGAAAATGATTTTAAGGGAAATACAGTGGCGATCTTGTGTATTATCCTTCTCCTTGAATATTCTTATATAATATGTATTTGTCTCATAAGAATCACAATAGAACTGATATTGTAATTAATATTTAAAGATGAATGGCTAGCTTGGTCGTGCCTCAACTTGATATACCATGCTTTGTTGACTCCCATGGGAGGCTTTACCCTTTCTGAATGGAGACAGGAGAGGAGTGGATTGGGGGTGGGTAGAAGGGAGATGGGGGGAGGGACCCGGAGGCGAGGAGGCAGGAGAAACTGTGGTTGGTATGTAAAATAAATTTTAAAAATTTAATAAATAAAAAAATAAATGGCTGTACATCACATTTATAGTTATTTTTAACAATACAAACTATCCTATTTTTCTAACATCTAAATATTATTTATTTCAATTACAATTGTAACCCTTTTTCTGTGGCGCTGGAGTTTGAACTGGAGTTTGGCTTTTATGCAGGTTAGGTGAATGCTCTACCAGCCCAGTGCTCACTGCATCATTTGTAATTTGTGCTATTGCATTGTGATTTCAGTTATAAAAACACGGTGCCGCCAGTTATACACAACTTCTTTTAGCTGTAAGCTAAGCAGAGTTTTAGGGCCCAGGAGTCAATCATATAAGGTTGTGCTGGGAAATGCAGAGATGAAGACAGCGCCAAGTCACAGCTTCCTTCCTCATCAGGCTTTCAGAATCGCCAGCCTTCACACTTCCTTTTTAAAGACTGTTCATTGTTGATCAATGTTTGTGATGCTATTTCATTTTCTTTTAGATGGTGGGTTTCTCTCTTTCTTTTTTACAGGCTCCTCATCCTCTTTATTAGCTTGGTTTAATTACAGACAAACTGTGGTTTTTGTTTGAAACCAAAATTTGTGAAAAACGCTACTTCAAAAATGTTCAAAATTTAATATTGTAGAGTAGTTTCTTCTTCTGTTCAAGACTTGAGAAAGAACAGTAACTCTAACATGGCAAGATACTGCAAATTATGATCATATTGAATAAACAATAGCACAACCAACAGAATGCCAACAATTTTTTAATAATATAAAAGATTTATAAGATATTTAATGGTGATTCTTTCTGAAGGATAAGACTTGAGGTGGCTTCTACTTCGGCAGTATTGTTATAAAATAAGCTTCTTCATATTACATGACACACTGTCCCCTCCGCCCGCTCTTATCAGCTTCCAACCAGCAAACTCAACATTTTCATGGGAGCCCAGTGGAGAGCAAAGGCAGCTGCTTGTGCAGAAGTGTTTGCTGATTGACTCCTAAGGACGGCTCCAGCTCTTTAACTAACGGCGAGTCCTTATGCTGGCAGGAGGGGCCCAGTCCTCCTCAGAAGCCCTCTAACGCTCAGGCCTTCCTAGTGACAGCCCTGCTCACCTTCTTTTTCTCCTCCTTCCCTTCTCAGAAACAGTGGAAAAGAAGCTGCAGGTTATTGCTGTCCGATTGTTGGGAAACAGCTCTCTGTCCCAAATGTGCTGTCAGTAAATTATTCTACAAAGTTCAGATTCAAGCTCAGAAATAATGGCAAGCTGTCTTTCAATCAATCAATCAATCAATCAATCAATAAATACTTCCGGGGGGGGGGACTGTAGTGGTGATGGATTTGATAGGTTCAGTAAGAGCCTATACTCTGGTCTTCACAGGGAAACAGGGTGGACAGAGGGTTAGGAGAGAGAGGAAAGAGAAAAGAAAATTCAACTCAGGTGGAGAAAACTGGAGTCTGGCTGCCATTGGACGGAATCAGAGCGTTCAAACTAGCATTTCAAAGCTAAACAAAAACTTACCCACCTAGGTTTTTTCATTAACTGGGAAACAAACACTTAGGTGTTTGTTTGTTTGTTTGTTTGTTTTTAAACAGAGGAAAGAACTCCCTTGTTGCCACAGATCTCCTTGATCTGTCTTCAGGTGGCAGGCCTGATTTGCCCATAGAAAGTGCCCCAATTATTTCCAGTGCGATGCCAGAGCATATACAAAAAGCCAGTCAACATAGCATGCAGCTGATTGGAGTCATTAAACTGGAAACTGAACCAACCAGATGATCACTATCTCTTACAACAAAAGGAGAGCAGAGCAAATGTACCTGAAAGTTACTCGAAAATTTGCATTTATTTGCACATTTACTCATTTTTAAAATGTTGAAGTTACACTTGTTTATTTGTGGTGTACGCAGTGTGCCTATGCAAAAGAGTGTGTGTGTGTGTGTGTGTGTGTGTGTGGTGTGTGTATGTGTGTGTATAGGGTATGTGTGTGTGTGGTGTGATATGTGTGTGTTTGTGTAGTGTGTGTGTGGTGTGTGTGTGTGTGTGGTGTGATATGTGTGTGTTTGTGTAGTGTGTGTGTGGTGTGTGTGTGGTGTGTGGTGTGTGTGTGTGAGTGTGTGTGTGGTGTGTGTGTGTGTGTGGTGTGTGTGTGTGTGTGAGTGTGTGTGTGGTGTGTGTGGTGTGTGTGTGTGTGTGTGTGTGTGGTGTGTGTGTGTGGTGTGTGTGTGGTGTGATATGTGTGTGTTTGTGTAGTGTGTGTGTGGTGTGTGGTGTGTGTGTGTGTGTGTGTGTGTGTGTGTGTGGTGTGTGGTGTGTGTAGTGTGTGTGTGGTGTGTGGTGTGTGTGTGTGTGTGTGTGTGTGTGTGTGTGCAGGTTCACGATGCACATGTGGAGATCAGTGAACTGCTTTCCAGTGTTGATTTTCTCTTTCTACCAGGTGGGGTCTGGGGGATTGATGGAGCCTCAGTCTCCAGGCCTGGCAGCAAGCACCTTTTAATTCTTCTTGCCAGTACAATGCGATAATGGGGATATGAGAACTGATGGTCTTACATTTGTACTCTGCCATGATGACTTAAAAAAATAACTTGAAATTGGTGTGCTGTAAGGATTTGTTAGAACACATGGCCAGAAATCAACAGCAGATTCACAAATGACTCACTCTATAACATAGATATGTAAAACTGTGTTTCAAAATATACCTGAAAGAAACTAATTGAAATGAATTGGACCCTTCTTTTTTTAGTTATTACATCTTTGAAATATTTTGTAAGTTGCATCCAGCCTGTGGGAATCACTTAGTTATGCATGAACATAGTGATTTTAATACACATACTTATTTATTACATTAACTTTACTCACTTTGAAAATAGTTATTGTTGAAGTTGGGAGGGAGGGGGGAGAATGGGATGCATCTGAGAAGTGTTATGAGGAGGAGAAGGGATGAATATGATTAAAATATACTATATATCTATGAAATTCTCAAAGAATAAAGTATATTAAATAGCTATCATTTCTTAAAAATTTTTATTAAAATATATAGGAAAGGTTTTATTTATTATAACTAAAAATCTCCAGATATAATATGTACTATGCTAGAATCATAATTATTTGTAATATTTTCAGAAAGCATGACAATATTCATTAGGTACAGGAAAGAGACAGTAACACTTTAAATACTTGGGATTCTATTGATTCCTTGTGTTCCGCAACTGGAAGAGGATCTCACATGTGTACTTTAAAAAACTATTTCAGAAGATCTGTGTTGAAGGGTTTTTTCGCCATTAGAAACTGTGATTCTCTACGGGCCCTTTTCAGCTTTGCCCGACGATTTTGGAACCAAATCTAAAATCAAGGGAAAATAAAATAGTTCTCAGACACATTACTGTATTATCATCACAAGTAACAACTGTGCTTGAAAATTACCTGGATTCTGTCTTCCTCTAGATTCAGCTTTTGAGCTAAGTCTTCTCTGATGTCAATGCCAGGATAGCAGTTCACTCTGAAGACATTTTCCAACACTTCAACCTAGAATAAGGAAAGAATTCTTGAATGTGATAATACTCCATATGTCACCAAAATTGGGCTTCCGGTTGTGCAGTATAAAAAAAAAATGCACTTAAACTTGGAAGTTAACCTAAATGCATTAAAAAAATCGATTACCCAGAGACTGTTAAAATATGAGTGCATTGTTTCATTAATGATACTTCTACACTGATCCCAAAGTGAACAGCTTTTGTTCACCAGGGCATCAGTTACAACCTTTGTGTTATTGCTATTGGGTGAAAAATCTTCCCACCTGATTTTGGGTAAAAGCAGTTCTTGGCCTTCGTCCTCTGTACCAGCTCAACTCTCTTTTCAAAGAGAGTGTTTCTGAGGCTGAAAAATAATTTTCATATTTCGAAGCCCCTTCTTCTGGCATTGGGTGATCCACGGGACAAGGAAATGAGAGCTCACTGGGAAGATCTGGGGCATGTAGGCATGAGTTGCCGCATTTCTCTAAAATCAGAAGAATAAACTCCATCTTAGATTGCCTGTGTTCCGCAAATTCAGGAAAAAGTCATTTCAGTAACTTATTTTGAAATTTCCTGGAGAATTTTTCAATTCAATTTCAAAAGGAAGGAAGGAAGGAAGGATAGAAGAGAAAAGAAATTCTGCCTTAGTGAGAGAACATTTTAGACTCTGCCATTTACTTCTCACTGAAAAGAGATTTAGAATGCCTGATGTGTCAAACATATACAGAGGGTCTTCCGAAGCAAACGGTAGTTCTTTCTATGACTGAATAACGTCTATTCCCAGCAGGCATTCTACTCTCTTATGATCCTGTTAGGGGCCTTTTGCATTTATGGAACAGAATGGAATCGTAGTTTCTAACTCCATACTGTGTGAAATAAAGAGCAAACTAAAAAGGCAGACAGATTTAAAAATAAAGTTGTGGCATACCTGAGTCGCTGCAGGTGTCTGCCCACGGTCTGTGGGGTCTTGTTGACGGTCCACAATCTTTTTTCTGGTCCAGTCCTAAAATGCTCTCAATTGAGAAGGAGCAGGATGAGGGTTTGCTTTTCTGGAGCTGAGCACCTTCCCGAAGGCTGGGAGACATCCTCTTCTGTGTCGCCCAGAGCTGGAGGGCTCCTGCCTCACGTGTGCAGAGCTGGGACCTGCCAGCAGTTCACCTTATAGCTTTGTTGACTAGGGGGCTGGGTTTTGCACGTCACTAATTAAAATCCTGTTTTAGAAAGTTTTAGCAAGTCAATGAACACTTGCCCAGCCAGCAGCTTAAGGAGTTAATTGTTTATTTGTTTGCAAGTAATTAGCAACTAATGGCTACACCAGGGGGCCACCTACAGGGACAAAAAGTGTTATCTCTCCTAAGCAGAATGCAGACTTAACTTTGTTGAAAGAAGTGATGCACGAAGGTAGCACTCCTCTTTTATTTGAGATCACTAATGTATAAAATCATGTTTTTATCCTGAAGTTTATATTTTCCAGGGTTCTAGTTACCTAAATGTACAGGACAGAGAGAAGAGCAGTCAAGTAAACAATAATCTGATTTAGCGAATGTTCTTCCAATGAAACTGGAAAAAGTAATAATCTCTTAATGCTATTACGGTAATTCTGATGAAAATGCCTGTTTTCCATATGCATATGTAATAGTGAACGTTGTCAACAAAGTCACAGTACTCTTCGGAGGGCAGCATACTGGAAAAGCCTGGCAATGTTATTAACACAGAGTGTAATTGTCTTCCAAGTGCCTTGGATTAATTCATAGGAACAGTTGCACCATGTATTTTAAATAATTAATGGGCTAATTCCTTTCTTTCATTCTTTGTTTTAAATGAGAAAGATACAAGCTTACATGAAGTTCATATGCTACAGAGAATAATTTCTTTCCTTAACACAGTTATTTCAAAGAATATAGTTAACTATACCCTTTTTTCTTTCCTTTTCTTTTCTTTCTTTCTTTTTTTTTTTTTTTTTTTTTTTTGAGACAGGGTCTTATATAGCCATGGAACCAACTCTACAGGCCAGGCTGGCCTTGAATCTGCCTCCCTCTGCCTGCTGAACACTGGGATTAAAGGTGGGGGGACACAGTGCATGTCCCACCTCTTGACTTAGGGCTTGTGTGTGCGACTTGCTTTGACCAGTGGAAAGAATGTGAACAAAAGCTCAAAACCTGTTAGTATGATTGGTTTGCTTTCCTGATAACACTATGACATCATCCCCGGGGTAGCTACTGCCCTTCAGCCTAAGCTCTAGAATGGACATGTGGATCAGACTCTTAACTCTTCTTACAGGCTATAGTCAAATCAGTTGAGTCCAGAAAAGCTCAGTCAAATGCCAACTGGTCTAATATTTTCTTTTTTTTTGTTTTTCAAGACAGGGTTTCTCTGTGTAACAGCCCTGGCTGTCCTGGAACTCACTTTGTAGACTAGGCTGGCCTCAGATTTACAGAGATCCCAGGCTGGAGGTGGTTAAGAGTACTGGCTGCTCTTCCAGAGGACCCAGGTTCAATTCCCAGCACCCACATAACAGCTAACAACTGTCTGTAACTCCAGTTCCTGGGGGATCTGACACCCTCACACATGCATACATGCATGCAAAATATCAATGCACATTAAAAGAATTATTATTTTTTTCTTTTTCTTTTTTTTTCTTATTTTTAAACAGAGATTTGCCTGTCTCTGCTTCTGAAGTGCTGGGATTAAAGGTGTAGTATTTCCTTTTCTTTTCTTTTTCTTTTTAATCCATATATCTTTATTTGCAAGTGTTCATTGCAAAGAGTCATTGTCTGGTTCAAGACCTCTGGTTTCTGCTCCACTCTGGATGCTGGGTCCTCCATGGCAATCCTCTTGGGTGTTCTGTTGTTATTGCCGTGTGTCATGGAGATCCTGCAGCTTTGAATCTGCAGGACCGGCCCCTTCACGTGCTCCAGCAGATCATAGATGGGGTGAATATTGGGGTGGGTCAACTCTGGTTCTGGGCAGGGGTAGTTGACGGTTTGGTCAGCCTGCTAGCTCTCCCCTAGCCTCACCACCACGGGGAGCTCTCCAGCATTGCGCTGGCTTGTACACCCCTTGCTATAGGTGTAAGGGGCGGGGCCAGTTCTCCTGTTTTCACAACCTCAGGGTCGGCTCCACTACACCTACCTCATTAGGGCCAGATCTACTGTGTTGCCCAGGCACGTGTAGGGGCCCCTCTCCTAGTGCTTCAGCTGGTGAGGAGCAGGGACAGGGACAGCTCTCCCACTCTTATGACCTCAGGGCCAGCTCTCCCACCTGCCACAGGCGGGGGTGGGTGTGGGTGTGGGAGATGGGGGACTGTGGTGGTGCGGGGTGTCTCTCCCCCACCCATACCACCATATGGTTCTAACGGTGCTGCAGGGCCCACTTTCCGGAGTGCTGCAGTTGGTAAGGATGGGTATGTTCCCTTGCCCACCACAGGTAGTAGGGGCAAGGGTGGGGTGGGGAGGGCATCTTTCCCTTGCCCTCACCACCACATGGGTCCTGTTTTATAATCCATCCTGCTAGTCTACATCTCTTTATTGGAGAATTGAGACCATTAATGTTAAGTGTTGTTATCAAACAATGTGTATTAATTCCGGCCATTTTGTTGTGTTTTCTTAGACCTCCTTTAATTAATGTTCTGGAATTATTTATGTACTCCCTGTGACATCTTTAACGTGTTTATCTTTGTTGTCGGACCAGCGTCTCCCTTCTAGTGTCCTCTGTAAAGATGGCTTAGTGGTCATAAAATCATTTTTCAAAAAATGTGTTTTTTCCATGCAATGTTTTCATTTCTTCTTCAATTTTAGTATACAGTTTTGCAGGGTTGTTGTCTTTCAGAACTTAGAATACATCTTGTCAGGCCCTTCTGCACTTAAACGTTTCTGTCAGATTGTCACTGAGTCTTACTCTGGTGGGCTCCATATTATACGTGACTTGACCTTGCTCCTTTGCAGCTTTTAATACTCTCTATTTAGGTTTTTTGTTTGTCTGTTTTGTTTTTAAGGTTTTCTGAGACATGGTTTCTCTGTGTAGTCCTGACTGTCTTGGAACTCTCTTTGTAGACCAGGCTGGCCTCGAGAGTGCCGGGATTAAAGGCATTCACCACCACCGTCCAGCTATTCTGTGTTTTTAATGTTTTAAGTATATTTGTCATGGGGGGGTTGCTTTTCTGGTCCCGGTCTATTCAGAGTTCTACAGGTCTCTTGTATCTACAGGATTCGGCAAATTTCTTCTATTGTTTTATTGGAGATATTCTCTATGCCTTTGCAATTGTGTTCTTCTCCTCCTTCTATGTCCATAATCCAAAAGTTAGGCCTTTTTAAAATCTCCCAGAACTGTTCCACTTTCTGCCCATACTTCCTTTTACATTCATCATTGACCTGTACTGAGTGGTCCAATCCCTCTACCTGCCTTCTGTCTCTGATTCTATCTTCTTTTTCTTTCCTTATTCTAAAAGCTCTTATTTGTTCTATTAGACAGGGTTTCTCTGTGTAGCCCTGGCTGTCTTAGAACTCACATTTCAGAGCAGGCTGGCCTTGAACTCAGATAACCATCTACTTCTGCCCCCTGAGCACTGGGATCGAAGGTGTGCACCACCACCGCTTGGCCTAAGAGATCTTTTAAAAAATATAGTGCCTCTGCCACCCTAGTCCTGGCATTAAAAGTGTGCACCACCACCACCACCCAGCCACCCGGGTATCTTTATTCTTGTTTTAAGGCTCTTCAGACATTTGTCATTTATGTAGAGTTGCTTTGATTCAGTAACATCATCTTTGATGAGGCTCAGATAGGAATAGAATTACTCAGAGGCTTAATATTAATTACACACGGCATGGCCTATGGCTCAAGCTTCTTGCTAGCTATCTCTTATAACTTAACTCAACTCATTTCTATTAATCTATGTATCACCACAGGTTCGGTGGCTTTACCTGTGTCCCATTACATATTGCTCCTTGGATGGCAGGCCAGAGTCTCCCTTGACTCCGCCCTTCCTTACGCACTGACCTTCCACAAGTACTGACATATATGATTACACACATCATCTCCTAGTGTATTCTCCCATCACTCCATCCCAGCCACACCAGGTGCCCCTCCTCTTCATGGATCCTCCATGTTCAGCCTTGCCTTTAGACCTTGACATGATTACGGTCACTATCTGGAATGTTTGTTCCCTGTGTAGTCTCTTCCTCCTTCAGGCATTGCTCCAATGTCACCTTTCCAGTGAGGCCTAGCTTTCCACCCCATGCTCCGCCCCACCCCGCACCCTCTTTGAACTGCAATCTTTCTCCCAGAGCCGTCTTCACGCCCTGTCCAGTTTTCATCCACAGCACTTACAGTCAAAACAGATGGTTTATGTTTACTGTTTGCTGCCCATTTCCTCACTGAGGATTTTTGTCTGTTTTCTTCAGTCCCCAGTCTTCAAGGTGCTGTTTGGCTCACTTAAGGTTTAAGAATAATAAATGGCCAGCTGTGTCAATGTGAAGACAGAGATTCGTCCATTAAGTTCCCTGATAAGAAAGTTAACTGGTGAGTTCGGCAAGCTTGAAAGCCAGACCTGAAGACAAGTGAAGTGAATGGAATGTAACTGGTTTAGTAACATCTGGGCCACATTCCTTGAAGGATCCTTTTTCTATGAAACAACTAGATTCTAAGTAAAGCCTACCTTAGATGTATTGATGGGATCTTACAAAGTCAATAAACATTAGTTTGTTCATGAAGTCAAACTAAACCCCAAACCCAACAACACAGCACTGAAGTCAGAACCGGGAGCAGTGGGGTCCCCTCCAGGGGCAAAGGTCTTGAGAATCACTGAAACTCAGAATCTCAGGCCAGCAGCGGTGAGCAAGCTGAACTGAAGACAACCTCTTGAGCTCTGTCAAAAACAGTCGAAACCCCACTTGGGAGGCAGAGGAGGTGGATCTCTGTGAGTGTGAGGCTAGCCTGGTCTACAAAGCGAGATCCAGAACAGGCACCAAAACTACACAGAGAAACCTTGTCTCGAAACCCCCCCCCCCAAAAAAAAAAAAACAGTTCAAACCATAAAGCTCATAATTAAGGATCATCAAGCACCTAAGGCCAGTCACCATGAGGGATAACCAGCAGAAATAAGGAGATTTGTATCACTACTTCTCCCCAGCATCCATTTTATACTCCATCAGCCGCAACAGGAGTTTCAAGGGTTAATAATTACATGTCCTAGACCACATTATCCATTGATGCGGTCTTGGGACCTTTCATCCTGTGAATATGAGCAGAAGCAATGTGTGTAAATGGTGAGGCCAGCTATCAAAAGGCAGAGCTGTTTCTGCTCTGTCTCCTGTCTTCACTGTGGAGAAGATGGTGGGAGACGGTGAAATGTTGGGAGCTGTGTTTAGAGAGAGAGGGGAGCTTGAAACCCTGTTGATTGTGGGTTCCCACATTCCATGCTAGTATGGAACCACCTAATTCGGCCAAAAAAAGGTCTCTTTTGCTTACTGAGGTCTCTGATGTGTGAAGTCAAATCCCTAGTCTAAGTAACGGCATTTCCTGAGGCAGTTCAGACGCTGATGCGGAATATAGACTAGCTAGAAATGAAAATGTGAAGAAGGGTAAAATTTTATATAGGGACAAATGATTAAATTGACAGAAATGGCAGGAAAGACTTGAAGGAAGCTAAACAGAACTTCTAAAATGAATGTGCACACACACATATTTAATTATTGAAATGTACTCAGTGGATAAATGAAATAGTATTTTGGACATATAAGTATCTTTGCTTTTATCCTGGCAAACACCACATTATTAACATTTTAAAATAGAGAGTCTTTTAAAAATTATGTTTACTTATTTACATATTTACACACACATGTGTACCTATGTGAATGTGTGCATGTGCCGAGGACAGCGTGTGGGATTGATTTCTCTCCTTTCACCACGTGGGTTCCTGAGCTAGAACTTGGGTTGCCAGGCTTAGTGGCAAGTGCTTTTACCTGCTGATATATCTGGCCAACCCCCGTTACAAACATTTTAAACACCTGCCCATCTGGTAGGAAAAATAATCTCACCATCATCCTTGTATTCTTGAAGCAAAGAAGTTGGGCATTTGTTTCTTTATGTTTGGTCACTATGTACTTCTTTTGTGAAATGATAGAATGTGTCTTAGCACATTTTTTCTAGCAGGGTGAATTGTTGTAGCCCACTAGTTCTCCTAGTGGCTGTACCCCGCAGGACTGCATAAGAGGTTGATTGGACCGCTGGCCTGAGTATCAGGTGTTTGTAAGGGTCTAACTAGCAAGGGGGAGGTCTTTTGCTCCACCCCTTGGCATTGTTACAAATAGACCTTTGGAATAAAGTTCTGGGCTGGTGGATAAGGATCCAGGCCCACCCGAGTCTATCCTGCATCTCTCTCTGTTTCTCTCCCCTCTATTTCTAACTAAGTCTCTTATCTCTCATTCCTTGAGCGTCCCTGGGGTAAATAATTGTGGGGGCTGGTCTGCCACCGTGAATTTTTGTTGTTTCTTTGCCAATGGCCTTTCTCCCCAGTGTGGATCTTGCTGTGTCCTACCTCAACTGACAATGGGGACAAGAAAACCCAGGGCTCAACTAAGACTCCGGTTTCCTAAGACTCAGTATTTAAAGATAAAGCAGTTTAGGCTTTGGGGCTCCAAAGGGCTCAGGCCTAAACTTTGATGCTATTTAATCTAATCAGTAGATTAAGTAGAGGTTGTCAGTTAACCCAACCTGATAGCTACTTCTACATTGTCTCTGTAGGGAAAATGTTACATGGTTCTAAAACAACTTAAAAAACAAACTTCTGAGTCATAACAAATATTCACTAAACTCTAGCATGGACTAGGGTTGTGCTAGGTACTCAGAACATAAAGACGAAATCATGCTGTATGGTGGTGGTGCACACCTTTAATCCCAGCACTTGGGAGGCAGAGGCAGGCAGATGTCTATGAGTTTGATGCCAGTCTGGTCTACAGAGTGAGTTCCAGAACTGCCAAGGCTATACAGAGAAACCCTATCTCAAAAAAAAACCAACAAAACAAAACAAAATAAAAACAAAGGACAAAAACAAAAGCATGTCTACTGTCAAGAAACTCATGATTAAGCCAGGCATGTGGTACATGTCTGTAGTTCCAGCATTCTGGTAGGTTAGGCAGAGGGATCATCAAAAGTTCGAGGCCAGCCAGAGTTATACAGAAAGATCTTGTCTCAAAAGAAAGTCATGATTAAGATGATAGTAATTCATATTAGGTATGGTAATATGGTTATGGTTAGGTTTTTAAAAGCTTTTTTAGGGGGTGAGGAGATGGCTCAAATGCGTAAAAGACCTGTCACACAAGCATCCCTGCACATACAGAGTACTTTCATGTGTAACATTCACACATGCCCCTTTAAAATATGCTCTAGTAAGTATTTATGGATAATGTCTCAGAATGTTTGGATTTTGCTTTAAGATGCTTCAGGAAGGCCAGGCATGGTGGCACATATCTTTAATTCCAGAACTCAAGAGGCAAAGGCAAGCATCTCTCTTTGAGTCCGAGGCTAGCCTGGTCTACACAGCAAGTTCTAGGATAGTCAAGATTACATAGAGAGCCCCTGTCTCAAAACAACAACAACAACAACAAGGATACTTCAGGAAGACAGAAAATAAACTAAGGAAGAAATAACTGTAGCAAATTTTGCAAAATATTGGCAAGCATTGGAGTAGAGTGACACACGTAGGCTCATTTTGAGATATACTAAGGTGGATTCGTTGGTCTCTCAACTTTTATAAATATAAATTATATAGTTCTCTTAGTCCTCCAGGAATACTGGTAAGCACAAACATAAATATAATATAGGAAAATAAAGATGTATACATTAGAGACTGTAGGAACAGAAAAGAGTCCGATATGCTGGGGTGAAATCGAAGATGACTGAAGGTGGGTCAGGAACCCAACTCTGACGTCAGGTTACAGCTCCAAACTTCAGTTCCACCTAGTTTAAGTTTTGTGATTTTGCATATGTAGCTTCCTTCTTATTCCTCTGTTTCTTCTACAACAAAAGGAAGGTAATTGTGTACTTAAAGATTGAGTTGGGGGTGAGGGGTAGGGATCTCTGCAAAACCTTTGGGACAGTAGCTAGTACAATGGAGAAATAAAAAAAAAGATATTATTTGTTACTGTTACTGATGACGTTTAAAAGGCTTTTCAGAGTTTGTTTGTTTGTTTGAAGACAGAGATATATCAGAAAATATCAGAGCCCGGCAGTGGTGGCACACACCTTTAATCCCAGCACTTGGGAGGCAGAGACAGGTGGATCTCTGTGAGTTCAAGGCCAGTCTGGTCTTCAGAATGAGTACCAGGACAGCCAAGGTTACACAGAGAAACCCTGTCTCGAAAAACAAAACAAAACAAAACAAAACAAAAAAAAGAAAGAAAGAAAAGAAAATATCAGAAACAAGGAACAAAACCTAAGGCCAAGTAGGGGTAGACAATGTGTCTGTGTATTGTGTATGTGTACTTATGTGTGCATACACATGCGTGCCTGTGTGTGTGACTGTGTGTACCTGTATGTATACATGTATGTGTGAGTGCATGTGCCTGTGTGCACATGTGTGATGAGTGCATTGTGTGTGTGTGTGAAGGGCTGAGAAGAAGGAAGTCAATGTGATTCCCATATTTCTTGGGAGGCCAGGTAGGTGATGGCATTATTAATAAGGGAATATAGATAAAGGAGGGATTATTAGCTGCAAATTTTATTTCTAGACATATTAAGCAATGATCAAGCATGTAAACCAAATCACTTCAGAACGGGAGTTTCCAGAATGAGACAGTCAAAACCAGCCGAGTGCAATAAATATTAAAGGTTCTAAAAGTGCTTGGAGGGGAGATTTATCTAGAATAGCAAACTTGAATGTCATATACCACACAAATACAGCCTGTGAGTTCATAAGATGACTAGAAGACACTAGAAATAATGTTGTTCCAGAAATCCTGCAGTTCAGGTATTAGTAGAATTCCCATAAAATAAATATACACTTCTCAGGGTTGTTATCTGAGCCAGAAGATGGCTCAGTGGGTAAAGCCACGCGCTGTGAAGCCCGACAGCCCAAGTTTGATCCCTGGAATCTGTATGTAGAGGGAAAGAACCGAGGAGGACAGGATGTCCTCTGACCCCACATGTGTACCCACGCCTGCCTTCCCCCACACAAAATAAAGGAATAAACGTAAAGACAAAAGTGAACAGCTAGTCCTCCATGAGGCAGCTGTATGGTTTCCATTGCATTCTTACCCAGAGGTGTTGAGATGTTATTAAATGCAGTATTCTGTTATATTTATGTATTTACTGTGTGTCTGTGCTTGCACGTGTGCACATGTGCGGATGTCACATCAGAGGACAGCTCCGGGGACGCAGTGCTCCCCATTCACCGTTGGCTCCCAGGATGGAACTTGGGTCATCAGGCTTGGCAGCCAGAGCCTTTGCTCCCTCAGCCATCTCACGTGCCCACCATCTGACTTTTGAGTGGCATAGATCTTCATTTAAAACAGATTCTATTGGAGGGGCTGGAGATGTGACTTGGAGGTTAGGAGCCCTGGCTGCAGCCAGGCGGTGGTGGCGCACGCCTTTAATCCCAGCACTCGGGAGGCAGAGGCAGTCAGATCTCTGTAAGTTTGAGGCCAGCCTGGTCTCCAAAGCGAGTTCCAGGAAAGGCACAAAGCTACACAGAGAAACCCTGTCTCGAAAAACCAAAAAAAAAAAAAAAAAAAAAAAAAAGCCCTGGCTACTTTTCCAGAGGACCCATGCCCAGGTGGTGGCTGACAACCATCTATAGTAAGGTCCAAAGAATCTGATGCCCTCTTCTGGCCTCCACCAGCTCTCCACGTGGTGGCTAGACAATCTGGCAGAACACTAATACACATAAAATAAAAACAAATAAAATCTCCAAAAATAAAATAATAAAAACAGATTACATTTGAGAGTGTTGGGAAGAAAAGAGCAGAAACAATTTTAGGAAAACTTTAAGTGCCCAGAAGACTCACTCTTTCCAGGACTCGAAAGCCCTTCTTTTCTAGAGTCAGGACTCCTGTTTATGACTAATCTCCTTTAAGGAGCAGGGCCTTCTGAAGAAAAACACAACCAATTAAAATATTATGTTCATTTGTCTATTCATGGTCATAGCTATGCATGTTTTCTAATTCATTTTTGAAACAGGTGCAAACTTAAGGAAAAGTTTCAAACTCTTTCCCTCCCCAATCATTACTTGAGAGTAGCTGCTAACTGATGCTTCATCACTCCCGAATACTTCAGTGTTTTTCCTGCAAAGACTTTCTTCTCCCATTACAATGAAACCATCCAAGGCAGGAAATCAACACTGACACACCACAATTATCAAATCCCACACAAGTTTCATCAACTGCCGTTCACACATAATAGATCCAGTACGGAGTGAGGCATTACCTTCAATTATGTGTGTACTTAAATTTATTTAATCATTAAACTTATTTAATCATCAAAAGCCTCACATTTCCTTGATCTTTAGCACTTGGGAAATTACAGTTACTTTCCAGACTGTCCTTCTGTTAAGTCCATCTGATGTTTCTGCATGATAGGTTTAGGTTGGACACTGGGGAGGCCCCTTACTGAAGCAGTAACATGTTCTTTTCATATTTCCTGTCAGGTAGTATACAATTCTGATTTGTCTTATTAGTGGGAACATTGAACTCTGAAGGTTTAAGTTGGTGTCTGCTGAAATCCCAGCATGGAGAGGGGGGATGGACATGAAGTCTGTCCTCTAGCTGAGGAGCTGTTGGTAACAGACAGCTGCTGGGAGAGGGAGAGTCAGTTTTCTTTAAGGATGTGGACCCTGGGAGGCTGACCACACTCCAGTGAAAGGTCACACATCCAAGAGTATATTTGCAGTACAGATTGGACTTAATGGGTTAAAAGTGGGGGAGGGCTAGTCATGAAGTTAGTTAGGTAGGGGAGGGGTGGTGGTGAGTCTGGGAGTAGTTGAGAGATGGGCTGAATATGATCAAAATACACTGTATGAAGTTCTCAAAGAACCAAAAGAGAAAACAAATGCTATCTTCCAAATTTCTTCACTGTACATTTATTATTTACCTTTTAAAATAACAGGGTATTTTGTGGGGGAGATCCTTTATTTTTTGGTACTAGAGATTGAACCTAGGGCTCTGTACTAGCATTTGCTTAGTACAGAGTCTCACTATGTAGCCCAGGCTGGCCCGAGACTAGCCAACCTCCTGCCTCAGTCTCTTGATTGCTAGGAATGTAGAAGTGAACCACCATGCCTGGTGAGGGAGCTATTTTAAACCTTTAAGTATCCTATTTTCTACCAAATTTTCTTAAAAAAAATTAATTTCATGTGTGTGAATGTTTTGTCTCTTTATGTGTAATGTGTATCACAGGTATGGCTGGTACCTTTGAAGGTCAGAAGGTGTGGGATCCCTTGGATCTGGGGGCAAGGGTGGTTCTAAGATGCCATGTAGGTTCTAGGAATCAAGCCCAGGCCCTCTGAGGGCATCGAGTGCTCTTAACCACGGTGACATCTTTCCAGCTTGTGTATGCAGTTATTTGCATACGATTGCGGGTGCCCAAGGAGACCTGCTGCATCAGCTCCCCCTGGAGCTGGAGTTGTAAGCAGTTATGAGCCAACCAACCAGGTGTTAGGAGCCAAACTCATGTCCTCCTTTGCAAGAGCAGTATGTGCTCTTAACTGTTGAGCCATCTCTCCAGCCCATTCTATATATATTTTTAGAAAAGCATTTTTTACTTTCTAGCAAAACAAAATATCCCAGGCACATGCCTCTCTACTCTTTCCTCCAGCCCTATAACCAGTAATTTCTCACAATGAACTCTTGTTTTTTTTAATGAGGAATGATATTTGGAAGTCGAGATCTTGGTTGTATGCTTGTTTATAGCTATTGGGTTATCTGTGTTCTCAGGCTCTCTTAAGAGGCAGGAACCATATTATGTATGTTCTACACGTTTACATGGGTACCTAACATGGATCCAGGACCACAGGGCTCTTTCTAATTTCTCTCTTTTGTCACCCTCTTTGACAGCCAGGATCCTGGCATCCGTTATCCCCAGAGTATTTATTCATTCCATCTTTTCTATGTGTGTAACCTCCCCCTAGCTGTGAGACGCCTTCCTCTCTCACAGCCCTGCTGAAAGGAAGTTTTCCTTAACTCACTTGAACACCAATAGTCTGCTTTCTTTTGTGGATATTCTCACTCCACCCTGGGTTTTGAAATTTTGTGTCAGGTACCTGCTCCCAAAAAGCCCTTCTCTTCCTGTATGACTTGAAAATTGCCTTCTCATACACTTTCCTGCCTTGTCCCACTTCAGCACTAACATCCTGCCGCAGGCCGACTCTCCACCAGAATGCACTCTTCACTAGTCTTGAAAAGAAGTGTATGTGAGGATACAATCCTTGTCATAATTGGACTCAAATATCCTGCCATGAGTCACCAGGGTAGCTTCATTCTATACCTATTCCTACTTTACCTGGGCCCCACCTATTGGCTTTGGACTGAATTATTCAGGAAGAGAAGAGGAAGTACTATCCACCCGTCTTCAGGTTAAACCACTGGTCTTCTGTTCTTAAGCTGCTCACCTTGTCCTCTGGCTAAGTCATTGATGCAAACATTTCTTTTAAATAAGTATACCTCATAAACTATTAAATTTATTTAAAACAATATCAATATACTCATTCTGATTTCTTGCTTCACTCAGTTGTTTTAAATTACAACTTCCATTAAAGTGGGTTTGTTGAAGTCATCACAGAGTGTCTCAGGATTTTACATGGTTGGAGCTCCTTCCTCTCCTTACTTGTTTCTCAGTCCGACCTCCTTGGTCTTTTCCAGCTACCTTGACCTCTGTGCTAGTTCTGAGTCAGGCCACTCCTGCCTTAGAGCGTTGGTTTCTGTGCTGACGGTCTCTTGTTGGAATGTTCTTTCCTCAGACATCCCCATGGCTCACTCTTGTGGCTTCAAGTTTCTGGTCAGATGTCACCTTTTCCATGATGTGTACCTTAAAAAGCCTATTTAAAACTGTGTCTCCCATCCTTTTCCTGCTCAATTTTCATTGCAGTTTCTAACATAATACCTCAACACTAAGCATGTTTATTTATTTATTTTTACAATCTTTCTCTTCACCATACCTTCTAAACAGTTCCACAGGGGCAGAGATTGTTAATGTTTCGCTTACTGTGGAATAAATATTTGTTGAATGAAGACAGTTGTTCAAATTCCCAAACTAAACACCACCACCTAGTGTTCATACAAGGATGTGTTCATTAATCCCAAGACTGATTTGCACTAACTCTGCAATAAAAGTCGTGGTTTATTCAATTCTCAGTTATCCTGTTTTGTTTTTAAACTTCCCTTAGTGTCTCGTAAAAGTCAAGACGTTCACAGCTATGAAGCATTCACAGGACATACTGACTTCTTTGACAGCCACCTCTTTCCCTTTTACCCTCTCTTCCAGAATTCCTATGCTGGTAAAAGTATCATAAAGGCCGTGAATCTTTTAACTTGGAGGCAGTTCCAAACCTCTTCCATAAACAAACAAACAAACAAACAAACAAGCAAACTCTCAGATATTCATTATAGTGATAGTTTTGCTGTTGGTACACCCTGTCCCTAGAACATCAAAATACAAATGCTGTGGTTTAAATGTTCCCACCAAAACTCATGTTGAAATTTAATCCCCATTGTGAGGTATTAAGAGAGTGGAGGGCTGGGGAGACAGCCCAGTGGAAGACCTCTGCAAGCAAGAGGATCTGACTTTGGATACCCAGCACCCACACCAAAGGTGGGCTTGGTCTTTGCATCTGTAACCCTGTTGGTGGGGTGGGGCGGAAACAGGCAGATTCTAGATTGGCTGGCCATCTAGACTAGCCAAAATAGCAAGGTCTGGATTCAGTGAGAGACCTTATTTCAAAATAAGGTGGAGAGCAATAGATACAGATACTAATATGGATCCTTCACCTCCATACTGGCATGCATGAGTGAGTGCCGCCATCCCGCCCCCATGCACACAACATACACATAGACGTGGGGGTGGGGAAGAAAAAGGAGGAGCAGGAGGAAGATGACAGGGATGAGGGGAGAAGAGAAAGAAAGATATTTAACTATGGTATTGGATGATGAGATTCAGATAGATTAAATGAGGCCATAAAGTCGAGGCACAAGTCAACAGGACTCTGCTGTATAAAATGAGGAAGAGAGACCTGGGCTGGGATATTCTGCTTCACTATGAATCCCGGGATGCCCGGGGAATCTGTGCAGAACCACAAGTGGCAAGAAGGACCTCTCAGCCATGGCTGGCCAAACTTGAACTTCTTAGTCTGTCACGAATCAAACAAACCTGCATTCTTTACAAATTAGTCCACGGCATTGGGTTGTACCAAGAAAAAATGGACTAAAGAAACCAAGGGTGGTGGTGCACTTCTGTGATCTCACTTCTTGGCAGGTGGAGGTACGAGGACTGGAGTTCAAGGTAAACCTGAGTTACATAGGGAGTCTGAGGTCAACCTGGTCTATATGAGAGCCTGTGGGGGGGGGAGGGAGAGAGAGAGAGAGAGAGAGAGAGAGAGAGAGAGAGAGAGAGAGAGAGAAGAAAAAGAAAGAAACCCAAAACAACAAAAGAAAACAGGCTAAACACCCTATTTATTTATTTTTAATTTTTAAAGTTTAGTTTTGGCCAGAGAAGCTCCTAAGTCACAGTGATAAGCCAGCAAGGGCAATGGTTTTGTTTAAATGGTATTGGAACTTCCTAAGATAATAAGCATGATTTCCTGATTCAGAACACATCAGTTTTTGTGGATATGACAAAGGAGAAATGAAGAAAATGGAAGCTGCTGTAAGAACAGGAAAGTATTTTCCTACTTAACAGTAGAGATTGGAAAGGACAAGTATATTTTTTACTGATTGTTTATTGTGCTGTGTACTACTCTACAGCTCACTGATTATTTTATCAACTCTACAGTGTAGGTTCCCTTTCTTAAGCCTCATTTCTCAGCTGACAGAGCAAAGACACAGAAAAGTAACTTGCTAAAGTCACAGACTACTAAGTGCTGGAGACAGGGTTCCAAAGCACAGGTGGGCTCCATCACGCCTAACCAAGAGCTCATAATCCAGACTCTCTCCTATTCTCCTCAGAAGAAAGGGGAATGCTGCTGATCTATGCCAAAGTTCTTGGTCTGAGCAGAGAAATTAATCAATGCTAACTTCTTCTAAAATAGGAAGATGATTTTTTTTTAAAACAAGGTGGAATGATTTGAGCTTCCAAATCACCAATTCATATACCCATTTCTTGAATTTAGTTCATCTCAGCTGTATGTTAAAAAGAAAATAATTGGATTATCTGTTTTTCCCACTCTAGTGATGTTCAAAAGTATTCTCTCTGTGTGTGCATCTGTGTGTGTGTGTGTGTGTGTGTGTGTGTGTGTGTGTGTGTGTATCTGTCTTTTGAGCACTGGAATTACAGGTTGTACCACTATGCCCAGATTATGCATCATCTTCTAAAAGCCACATTAATACCCCAAATTTCAGATTGAGGAGTCTTAGAGGTTATTTGTGAATAGGTGGCTTTCCAGAGGATTCTGGTAATGATTCTGCTCTTACCATTCTGAGTAGGACATTGGTAATTACTCTTCTAAATGCCTGTATCAGTAATTTTAAATGCTGTGCTGGGGACTGAAACTGAGGCCTTTGGCATGCTAGAGATACATTCTACCACAGAGCTATAACCCTTGTACTGGCTGTAAAATTTCTAAAGTACAAGGTTATTTAGGAAAGAAAAATGGTCATTCTCTATCTCATCGTTGATGGTGGTTTTCTTTTTCCCCCTTTCCTTCCTTCCTTCCTTCCTTCCTTCCTTCCTTCCTTCCTTCCTTCCTTCCTTCCTTCCTTCCTTCCTTCCTTCCTTCCCTCCCTCCCTCCCTCCCTCCCCCCCTCCTTCCTTCCTTCCTTCCTTCTTTCCTCCCTCCCTCCCTCCCTCCCTCCCTCTCTCCCTCCCTCCCTCCCTTCTTTCCTCCCTTCCTTCCTTCTCCCCACCCCCCCAGACAGGGTTTCTCTCTGTAGCCCTGACTGTCCTGGAACTCACTCTGTAGACCAGGCTGGATTTGAACTCAGAGATCTGCCTGCCTCTGCCTCCTGAGTGCACGTGCCGCCACCACCTGGCTGACAGAGGTTGTATTACATAGATTCTCAGCTCTACTCTGTACTAAAGCAGAAATTTCTATCAGGGTTTAGGGATTTGTCTACTAACAGTCTTTCAGATGATTTTTGTGTGTGCTGTGCTTACATTTGGAAACCATTAACCTAGGGGGATAATTTTTTAAAAGTGAAGCCCCAGCATCATTTGGGTTGTTGGATTCTTCCCTATTACAAACTACAGACCAGCGCTTCAAGGAATATAATGTAAAAACCTAATTATAAGAATAGTAAATATAATTTCAGAAGACTAGTAATTAACAAGCCTATTAATGGGATTGTATAACTTTTTATTGTAAACTACACGTGAAATGTCTCAATGAATTATATGTGTAAAGTATCTCTAAGAATTCTTTGATGGGTGCTGCTTAACTCTGATTTGCTTTCCATAAAATAAACCAGCTGCCTAAAGTTTTTACAATGTTACCCACATGCCAGTCTCAGTAGCCCCAAAGGCATTCTCTGAACAACCCTGTTTCCTGCATAAGAGGAAATGGGCTTACCCGGAACTGGTTGGTTAGCTATACAAAAGGCTGAAGATGTAGCACAGCTGGTCGAATGCTTGCCTAGCATGCATGAAGTCCTGCACTTCATCTCCAGCACCACACAAAATCAGGCACGGTGGCCGACTTGCTATCCCAGCACCCAGGAGGTGGAGACAGGATGATCCGAAGTTCAAGTTCATCCTTCGTTACACAGCAAGACGAAGGCCAGCTTGGGCTGCAAGAGACTTTCTCAAAAATAAAACAAAGGGCTTGGAGAGACGGCTCAGCAGTTAAGAGCACTGGCTGCTCTTCCAGAGAACCAAGGTTCAATTCCCAGCACCCACATGACAGTTCAAAACTGTCTGTAACTCCAGTTCTAGGGGACCTGACACCCTCACACAGACATACATGTAGGTAGAACACCAACATATATGAAATAAAAATAAATCATAAAAATCCTAACCCCCCCAAAACTAAACAAAACAAAATTCCACTAACCTTTTGGTTATCAAAAGAAAATATGAATTTTCCAGCTTTAGAGATGTTTTAAAATAATAAGTAAAATCGCATTGGTTGAACAGGGTATACAGTGTCCTGAATTTACAAGCACTTTAAATCTTTCTAGTTTTATAATTTATAATCTGACTAAACTACTTCTTAACCTAACTCATCAATGATCTGTTTGTTTGCTTGTTTGTTTATTTTTTTGAGACAGGGTTTCTCTGTGTAACAGCTCTGACTGTCCCAAAACTCACTCTGTAAACCAGGCTGGCATTGAACTCACAGAGATCCACCTGCCTCTGCCTCCTGAGTGTTGGGATTAAAGGTGTGCACCTCCATGCCTGGCTGATTGTTTTTATTTTTTAACCGTCTAGGCTTGGCAAGAACTCCTTGCCCTTTTAAGATAATATATAAGCCTCTTGAGCCCACTTTACAGAAACAGTTAAGACTAACAACAGAGAAGATTAATTTGATAATTTGATCATACCCAGATAATTCAGATGCTAAATATAATTCTTCTTCCTTTTCTTTTTTCTTTTCGACTTGACCAAGCTGGTCGATTAATTCTTCTTGTTTCATCACCTAAGTACTCCTCTTTCGCATACGTTGACAATTGTCATTCTTGGCTATTACCAGTTATCTCTATCTTTCTTTTTCTTTCCTTTTACAAAGTACAGTTGAAGCAAAAAGGTCACTTACCTTGAAGGTTTTCTTTCTCTTCTTCCTCCTCCTCCTCCTCCTCCTCCTCCTCCTCCTCCTCCTCCTCCTCCTTCTTCTTCTTCTTCTTCTTCTTCCCCTTTCTTTCTCCCTCTCACCCTCTTTCTCTCTTTCTCTGGCACAGGGTCTCACTATCTAGTCCTGGCTGGCCTGGAAGTCCATATCTAGACCAAGGCTTTCAACTTGCAAGGATCCTTGGGCCTCTGCCTCTTGAATGCTGGGATGACGGACATGTGTCACCACACCCTGCTTGAAAGTTTTGCTTCCCTACAAGCCAGGTGCACCCTGTTTGTGCTAGCCTAGTAAGAAGAGGTATCAAGAATAAAATACCGTAATACAAGTTGGAACTTTTCATATAATGTAAGAATTGGCTCCAAACCACCTTTCTTCAAAACTAAGCATCTCTTCAAGAGGGTGACTAGTTGGTAGAGAATCTAAGGGGTGAGTTCTCATACAAGAATCACAACACTAAGGATAATTCTGTGAAACTATAATACAAGTCTATCATACAACTTCTGAAACAATTTTTTAATCTTTCAAGAGCTCATGGGAAAAATCTAGTAGCTTTAATTTCAAACACGTAACTTCATGTTCATTACCATATTTGGATTTGTTCTATGGGATTTGGATTTGGTTCAGTTGAAGTAGCTGGGAACCAGGAAGCTAATGCTTTTTTTTTTTTTCAATAATCATACTTTTTTGAATGACAGTGGAAGGGATTGGTGGGGTTAACGGGTAGACTTTTGGGAAATATTAGTGATTTTTGCCACTTTCTCTGTATCCTGATAACCCCCTTGTATAACAGTAGAGAAATAAAGCAGTGTGAAGCTGGAGAAAAGGTCGCAACAAGAACAGAAAAAAGACAGCTTTCTAGCCCTTACACGCCCCATTTCCAACTGTGTGAGCTTCAACCCTACAGTCGAGGAGAACCAAGAAGCTATTTAAGTCTCTTTCAAAATCTCTTCGTGAAACAGAAATCCAATCAGTTTGCGAGACAAACACTTTACTGACGGAGGTATGTTCCCCAGCAATTGTATCTTTTTCATTTTTATTTTAAAAGGCATCTTCCTTTGTGATATATAGGAGAGGCGGTGGTCATAATTTCAGCATGTCAAACTTCAAGGCCAGGTAAGAACTAATAATGACTTGTCAACAAAGGCAAGGGTTTTAAACTCAGTACGTTGATAGCCAGGTGTCCAGAAAAAAAAAAAAAAAAAAAAGACGGTTTGGGGTCTACTATCTACCAATTAACCGTAAACGCCGTTAATGACACAATTTCGGATTTCAGAGATTTGTGAGTTAGCACCACTTAGCAGGAGTTAAGACTGAACACTTGGAGCAGGGTTGGAAAGGTTATGGGGCCAGCAGTAGGGATTTTTTTCTAAGGTTGCTGACGCAAGACGGTGCAGGGGTAAAACTGCCTCCAGTTCCCCCGAGCGGTCTTCACTCCAGGCTCAGGTTAACCGCGCGCCAGCGTGACAGAGACAGTCCCTGACATTCTCAAAAAAGGGAAGGAGAGCGACGCCCGCTCGCCGACGGGGCGGTCTGCGCGGTCACACCTCTGAGCCCGGCCGGCGGTCGGGGAAGGAATCTTCCCGGCCAGCCCCGCAGCGGTGACGGACGTCGCAGCCAGCCAATGGGCGTGCCGGAGGCGGGCCTGACGGGCCTGGAGGGGCGGGATTTCCCGCGCGGCCGCCGCGGAGAGCCCGGTTGGGGCGGCGGCGGCGCCTTCGAGAGGGCGGGCCGGGTCAGCTGCTGCAGGCGGGGCGGCGCGCGGAGCTGTGGGCGGCTGCTGAGTGTCCTGCCGCCGCCCAGCCTTCGCCACGATGCCGGGGATCGACAAGCTGCCCATTGAAGAGACGCTGGAAGACAGTCCGCAGGTGAGGCGCGGGCGGCGGCCGAGGACAGCGCGCGGCCTAGCGCGGGCCTGGCGCCTCAGGTGCCCGCGGCCCAGGTGGGCACCGCCGCCCGGGGTCGCTGCCTGCCGGGACCGCGCCCGACGGTCGCGGGCCGGGCTGGAGGCCCGCACGGCTGGGCCGCGGACTGAGACGGAGCGGCCGCCGCTGTCCCCGGCGGGGCCTGGCGCTTGCTGGAATCCGCGCCGGGTCTCCTCTGCCTTTCACGGGAGGTGCTGGGTTTTTTTATCGCGATGGTACGATGTGGTGAGATAAGCCCTCGGTCCTGGCGTTTTTTCGGAGGAGGCCTGGCACGCGGGGCGCGGCGGGGGCTGGTTTCCTTCGGAAGGGGCTGCGAGGCGGAGTGTGCCACGCCGGTGGACGCAGGGGCGCGCGCCTTGCTCCCCGCGGGGTGTCGTGTCCGGAGTCTCGGGCCGGCGGCTGTCACTTGAGCTGGGCACCCCCCGGGTGACGGGAAGGCGCCGACGCTGCTGAGCCCTGGGTTTGCAGACTTGGCCCGAATAAACTCATCAAAATAAAAGCCCTGTTTTGTGCAGTTGGGAAGGATGCTGGTGAGGTTGCTCTAGCTGAAGACAGTTTGGGAAAGCGTGACTGCTGGATTTCTTTATCAGTACGGAATGAAATCAGTTGTATTTTTAAAAGGTGTTAGGGCCTCTGACTTGCGTCCACTTCATCCTTATGGCCGCTTTTGTATATAGTAAGGGATATAAAACAATGTTGGATTTCTTAACTATTGCTGGCTGAGAAATACATATCATATGGCATTTATAGTGTAATGCCACCGCCCCCCCTCCCCCCAGGAAAAGAAAAGGGCTAGAGCTTGTTTTCCTGGATGACACATTTGCCATGGATTTTGTGCCAGTTCTGATTTCCAGGTTGAAATTGGGCGCTGATTGTAGAATTGATTTTTTTTTTTTTCCTCATTCTGAAAGCTATCTTCATAGGCCAGTTGCTCGGAGGTAATATACTCTTATCAGGCAATATGAGGAAGAGAAACTCACAGATGGTTTAAATTTTGCTTAATGACTTTCTCTGTAAAATCTTAAGCGATATTTCAGATGATTTGCAACAATTTTGTGGTTGTATTGGTCAGTGTAACTTTATCTTTTTACTTTTTAAAAATTAAGACTCAATACACTGAACTTCTTTTACTCAGTCTACTTTTTATAGCCCATAAAGACTATAAAGAGTATGGGTTGCCAGTGCCCTGTCTGTGACTTTCGACGAGATAATCTTGAATTTTCCATGTAATTAGTTGACAGATTGAATCAGGCTCCTTCTGTAGCCCAGGCCAGCCTCAGACACGAGTGCCTCCTGCCCCTGACTGCTGAGTGCAAGCTTGAACCACAAGGACTTCCAGTTGTTGCTTTGTTGTTTTTAGTTTAAAATTTGCTTTTATGTGGGTGGGTGTTCGGGCTGCATGTGTTTGTGTACCACTTGCCCACGTAGGTCAGAAGAGGAACTGGAACTGTTTCTGATGGTTGTGAGCTGCCATGTGGGCTCTGGAAATTGAACCTGATCCTCTGGAAGAGCAGCCAGTGCTCTTAACCACTGAGCCATCTCTCCAGCCCCTGTTTTTTAATTTAAAACAATGATTTTTGGGGGGACTGGAGAATGGATCCAGGATCTTGCACTTGCTAGGCAAATGATGTACCACTAAGATAAATCCTCAATCTTGTTTTTATTTATTATTTATTTATTTAATTTGTGTGTGTATATGTGTTGTTCATGTATGTATGCATGTGTTTGCATGTCTGTGTATGTGTGCTCATGTGCATGGAGGTCCAGAATTGATTCATCTTCCTTGATTGCTTACCATTTATTTATTGATGCAGGGTCTTTCTCTGAACCCTGGGTTTGCTAATTCAGCTAGTCCAGCTTGCCAGCTTGCCCCAGGTATCTATCCTGTCTCTGCCATACAAGTGCTGAGAGTGCATGGGATCTCCACACATGCCCAGTGTTTACATGGGTTCTGGGGAATCTGGACTCTGGGCCTCGAGTTTGCAGGCTAAGGGCGTTATCTACTGAGCCACCCTCCCAGCCCTATTAGAACGTGATTATGCGTATGCAGCTGTTCTTGTACATACACGCATGGAGAGGCTAGAGTGCCAACTCAGGTGCCATTCCTCCTCAGCCTCCGCCTAGCTTGTTGTTTTGAGATAGTGTCTTCCATAGAGACCGGGATCTCAGGGGATCATATAGGCCAGGCTGGCTGGGCAGCAAGCCCCAAGGGCCTGCTTGTCTATGCCTTCCCAGCACTGGGGTTACATGCACCTGCCACCATATCCAGCTTTTTACATGAGTACTTTACAGCTTAAATGTCTTCGTGGTATTCTGAGATAAAGATTCCAAGCCTGCATATTTCCTTAAGTGATTTAACAGGCGTCTCTTAAAATGTTTTATTAGCGTATTAGCATATATTAATTCCACATAACAATTTTATTATGACATTTCCATTTTTATTGTATTTGCCCCTCACCTCTCTTGTTCTCCCTTTCTCTTCCCAACTAGTCTTCTTACTTTCATGTCTTTTAAAAAGATCCTTGTTTTGTTTTGAGAGGAAACTCTTGTGTTGCTCAGGCTAGCTCGAGAGATCCCTCTGCCTCAGCCTCCAGAATAGTTAGGACTACAGCAAGTGTACCATATCCATCTCTCATTGTTTTAGAGTTTTTCCAAAGTTCTGCTTTTATAAATAGGGCTGAGGTGAATGCTTTTGGGTATATATCTTTCTCAGTTTATTTAGAAAATAATCCAGTAAGAATAATAAAGAATAGGAAAACTCTAAAAGCTCCTAATGTACTTTTTTTAAAAAAAAATTTATTTGGTTTTTCGAGACAGGGTTTCTCTGTATAGTCTTAGCTGTCTTAGAACTTTCTTTGTAGACTAGACTGGCCTGGAAGTCAGAGAGATCCTCCTGCCTCTGCCTCCTGAGTGCTGGGATTAAAGGCATGCACCATCACTGCCTGGCTTAGTGTACACCTTTTTAAAATAGATCTTTCAATCCTAATCAAAAGTGACCCACTGGGCAGAGGATGTAGGTCAGTGGTAGATCTCTGGCCTAGCAGTCAAGGCCATGGATTTGATTTCTAGTGCTGTAGCTTCTCCAGTCCCAGTAAAATGGCCTGTGGCCTATTAGTTGCTAAGTTGAAAAATTAGAGCTTGGTGGCTCATGTCTGTAGTCCCAGCATTTCAGAGGCTGAAAGCAGAATGACCACCATGAGTTTGAGGCCGGCTTGCCCTATCTTAAAATGAACAACTGTATGTGTGTATTGGGGCAGGGTAGTGCCACCATGAATTGCTTCCTGTTTTAATTTGTAAGCACACCCTTGTTCTTCTTGCTATTTTTGTTTGTTTGTTTGTTTTTCGAGGCAGCGTTTCTGTGTAGTCCTGGTGTCCTAGAATTCTCTCTGTAGACCAAGCTGGGCTCAAACTCAGAGATCTGCTCTGCCTTCCACATGCTGGGATAAAAGTGTGCACTACCATGCCCAGCTCCCCGCCCCCCCCCCCCCCCCAGGGTTTCTCTGTGTAGCTTTGCACCTTTCCTGGATCTCACTCGGTAGCCCAGGCTGGTCTTGAACTCACAGAGATCCACCTGCCTCTGCCTCCCAAGTGCTGGGATTAAAGGAGTGTGCCACCACTGCCCGCCATGCCCAGCTTTATGCTGCTACTTTAATGAAATGAAACAGAATAAAAAATCCTTTGACTTCTTGACATTACTATCAAAAGAGTTTAAATAGATTAAAAGTCAGAATTACTAGAGTTCTAGTATTTTACTGCTTTTAGAAAAATGTTTCACTGTCTGATTTATATACTGATTTATGTAAATTTAATTTTTTTTATAGACAAGATCTTTACTGGGTGTATTTGAAGAAGATGCTACTGCTATTTCCAATTATATGAACCAATTATACCAAGCTATGCACCGGATTTATGATGCACAGGTAAAGAATTAAAAGGCTCACACAATACTGGTTAAAAGAGACTCTCAGCACCTGAGGACAGAGGTAGTGTCTCCTTGACTTACTGCTACGTACTTCACTTGTTCTTAGGCCCAGAGTATTATCTGTTGAAAGGGTGAATGAATACTGTGGTGGTTTGACTAGGAATGGCCCCCATAGACTCATGTATTTGAATGTTTGGCCCTAGGGAGTGGCCTTATTGGGAGGTGTGGCCTTGTTGGAGGAAGTGTGTCATTATTGGGGTGGGCTTTGAGATCCCCTATGCTCAAGTTAGGCCTAGTATGGCATTTCCTTCTGCTGCCTGCAGATTAAGATGTAAAACTCTCAGCTCCTTCTCCAGCACCACATCTGCCTGCAGGCTAACATGCTTCCCTGCAGTGACAATAATAGACTAAACCTCTCAAACTGTAACCAGCCCCAGGTAAGTGTTCTTCTTTATAAGAGTGGCTGTGGTCATGGTTTCTCTTCCCAACAATAGATACCCTAGCCAAGACAAATACTAAGTATATTATATTACAGGACTTAGGTTTCAGTATAGAGTCTGCCCCCTCTCCTCAAACATAGTGAGAGCTTTCTTACTGGCGTTTACTCATAGGGAACTGACTGAAGACCCCATATTGTTGTATTTTTCTTAATCATGCTTTCAACTTTAAGGAGTCCTTTCTTTTTTCTGGAGTAAAGGCTTTGAAAGTAGCCAGCCTTTATCTAGTTAGTAGAAGGTTGTGACTGAGTTTTCTTGTAGAGTAGACAAAACTTGTCTATGTTTGTATAATTTATAAGTGTTAACAGCAGCCTGTGTTCTGTTGGTGTACTTTATTTGGGATTAGTTAAGTATATTAATTTTGTTTTCCTTCTTTTTTATCTATTGCTATGATAGTTGTGTCTTCCCACCGCCCACCCCCCATAGGTTTTACAAGGCTTCATTCTGGCCACAGATGTTCAGTTAAAAAGTGAAGCGTTATTTTATTATATCAAGACTGAAAAAAACTGAATTAACCAAAATGCCATTCTTCTGGCTGTGTTGCTTTGTTAGGTCCCATGTTAAGCACATTGTTATGTTATTGAATGCTCCTAGTCTCTAAATTGAAGAATAATCAGTCATTCTCATAGAATCTCTATAGATCTTGCTGACATTATGTACAGTTTACCTCTAGCGCTAAATATATTTAGTGCTTATTTTTCACCAGCAGAACCCCTTAAAACAAAACAGAAAAACAGATAAAACACATGTACCTAAAGCTGGGTATGGTATTGCATGTCTGTAATCTCAGCACTTGGGAGGCAGAGGCAAGAGGATCAGTAGTTCAAGGCCATCCTCAGCTACATAGCAAGTTTGAGGCCAGCCTGGGCTACATAAGTCCATGTCTTAAAAAAAGAAAAGGAAAAAGTATGTACCTGTAACATTGCTGAATTCCTTGACAGTGCTTCTCTTCTGGTTTATATCTTCTTTTGAAACACTTTTTTTTTTTTTTAACTTCTTTATTGACTCTTTGGGAGTTTCACATCATTCACCCCAGTTAACACTTTTAATGGTAGTTCCTTTTCCATTGCTGAGAAGTTAAAAAAAAAATACATGTATGGTATAAAGTGATAATAAATGAAGGTGGCCTAGAGATCATCAGTTAACGTTTTTTCTTAACTGTATATTGTGCTAATTTGAATCCTGGTCTTTTTCCTTAGAATGAACTAAGTGCAGCAACACATCTGACATCGAAACTTCTAAAAGAATATGAAAAGCAGGTACATATAGCAAGATTTGAAAGCATGGTTTAACATATGTAACTCTGTGTGTGTGTGTGTGAAAACTTTTTCATCCAGAATCTTTTAGTGTTTTAGAGCAAGGCTCTAAACATATAGATCAGGCTCTTCTCAAACTTTTGGTCCTCCTGCTTTAACCTTCCGAGTGCTGGTATTCAAGGCATACACTACCATGCATGGCCTCGTAGGACTTCTTGAATTTACAAAATACGCCATTGAAATTTCACCAAGTCCTTATTGTTAGTGACTTAATGTTAGAACCACGGTTGTCTGCTTTTCTAGATTTCTCCTTTTTACTAACAAAGAAACTGAGCTTTGTTCAAGTTTATGCTGTTAGTTGTTGGAGAAACCTGAGCTAAAGCCAAATCTTTGAACTCCTAGTATTGAGTACATTCCTGTGATGATATTTTGTTTGTGCTTTAACAAATAAATCTTGTCTGAAGATCAGAGGGTGGAGCTAGCTATTAGTAAACCATAGAGGTCTGTAGGTCTGTATAGACAAGAAACAGAAAGTGATATATATATATAGTTGGGTGGTGACAGGAGCTCATCTCCTTTTTGGTCTGAGGAGTCAGGGAGGTGAGAGGTGACTTCGGCTGCTCCTTTACTTCTCTGATCTTTCAGCATTTACCCCAATATCTGACTTTGGGTTTTTAATTATTAAGTCCAATTAGAATTTGTGCTACACATTCCAGTATATCATGTTAGTTGATTACTTTATAGACATTTAAAATAGTGTTGATTAATTATGAAGATTCTTTTATTAAAGGGGTATTTTTGGAGCATGCTCAAAATTTTAGAAGTTTCTTTTTGTTTTATTATTAAGAAATTTTCTATTCATTTTACATACCTACCACAATCCCTCCTCCTCTCTTTTCCTTTCTCCCAGCCTTCCCCCCCAACCCACCCCCAAATTCCCACCTCCTCCAAGTCAAGGTCTCCCATGGGGAGTCAGTAGAGCCTGGTACATTCAGTTGAGGCTGGAAGTTTCTAACATTACTTGAAAGCACAAATTCTGTTATTCATAAAAATACAGCATTGAACATTTATCTCATATGTATTTCTCAATTTTCAGCGTTTTCCTTTGGGGGGTGATGATGAAGTTATGAGCTCTACTTTACAGCAGTTTTCAAAGGTTATAGATGAGGTAAGTTTTGGTCTTGTTTGAATAGGTGGTTTTATAACTAAGTTACTCAAGTTATTCAGCTTTTACTGAAAACTATAAAAATTTATATTGTGTGTGTTCATGAGTGAGTACAAGGGCACCATAGTTTGTGTGTGGTGGTTAGAGGACAACTTGCAGGAATAGGTTCTCTCCTACCATCTGAATCCTTGGGGTTAGGGATCAGTCATCAGACTTGGTAGTAGGTGCTGATACCCACTGAGCCATCTTCCCAGCCTTTATGTGGGGAAGCAATGTAGTTCTGATTCTATAAGAAGTTTTGTTACAAAGAATAGTATCAGAAGGCACAATTTCCACATCATGATGGTTTTCATAATATCAATATTTTCTTATCTAATTAAAACATTTTCCCCAGAATAAACTTATCTGTGAGCTTCATCTATTCCTATGAATAGATGAATCATTCCATGAAACATTCAAAAAAAATTTTTTTTTACTGTTATTTGATATAGACAGAGAAGAATGAAGCTGTCTGCTGTAGTTAGGCACTTTGTGGTTTTTCTTTTGCTATTGAGCAACACTTTACTGTTCAGTCCTCATTAATCCATGCAAAATAGCCAAAATTAGTCCTTAATTTCTCAAACCATTAATCATAACAGATCACAAAACAGTAACAACATGAAGGTCTAGAAGTTAGAAGAAGAAAAGTAGTGAGATGTGTATGGAGAACCATAACTGTTCTCTACTCTTGCTGTAAAAGCTGTGATTGTTTGTGTGATTATTCTCATATACATACTTTTTTGCCATGCTTGGGATCCATCCCAGGGCCTCACATGTGCTCGGTAAGTCCTCTACCACTTAGCCCCAGCTTTTCTAATATCTTAATAACTCATCATAGCAGAATATTTTCTGAGGCTAACAGTATAAGTAATACTAATGGGTTAGGGATGTAGCTTAGTGGTAGAATACTTGACTAGCATATGTGAGTAGTAGGCTCTGACCCCTGGCACTTAAAGTAAACAAAAAAAATGCTTATAGGAATATTTTCTATTTTTTTTAATTATGGTAAAATAAAATATATTAACATTAATGATATTTAATCTATTTGCAGTGTTGTACAACCATAATAGCTGTCTAGATCAAGAACATTTTCATTTCTGGGTGATGGTGGCATAAGCCTTTAATCCCAGCACTTGGGAGGCAGAGGCAGGCAGCTAGCTATCTGTGAGTGTGAGGCCAGCCTGGTCTACAGAGTGAGTTTCAGGACAGCCAGGGCTACATAGAGAAACCCTGTCTTGAAAAACAAAACAAAACAAAACAAAAACATTTCATTATCCTAAAAGAAGTCTTTTCCCTTTAATCTATCACTTTCCCTCAAATTTTCCCAAGTCCTTGTCAATGATTATAATTTTGCTTTCTGTCTCTATATATTTGCCTGTTTGGATAGTTTATATAAATTAAATTAGCCTTTCATTCCTTTTTTTTGGTTGAATAAATTTCATTGTATAGATATATATTACCACATTTTGTTTATCCATTCATGGGTGTTCTGTTTAGTTATGACCATTCATATACTAGTTTGAGCTTTTATTTTATTTTTTTATATGCATTGGTGTTTTGCCTGCATGTATATTTGTATGAGTGTCGGGTACCCTGGAATTGGAGTTACAGATAGTTGTGAGCTGCCATGTGGGTGCTGGAAATTGAACCTGGGTCCTCTGGAAGAGCAGCCAGTGCTTTTAACCGCTGAGCCATCTCTCCAGCCCCCTAGTTTGACCTTTTAAATACCAGCTTTCAGTTCTTTTTTGGTATATTCTCAGGAGTGGGATTGCTTGGTTTTGTGGTAATTTTGTATCTAACTTTTTGAGGGATCACCAGATTATTTTATGTGTACCCTATAAACAGTATAAGAGAGTTCTATTTTTTTTTTATCCTTCCTAGCAATAATTTTTATTTTAAAAATGATAACCATTTGAGTTGGGTGGTGGTGGCACATGGCTTTTTTTTATTCCAGCTCTTGGGAGGCAGAGGCAGGAGGATCTCTATGAGTTTGAGGCTTGCCTGGTCTACAGAGTGAGTTCCAGGACAGCAGGACTACAGAGAGAAACCCTGTTTCAAAATGCCAAAAAAAAAAAATAAAAATAAAATGAAAAGTAATCATTTAATGGGAGTAAAGTCATTTTGACTTGCAGTGTTTGGATAGTTAATCGATATTGAGCATTTTTTCATGTGATTATTAACCATTTGTAGTCTTTGGGAAAGTATCTGTTCACATCCTTTGCCCATTTTTTTTTTTTTTTTTTTTTTTTTTTTTTCGAGACAGGGTTTCTCTGTGTAGCTTTGCGCCTTTCCTGGAGCTCACTTGGTAGACCAGGCTGGCCTCGAACTCACAGAGATCCGCCTGGCTCTGCCTCCCAAGTGCTGGGATTAAAGGCGTGCGCCACCACCGCCCGGCCATTTGCCCATTTTTAAATGGGCTATTTACTTTTTATTATTAAATTGTAAGAGTTCATTACCTAGATTCAAATTTCTCGTAAGACATGTCTGGCAAATGTTTTTTCATTCTCTTTATTATCTTAACTTTCTTGATAGTATCTTCTGGTGCACAGTTTTTATTTTAATAGAGTCCATTTTAGCATTTTATTTTGTTGCTTGTGTTTTTGATATATCTAAGAGAGTGTTGTCAAATAAAAGATCTTCCTAAATTTTTTTTCTAAAAGTTTCAGGCTGGGCATGATCGCGCACATCTTTAGTCCCAGCACTCAGAAGGCAGGGGCAGGTAGATCTCTGAGTGCGAGGCAAGCCTGGACCACTGGAGCTATGTAGAGAGGCTCTGTCTCACAAAAAGAAAACAAGTAGAAAAATAAGGAATTTCTTTTTTCTTTTTTTGAGTTTTCGAGACATGGTTTCTCTATGTAGTCCTGCTATCCTGGAACTCAATTTGAAGACCAGGCTGGCCTCAAACTCACAGACATCTGCCTGCCTCTGCCTCCCAAGTGCTGGGATTAAAGGTGTGTGTCATCATCGCCTGGTAGGAATTTCTCTTTTACCATATAATATTTCATATTATACTACATAATTTTTATTGTTTCCATATGTAAAACTATATCAGTCTTTTAAAAGACTAGATTGAAATTTATAGAACATTGGCAAATGTCTATGTATGGACATTTATTAGTTGTGTCATCTGTTAGTTATTTGGTCTCTTTGGTCTTTCTTTTACTAGCTTAGTTCTTGTCATGCGGTACTTTCAACTCAACTTGCCGATGCCATGATGTTCCCCATTTCCCAGTTTAAAGAAAGAGATCTGAAAGGTATTGAAGTCAACCTTATGTTTATATCATAAAGTCATCAGTTGTCAGATCAGTGCTAGTAGAGTGCATTTTATTTCCTATCTAAACCAGTTCTGACCACAACATGCCACTTTTAGTTTAAACAGTTACTAAACATTTATGGAAGTGCTTGATAGATATTAAACTAGTTCCTAACAAATAATAATGTCTTTTCCTCAAAAAGTAGATGGCTTAGCACAACAGTGTTTCATAATTAGGTAATGAGAAGGTGCTATGTGGGCTCAGAGGAAATGATCAAAAAGGCTTTACCAAAAACATGACATGAGCATTTTACAATGAAGAGAAATGTCTTAAGAGAAAGAAAGGAGTTCTGTTAGGGAGAAGAGAATTCACAAAGGTATAGGTTGTAGAAATATATCACTTATTCTGAGAATAATAAGAAATCAGTGCTGGACGTGCTGAAGCAAGGCAAGAGATGAATGTACAAGAGGATGAGATGGAAGTGAAGCATGGTAAAGATGTTGAACTTAAGTATATGAACAAAAACAAGCCAGTGGATTCTAAAGGAGCAAAGAGACACCGTCCTTTGTTTTCAGAGAGAAGAGAGTGAGTTTGCTATCTAGGAGACTAAGAAGTTGTAAGAGTCCGGTGAGGGAATAAAGAAGGCGGAAAGGTGATAGCGGCGCAGAGTAGAGGTTTATGTAGGCAGGGGACTAGAGGCACAGGCATATCTAAACTGTAGTAGTTAGTACACTTACTAGTTGGTAGGTAATAAGGTTAGTTGGTGACCAAATGAGTGTCTATAGATCTGGTTCTTTTAATAGTTTATAAACTCGAAGGTAGGTTAAAAAAAAAAAGTCCTGCATATCAGTGAATGGTAAAGAGCTTGAATTAAAGACAAGTGTCTTTTAGAGATGGAACCAATAACTGAAATGATCCTTAAGAGTAGTCAGTTCCAAGGTAGAAAGAACAAGTCACAATCTAAGGAGACTGAATGGCATAATCTTTTCTTTTTCACTCAGTATTTGAAATTATTAATATATATAAAAAACAAATTAACATGTTAGATTCTAGTATTGTCAGTATTTGCATTTCTTAACATTTAAAGTGGCTTTTGTCTTGTATTTATGGTAAGTAGATCTTCTGGTGATATATTGCTAATGATTTTGAATGCTTAGTAGACCAACTGAAACTAATCTTTTCACCTTGATTATAAATTCCTGTTTGAGTTTTAGTTATGGCTTAAATGGTACTAGTTGCTTTATAAATAGGATAAAATATTTCATAAGTATGCTAAACTGAAATTATTTTTGAACTTTTTCAGAAATACTGACACTAAAAGAGGTATTTCAGATTGCTAGTAATGGTAAGTGCTGAATGTGTTATACACTAATTTCTTTCATTCATCTATTAGTGTACATCATTGCTGATTTTTTTGTAATTAAAAAAATTAGCTCAATTAAATGGTTGATATAACATTTAAATCAGTGGAGATACTTTGAATATGCTTTTTACAAAAAAATATTTGAATGGCAGTTATAGCAGTCTTAAAATTTGCTATCCTCGTAATGCCTAAAGAGGGTCTAAATATTCTCTTTTACTTATTTCCTAAACATTCCAGTTTTTCCTTCCTTTCTTTCTTTCTTTCTCTCTCTCTCTCTCTCTCTCTCTCTCTCTCTCTCTCTCTCTCTTTCTTTCTTTTTTTTTGAGACAGAGTTTCTCTGTGTTGCCCTGGCTTTGCTGGGATTAACTCTGTAGACCAGGCTGTTCTCGAACTCACAGAGATATGCCTGCCTCTGCCTCCTGAGTGCTGAGATTAAAGGCTTGTACTACCACTCCCTGGCCTTCCTCTTTCTTTCTTTTCCACTCATATTCTCTTCTCTTTCTGTGCCAGGTCTTGAAGCCAGGACCTTGTGCATGCTAGGGAAACACTCTACCACATTTTTTTTTTTTAAAAAAGAGTTTTCCAATTTTTAATTGAAAATAATGTTTTTCCTTTTTCTTTTTATTTATTCTTCTCTTATACAATACATTCCTACCACATTCTTCCCTTCCCTTCACTCCTCCCAGTCACCTCCCTGACCTCCCCACCCCCCCTCACTCCCATCCCCACCCCCACTCTCCCAGATCCATTGTTCCTCCATTTCCCTTTGGAAAAGAACAGGCATTTTTAATAGATAATAATTTCTTTGGAAGTTAGTATTTTCTCACAGTTTGATACATAGTCACATAATTTAAGGGAAACGAGGCTGTGGGGAAAAGTTGAATGTAGTAATCACATGGTAGAGAATTTTTACCTAGCTCTAGTACAGGTGTAGTTTTGCAAAGTATGGTTTACTGTTAACACTCATTTCTGTTTTCCAGATCATGATGCTGCAATTAACAGATACAGTCGATTGTCAAAAAAGAGAGAAAATGACAAGGTATGTGTACACACTTTTAAAAACATTTTAAATGTATTTTTCATGTGTATAGGTGTTTTTTCTACAGGTATGTTTGTGTACCATGTGTGTTAAGTACCTGGGGAGGCTAGAAGAGGGAGTCAGAACCCCTGGAACTGGAGTTTCAGATGGTTGTGAGCCACCATGTGGGTGCTCAGATTTGACCCTAAATCCTCTGGAAGAGGTGTGAGTGCTTTTAACTGCTGAGCCATTATCTCTCCGTTCTCTGTATACTTTTTCAACATCACAGTTAATGGACATTTCATTAGGTGATTTAGTTTTTCCTGTTTAAAAATAGAGCCAATAGATTGTTGCTGTGGTATTACTCTTAAATTATTTTTTCCTAGCTGTTCAAAACCTTTCTGATCACTGGTCTGTTTAAACAAAATGCTTTTATTCTGCCAGTGTTTGATATTATAATTAAACATAACTGTTTTAAAAGTGTAGCTGCTTCTCAGTATAAAAAACTTGGTGTTTTTTTTGTTTTGTATTATGATAATACTGCATATATTCTGTTTTCATCTGATCACATGTGTATTCAGAAATACCTTGTGAGATACAGTATATGCATGCAATAACACTTAATGAAAAAAGAGGGCATGAATTTTAAAGAAAACAAGGAGTGGCATATTGGAAGGTTTAGGGGGAGGAAAAGGAAGGAGAAATGTGATTATATTATAATCTTAGAAAGAAAAAATCACAAAAAATAAAAAAAGATAATTCAGTTTTGTGTTCAGGTTATATGAAAGTATGTATATAAGTGTATAAATAGGTATTCATGGTAGTTTGGGTGAGAAAAAGGTGACCTTAAATTGGGGTAACACTCTGTGCTGGAAACTCATTAAAAAAACATATGATTAATGTTAGTTATTTAGCTGCGTTGTGTTCTTACCCTGCAAGGAAGTGTCACGAAACACGACAGAATCCGCTTATAAGAGTTTATTAGAGCCGGGCGGTGGTGGCGCACGCCTTTAATCCCAGCACTCGGGAGGCAGAGCCAGGCGGATCTCTGTGAGTTCGAGGCCAGCCTGGGCTACCAAGTGAGTCCCAGGAAAGGCGCAAAGCTACACAGAGAAACCCTGTCTCGAAAAACCAAAAAAAAAAAAAAAAAAAAAAAAAAAAAAAGAGTTTATTAGAAATACAGGGATAGAGAGTGCACAGGCCTGTGGGAGAGACACGTGCATGGAGAAGAGGAAGAGGAGAGAAGAGAGAGCTGGGAATATGGCGCTCCGCTTTAAAAACCGGCTGGGGGCGTGGCCAGGACACGTCACTAGTCCACGCATGTGCGTAGATCACATGGTCACGTAGCGCGCTTACGTAGCCATGTAACGTCACGGATTCTGGTCACGCGAGATGCCTTGGCCGGAACTTGCTAGGCGGAGATGTCCGGGTCCGCCGGGTATCCTGGCTACGAGAGACGCTTTGACCCGGAAATGGCTAGGCGGAAGTGTCCGCCTGGTAAATGGTACCGTGGGGGGCGTGTTGTAAACCCTTCAATTAAAACCAAGTAAGTCACACACATACCTCAGTGAATTGTCCCATACAGAACTCAGTGAAATTCTGGTATGAGGCTTTCTCTACTTAAAGGGAATATTTATGTTTTGATAGTTCTTTAAGAAGTGAAACTCAGAAGTATTACACAATATTTCAGGACAAATGCACTTAAGTAAATATTAAAGAAGAGAATATTACCAAGTTCTAGATGATTTCAAGGCTTGAGATACAGCTTGTACCAATGCTTGCACATGAGGCGAATGCTGTGCAGGCCTTGGTATTTACAACCCTGGCCACAGCTGTAGGCAGAGGCCGTTTGACTGCTTGTGGGAATTGACAACCGACTAGCGTTTAATGTGCAGCCAGTGTAACATAAAAGGGAATGAGTCTCACAAAGTGATCATTCCCCAAAACGGCTTTGTTTCAAATTTTAGTTCACAAATTACCCAATAAAACATACAAAGTTTGAAATCTACATTAGTTATTTTGACTTAGATGGTCTAGGTTATAAACTTTGGCATATTTTATATTGCTTTTGGCTATTCCAAGTATTTTTAAAAAAGTATTCATCTTTAATTAGAAAAATTGTTGAACACCTATTTATCAAGCAGTATGTTGGATCCTTTGTGGGAACAATGTGGGTAGGCTCCACTCTTGCTCTCCTGTGCATTCATGGAAGGCTTTTGTGTGACTCCATTCCAGAGCACAAGGATGAAGAGACTGGGCTAACATGAGTTAAATGCAGTAATAGAGATTTTTGCTAGTTGTACAGATAGAGCTTTATCGGTGAGTTGGGAAACATACTCAGGAGGTGACATATGCATTGTAGATAAGTAGACAACACTTTGGGTATTGAAAAGGACGTTCCTTAAAAAAAAAAAAAAAAAAAAAAAAATCCCCAAACCAAACAACAGAAATCCCTAAAACCAAAGCAGGTTTTCTGTTGAGACGTGTTTCTGGATTGGAAAATAGAAGGGTTTGGAGTACTGGCGGTGGGGTGAGATTCTGGGGACAAAGCTAAGGTCTGCTGCTGCGCTACTTGAAGTTATGTACTAGCTACTTAATTCCATGCCTTTATCCTCTATGCAAAACAAAAACCCCACAAAACTGTTGTGAAAATGCAATTAGATAATAAATGCACAGTATCAGTTTTAGCAAGTTTCACTAAATTCTAAACATGTGGCAATAGGAGGAAACCATTACCTTTCATTTCTTTGGATGTATTTGGGGAGAGATGTAGTTGGGGGCTGGGCTTGGTGTTCTAACTCACACACATGATCCCAGTACTTGGGAGGCAAAAGCAGGAGGATCAGTGAGTTTGAGGCCACCTCGGAGTTCAAAACTACCCAGAGCTACAGAAAGAGACAGTGTTTTATTTTTTTATTTTTTTTTTTTTGTTTTTTGAGACAGGGTTTCTCTGTGTAGCTTTGCGCCTTTCCTGGAACTCACTTGGTAGCCCAGACTGGCCTTGAACTCACAGAGATCCGCCTGGCTCTGCCTCCCGAGTGCTGGGATTAAAGGCGTGTACCACCACTGCCCGGCTAGAGACAGTGTTTTAAAACAGACCAACAGCCCCTTCCCCTCCCCAAAGCCCAGCCAAGAATAGTTTGGGCCAAATTGCTATATTTATGGCCTTGAAATTTGCATTAGAGGAAGTGAGTAGTCATCAAAGGATGTTAAGTGGGTAAGTAACACCATACAGTTATAGAACAAAAGCTGTAATGAAAATGTGAAAGGGATCATACTAGAGAGAATACAGTAAAAAGAGTACTAGAACCAGGCAGTGGTGAGCACGCCTTTAATCCCAGCATTCAGGAGGCAGAGGCAGGCAGATCTCTGAGTTTGAGGCCAGCCTGATCTACAAAGAGGATTCCAGGACAGGCTCCAAAGCTACACAGAGAACCCTGTCTCGAAAAACTAAAAAAATAAAACAAAACAAAAAAGAGTACTAGAATAATTTGCATAGTCATAATAAAGGTTGTTATTAAAAGAAGAGAAAAAGGAGTTTTGAGAGTTGTTCCTCATCTCTCACTGGGAATTGAACCCAGGGCTTTGTGAATGGTAGGCAAACACTCTACACACTGAGACACACTTCCCAACCCTACTTTTGAGAGAGAGATACAGTTCATAAAGAGAAATGACAAGTCCTATATATAGTAGGAGGTCAACTCCAAACTGACATTTCCTAGAGAGAAGTAAGAAAAAACAAGGAAGGACAGGTGTTATGAGGAAGAAGCTGTTTTTGATTTTGTGCATTTCCGATCATATAAACACTCATTTTTATACACAAAAGCACGTAAAGAACCTAGCTTACCTTTGGTATTTGGAGAATACTAGGGAGGAGATAAAAATTTACCACCACCAAGTCACTGGTGCATTGGATAATGTTGGAACTTGGTATTCCAAGAAAAGGAGGAAAAGACGCTAATACATATTAGGCCTCTGTAAGTGCTCAATGAAAATTTGTTGAGAAAAATAACTCAGGGTAGCATATGTATTTTAAATGTGAATCAAGGAAAATGAGCAGGTAGAAAAAAAGAGTGGTAGGGAGAAAACCAGGAAGGGAGAATTTGTGGTGTGAGCTGAATAAGATCAGATATTACTGGCTAAATAATAATCCATATAGTGGGCTCTGTCATGCTTGTTGCAGATATTTACATATGTAGTTATATGCAGATATGCATTTTGTAAGTGATATGGTTGGTAAACAGAAAAATCTGTTTACCCAGTGTGTTGATGGATTTTCAATAGAGTAGAAAATAGAAAAGCTATGTTCAGTGGTTATTCATACACTGTTTTCATTGATAGAATCCTCTTTATAGTTTCTATTGAAGATAATTCAAAATTAATTAATATTTTACTCTTTATTCAAAGGTAAAGTACGAAGTAACAGAGGATGTGTATACTTCCAGGAAGAAACAACATCAGACCATGATGCATTATTTTTGTGCATTAAATACTCTTCAGTACAAGAAGAAAATAGCTTTGTTAGAACCTCTACTTGGATACATGCAGGCTCAGGTAATACTATAGTATGTTTTGGGTTATATCTGTCCTAAAAACCTTGTATTAGGCTTGATATTTGCATTAACTATAAGGATATTGCAAACTGTTGTCAACATACTAATTGGTATTGTGGTCTTAAAAAGTAGTTTTAAAGACTGTCATGAGTGTTCTATTTTAATGAGGTTTTCCTTGCAATTGACATTCTAAAATGTTAGAGAATAAATGGAAACACATTGTATTCAGACTTTTTCCACCACAGTTACAGAAAGCTAGATGAATTTCAGTGTGATACCTACTGCTGGAGCTTCTTTTCATTATTGCTTCATATGTCTGAGAAAGAATGAGCAAGTTTGCATTTGTCCTGTGTTCCTTGCATACTACTTGAGTCAGAAATAATAGATGAGGGGGCTGGAAAGATGTCTCAGTGGTTAAGAGCACTGACTGCTTTTCTAGAGGACTGTAGCTGGAGTTATCTTCAGTCCCACCTGGCCCGGTAGCCACTCAGACTCAAATAAACACACAAACGCTTATATTATTTAAACTGTTTGGCCTAATGGCTCAGGTTTCTTGTTATCTAGTTCTTATATCTTAAATTAACCCATTTTTATTAGTCTATACCTTGCCACTCGACTCATGGCTTACCGGTACTTTACATCCTGCTCCTCATGGCAGCTGCTGGCAGCATCTCCCTGCCTCAGCCTTCACCTCCCAGAATTCTCCTCCTTGTCCTGCCTACACTATCCTTCCTGCCTGGCTACTGGCCAATCAGCGTTTTATTTATCAATCAATCATAGCAACATATATTTACAGCATACAGGGCATCCTATAGCAGAGGACCCAGGTTCAATTTTCAGTACCTATATGATAGGGGAATCTGACACTCTCTTCTGACCTCCAAGGGCACAAGTCACACACGTGGTGAACAAACATACATGCAGGCAAAACACCTTTATGCTGGAATGAATAATATAGTTCACATGCCCAAAAAGGGGCAATAGATCAGTTTCCTTTTTTTTTTTTTTTTTTTTTTGGTTTTTCAAGACAGGGTTTCTCTGTATGGCTTTGAGTCTTTCCTGGGACTCACTCTGTAGCCCAGTTTCTTAAAGAAACTTGCCATGAGGTGGTGGTGCACACCCTTAATCCCAGCACTCTGGAGGCAGAGGCAGGCGAATCTTTGTGAATTTGAGTCCATCGTAGTCTATAGAGCGAGTTCCAGTGCCATACAGAGAAATCCTGTCTCAAAAAAACAAAAAACAAACAAACAAACATAAACACCAAGAAACTTGAATATCCCTTCAGTAGCCTGAGGCCAGAGGAATAGTTGAGGCCGCCTAGGGTTACACAGTGAGACTTTATCTCAAATAACAACAGCAACTCCCTTAAAATATGTGAAAGATGACATAGTGGAATTTATCTAGTTTTCCTCAGTGGCTCTGTGTCTGGTACATATCGTAAACCACAACCTGCTATTTCACAAATCAAATAACCCAGTGTCATTTCTATATGTTAATTATTAAGCGGTGCTGTATACTGTACAAGAGACGCCAAGAGGCACAATAAAACCCACTATCAGAGTTTATTAAGGGAAGAGAATAGAAAGGGTGTGCATAGGCCTATGGAATGGCCGTACAGGAAGAGAGAAGGAATAGGTGGAACCCGTTTTTATAGGTGTGTGTTGCGGCCCCCCCCCCACGCAAATACGGGTTTCACGCATGCACATATGTTATGTAATCACTGTGTGCAGATTATGTGATCACGCAGCACATGGATTACATACGACATAAGTCCCTAGGATGACTAAGCATCTTGCCTGGCTACTGGACAGCGCTTGCCTGGTCATGTAGCTGGGGAGTGGCTAGGAATTCTAACACTGTGTAATCCTGTGTCTTAGAAATTGTTAATGTGATTTACATGTTTGTGTTGTATGGCCTTCTACTTCTCCACCTTAGATAAGTTTCTTTAAGATGGGCTCTGAAAATCTCAATGGACAACTGGAAGAATTTTTAGCTAATATTGGAACAAGTGTACAGAAGTAAGTATTTTGTTTTCATTTTAATAAAAATGAAATTATGACACTAAGTTAACAACTAAATGCCATAATTTAAGCATTTACAATTTAATTTCCTAGGGGTTAATTTTCTTGCCATGAGTTAATTTCTCAGCTTTATGGCTGAATTGTGGAGTTTTTACTATCTTCCTTCTAGAATGTAAACTCTAGATTTCATAACATTGTGGTATTTGATGACAGTTTTAATAAAAGCTATCTTTAATTTCCGAATAATATAGATACATAACAGTAATTCTCCCTAAGTGAAATTTTCTTTAAGATCTCATTTGTAAGCATTGCTTGGAAGATTATTAAGCAAATCTTGTTTTCTGTGCTCTACTGTGTAGAGAGAGAAAGCACTTCTAGTCACCTTTGCTGTCTGTGTAGCAATGCTGTTAATCTGAGGCATGGAGAGATGAAACTGGAGATTTTTCATTTTCTCTTTTGCAGTGCTGAAGCTTGTTGAACACAGGCCTGTGCTATATCATAGAGCATTTTAAAAACTATTCTCTAGTTAGGTGTCTAGTTACTAGTGTTCAAATTTGATATTGTTTCCAAAATACCTAAGTTTTTTTCTTTGGGTTTTTTGAGACAGGGTTTCTCAGTGTAGTTTTGGTGTCTGTCCTGGATCTCGCTCTGTAGACCAGGCTGGCCTCGAACTCACAGAGATCCGCCTGGCTCTGCCTCCCGAGTGCTGGGATTAAAGGTGTGCGCCACCATCGCCTAGCTCAAAATATCTAAGTTTTAAAAAGCATTTAGCCGGGCGGTGGTGGCGCATGTGCCTTTAATCCCAGCACTCGGGAGGCAGAGCCAGGCGGATCTCTGTGAGTTCGAGGCCAGCCTGGTCTACCGAGCGAGATCCAGGAAAGGCGCAAAGCTACACAGAGAAACCCTGTCTCAAAAAAAAAAAAAAAAAAAAAAAGCATTTATGTTACTTTAGCCATCTTACAATTACTTTTTAAATAATTAAATATATGGGCACATAGGATTGGTAAGGCATTCTTTCTTGGTTGTGGCTGGAAGTAACTAGTCTGTTCTCTGTATTAGTGTTCGAAGGGAAATGGATGGTGATGTAGAGACCATGCAACAGACAATAGAAGACTTGGAAGTGGCCAGTGATCCTTTATATGTGCCTGACCCTGATCCTACCAAGTTTCCTGTCAATCGAAATTTAACCCGAAAGGCTGGATACCTAAATGCTAGGAAGTAAGAAAACTATTGTAATTTTCATATCTCATCTTGTAATATTCAATCAATATAATGTATAATTAATATTATTTGCCAGATTGTTTGGGTTTTACTAAAGGTTGAAACCTCTTTTTTTAAAAAATACATTTTTATTTTTGTGTATCTATACATTATTATTATTATTATTTTGTGTATACATGTTGTAGCACAGTTTAGGAATGGGGGTGAGAGGAGAGCTTTCTGGAGCTGGTTCTTTCCACCATGTGGGTGGTTGGGGTAGAACTCAAGTTTCTAGGCTTGGTGGGAAGTGCCTTCACCATTATGCCATCTTGGTAGCCCAAGGTTGAAACTTTTTAGTGGTGTATTTATGAGCTTGTTGACAGATGGACGTTCATAAATACTTTCAAAATACTACCTTAAGCCAGGTGGTGGTGGCGCATGCCTTTAATCCCAGCACTTGGGAGGCAGAGGCAGGTGGATCTCTGTGAGCTCAAGGGCAGCCTGCTCTACAAAGTCAGTTCTAGGACAGCTAAGGCTACATAGAGGGATCCTGTCTTGAAAAACCAAAAAAAAAAAAAAAAAAAACAACCCAAAAAACCTTACCCTAATATTTATTGACTAATTTGGATTTATAAAAGGGATGAAACCATTTGAGTCTAAATAAGCCTATCATAACATTATATTAATATTACTCACATATTTAACTATGTGATTATATCAAGTCAAATTTGAGTTTTCATTTGAAAATGGGCCAAGCTTCCTTCCCCCACTCTTTATTTATTGATAACTTCAGTTATCAATGCTTGCTTGGAACCTAGGCCCTTGAGCATCCTAGGTACATGCTACCCCATTGAGCTAAGTCTCCAGCCTTCGCTTGATATAGGATGGTGAAGTAGATTAAGCCCAGAAATAAAATTGAGTTTCTTCCCTGTAATGTTGAACTATAACTAGTATTTTTGATGTATCGTTTTAATAGTTTTTTTTGAAACTGTAAATTACACTTTCACACAAGTAAGTCAACATACACAAATCATTTTAGAGTCTTATATATCTTGACATCTTTGTGCCTTTTTGCAAGTTGTTTTGTTTTCACATGCTTGTTCTTGTGTCTGCTGATGATAAGGGATTTTTAGGTGTCATTATTAAAATATCAATGTACTTTCTTTAGTAAAACAGGCTTGGTGTCATCTACCTGGGATAGACAGTTCTACTTCACGCAGGGTGGAAACTTAATGAGTCAAGCCCGTGGAGATGTGGCAGGAGGCCTGGCCATGGATATAGACAACTGTTCAGTGATGGCTGTGGATTGTGAAGACAGGCGATACTGTTTTCAGATCACTTCTTTTGATGGAAAAAAGTTAGTATTTTTCTGCTGCTAATAGGACATATATTTTAAAATAAAATGTAGAATATATAGAGATTTAAAATTACTTTGTATTGTTGGGGTGTTCTGTGTTGTATGGGTTGGTCAAAGAAAGAGGTCATTCCAAGATGAAATTTTAAGGCCTGTGTGGCAACAGGAAGGTCCAGCCTCTGATGAACTGAACTGTACCCCCAACAGCCATTCAAAGGTATATTTATTGATTGCTACACAAAGTTGTTTTTTGGGTAAAGTATTTCCTCATACTAAGGTCCCTAATCTAATCTATATGTCTCTCTAATGAAAAGTATCTCATGCCCTCATGACTTTAGTCTTTACTGTGTACATTTGCAATACACAATAACCCAAGAGCCTCAGCTGTGCCAGAGGCATCTTGTGACCAAAGTCATGCGAAGGCTGCAACATCCCTTCAGAAAAACAATCTACAAATCACGGAAAACAATCACTGTTTTCCACAAAGATTCTTCAAGGTCAAAGTACTTCTAGAAAACAACTATTCACTCTAATGTTTACCTTGGATACAGTGAAAACGATTCATTTTAATGTTTACCCTACAATGATTCTGCTAAATTCCTTCAACTATATATTAAGGTAATTTGCTTTCTAATTTAATAGACATGAGTTCATTTTTTTCTGACTTAATTAAATAATTTTTTTAATACTTTGAAGTTGTCAAAGCAACAAATGGGGCATACCTGTGATTTCATGTTTGAGACTAGTCACTGAAGAATCCTGCATAGTATTGGGAAGGCAGTGTAAGTTAGAATGCCAGCCAAGGGTTGTTATTTACTTTGTGTTCTTGGACAAGTTACTTATAAACCCTCTGATTTCTATTTTTCTATACATCAAATATAGGCAGAGGAGTTGTCAGTTATTGTGGGGAATAGAATTCTAACATACATAATGTGCCCATATGTGGTGTACAGATTATAATGATAGTCTTATTTTGAAATGTTAATCAGTTACTTTCTGGTTAGGTTATCTTGTCCATTATTGTTTATCATGCCCTTTAAAAAATTCTATTACCTTTGCCTTAAATGAGAATCTATAGAGTAGGGCAATCCTTTGAAAAGCATAAATATTATTTATAATATTTTATTTATGCATTTTCTTTCCCTTCCCTTTCCCCTCCCCATCTCCTCTCTTCTTCTCTTTGAACCCACAACCTTGAGCATTCTAGGCAAGTCTTTACCATAGCTAGAGCCACAGCCCTTTTTATAAAATCCCATTTTGTGACAGGTTCTCAGTAAGTTGTCTAGACTGACCTTCAACTTGTGGTCCTCTTACTTTAGCCTCAGAAGTAGTTTAGGAGTGTTTAGTAGTTTATAAGCGTGCCACCATGCCTGGTCTAAGTACATTTTCTTAAATAATTGAAGGATATTTTGTATACATAAATTGGATCTGCATCCATTAAAAAAATTTTTTTAATAGGACTGGAGAAATAGCTTAGGAGTTAAGAACACTTACTGCTTTTACAGAGCATCGAGGTCCAGTTCTGAACACCCACATCTTGCAGATCAAAACTGCCTATAGCTCCAGTTCCAGGGAAACTGACACCTTTCTGGCCTCCAAGGGCATCTGCATTCATGTGGTGCACATCAACTCACAAATACTTAAATAAAACAAGTAAATCTTTAAAAAAAAAACCACCGGTAATGGCTGCATTATAATCTTAAAAAAAAAAAAAAAAACATACAACATAATTTAAATGTTTTCCTAATGATAGATATTTAAGTTAGCAGAGATTGATTTTGACCTTTGAACTTTCTCATTATTTTGAAGAAAAATCTGGGTTCTCTGAAAGTCATTTTTTTGTTCTCCATAATATTTATATACATTAAGGTACCTTTTTACATAAAAGATAATTTTGCTTACTGTCTTAGCGACATGGTTATTTTCCTAGTCAGTCCTTCTACAGACAGACAATGTATGTCAGTGCTGTAGATTAGAGTTCTTGTTTTCTGTTAGCCAAGTTTGCAGATTGCCAGCATTTACACTTTTGTATTGTCAGTGTTTGCTAATGCTTGGCATGGTTTCCCATTGTTCCTGATAGGATAGAAAATTATTAAAATTTAAATTTTCTCATAAAATATTAATATATGGACAAAAGCCATATATTTTATGTTAGTGATTCATATGTTGGAATTTTTATTTAACCTTATTGAGGGTGAAACTGCCAACAATGAAGTTAGTATTTTCTAGTCAGATAGAGATGCTGGGAAGTTGAAGTGCATTTTCTTCTTTTATGTTCTGTCTTCTGAGAGTGGACACTCCATCTGATTTTGCACATTGTGTTGCAGATAGCCTCTTGGTGTTCAGGCTGAAACCCTGATGCTCTGGTGTCTTCTTTCCCTAAAGTATTGTCACTTGTGTGTTTTTTTTTTTTCTTTAATTTTAAAGTTGAGGCTAAAGCTTCCATTCTTTTCTCTCTAGATCTTCAATTTTGCAAGCAGAGAGTAAAAAAGACCATGAAGAGGTAAAAATTTTTTTATAAAGTTAATTTCTTTAGCAACATTTAAAACTTTTTTTCCTGAGAACAAAGCATATTAATGTATACATGTCATTATAGAAAATTTGGAAAAATCCTAGTTAATTAAAAATCATTTTTAAATTTCTCTGTTCTCAAGCAGGAGTCTTAGTTTTCTAACAGTTTTGTAGCTGGAGGAACCTTAGACACCGTTTCTGTGCTGTCATAGAGTGTTATGTTCAGCAGTGACCTCATGAGCCTTCCAGCAGGCGTAGGGTCATGAGTTGACAGTTTCATTTATTCTCCGTCTCACTAACTCTGAGACACCCTGCTGCAGCGAGAACATAGTGGAGCAGATGTGGTGCCGCAGGAGCAACCAAAGCGTAGGCGTGGGAAAATGAAAGACAGGGAAACAAGGATTTGGGAGTCTGTTCTTCCTTACAAGCCTTTTCGTTCTGGCTCCGGTTGTACTCCTAGTATACCACATGTGGAAGGTAAGGTGTTACCAAGACTGATACTTTAGAAACTGTTTTCAGAAATAGTCTTCATGAAAATATACCCTAGCTGACTTTCAAGCATTTTTATTTAGTATTATAATTTTATTGGTAAAAGACAGTTAGAAACTCTGTAGAGACACCATGTATTTATTTCTCCTGGGAAAGGTAGTTGTGGTCCTTGAGGACACACGACTCTGCTCTCGGCACAGTTTACCACAGTAGTAGTCTTGTGAGGCCTGTCAGGCGCAGGAACCCTTGAGAGAGATGGAATAGTGTTCTCTATTTTGAAAGAAGGAAGATATATAATGTACATTCCCCGGAAAGAATTTGTATTTTAATTTTTTACATAGGTGTTGTGGTAACTGAGTTCATACTACCATGTTTGGTGGGAATTAAGGGAAGAAGTAATATAAAAATATATAAATATATACTATTAAGTTACAATTTAATGTAATTACTATTTATTTCCTTGTATAAATACATTTATTTAAAAATAATTAATCTGAAGCTCTCTTACATGCATATGTTTATAGCAGGGTGTCTTGGTTTTGTTTTGTTTGTTTGTGCTGCTGGGGATTGAATCCAAGGTCTCATATGTTTTGTAAAGTATATCCTCTACCACTGAGCTACATCCCCACCCCCAAGGTATTTTCTTATGAAGAGGATTATGTGCTACTTCTAATGAAAATTCTGTTTCAGTTTAATATTGAATAGTCTTCCTTAGTAGAGAGGTTTTATTGAAAAAAAATTAGTAATCATATTTAATTATTTTTCTTTTTCAGTGGATTTGTACAATAAACAACATATCTAAACAAATATACTTGAGTGAAAATCCAGAGGTACTATTTTTTATTTTGTTATTCAGATCTATCTCAGTGAAGTTATTTTGTGGTTTATATGGCTTTTATTGACTCCTTTCTCAATTTATGTAATCTCAAGTACAGAATCCATACAGTATACCATGTATTGTCTGTCACAGAACAGTGTGTTATTTTAAAATACACTAAAATCAGTTACTCAACTGGTATTGACAGTTTAGCTTTATGTTGAATGCCGTGGAGTAGGCAAAAATTAGGTGAAACTCCATAGCTCCTCTAGGAGTTACTATGGTAAGGGAAAACGGAAGCTGTGTGAGATTTTATTTACAATATGTTGTGATGGTTTAAAAAATGCACATGGTGGTCACTTACAGGCTTACATTTTGAGAATGTTAGGATTGGTGAGGACTTTGTTTTAGAGAAAATTCTGTAGAGATGCTGCAGATAATACAATAAAAACTAAAGCTTAGACACAGAGGTGACATGTAGATGAACTAGGGTGTAAATAAAAGTTTCTGGTGCAGAATAGAAAACTGAAGTCTGCATACAGATCATCTGGAAATCATGCTATGATTTTGGTACATCTATCTATAATGATGTAGCCTGAATTCTCAGTTTACAACTTATTCTTTGAGTAGCAAAGGATTCAAACCCAGTGAACCTCAGCTTGTAAACTTAGCCTAGGTACAGTTCAGATGTGCAGGTAGAATCCAAGGGTGCTGGTAGTTGAAGGAATGGAATGAGTCCATGCTATCTGAGAGTTGGGAAAAAACTTGGTCCTAGACAGAAGCTGCCTAGATCTAGTCTTCATGAGCTGGCTATGCTGTAAACCCAGGTGCTTCCCAGAGCTGGAGAGGGATTGATGATTTCAGTTGAAAGTCTAAGTCTTAAGCTCTTCCCCTATCCCAACAGGGTTTCTTGGAGCGGCTTGCTTCTGCCCCTCCCCCAACCCAGGTTGATGGCATGTGCCACCGTGGCCAGCTTAAGCTACTATTGATGTAATGGTGGATTTGATAGGAGACACTAGTTAGTAACTGACTGAGTGAACGGTAAGGAAGAAAATGATAAAGATGACTTCCAGGTTTTAAATTCAAAGACTTTTCATTTAGAAAAAAGGAAGAATTCTGTTTTTGTGAAAATGAGATGCCATCCAGACTATTCATAATAATTTCACAAATAACTATATTCTAAGAGTTCATTTATATTTAATGAATATTTTCTACTCTTTCTAAATTTTATATTATATAAAATATTTTGAATTAGACTAGGCAATGTGGTAGGTGGTAGTACAAACCTTAATCCAAGATAACTGATAGTTAGGAAAATATTGTGTATGTTAGTAGAAAGAAATTAGAATTATTCTTGAATTATAGGAAGTTCATAATGTTTGAAATTAATGTACCTTACTAGTAAGGTCAGAGAATGGAAATACCTCAGTAGCTTGAATTTATATTGTAAACAACTCAAGAGCTTAATAACAATTTTGAGAACCATATCAAACTTTTAGTTTCTTACATTATTAACACTAATCCTTTTTTTAAAAAACAAAATGGAACAAAATAGGAAACTGCTGCACGAGTAAATCAGTCTGCTCTGGAAGCTGTCACTCCTTCCCCATCTTTCCAGCAGAGACATGAGAGCCTTCGTCCAGCAGGGTGAGTTAGTGTATGGGATTATTTAGTGGACAATATAAGCTATCTAAAGTGTTAGTGAGCAATCTGATTTTTAAAGTACAATTAGATAAGTACTAAGTCATCTCTAATAGAAGTATATTTTCAAAATAATAAATATACTAATAAGGGATGTGTGCGTGCACACATTCACGTATATGTGCCTGTGCAGGCCAGAGGTTGATATGGTGGAGATTGTTATTTTTAAGACAGGATCTCATAAACCTGGAGTCATTGATTTGATAGTCTGACTGGCCAGTGAGTTCCTTGAATCTTCCTTTCTATGCATTTCAGTGCTGTTTTTGCAGATGCCTGATGCCCTGGGGAGCTTTTTAAAATACAAATATTGAAGAGTAAAACCAGAGTTCTCCTGCTTAGGCAGCAGATACTTTGCTATCTCCCGAGTCCAGTTTATGATTTTAATTGGAAAGAAAGGAATCTTTTTTTTTGTTTGTTTGTTTTTTGTTTTTTTGAGACAGGGTTTCTCTGTGTAGCTTTGGAGCCTGTCCTGGATCTCACTCTGTAGACCAGGCTGGCCTCAAACTCACAGAGATCCACCTGCCTCTGCCTCCCAAGTGCTGGGATTAAAGTTGTGCATCACCACTTCTCAGCTAAGAAAGGAATCTTTTACTAAATAACTAGCTAGCTGATTTGGGATTAAGCTTTTACTTTTTCAGTCAGGGTCTTGCTTTGTAGACCAGGCCGACCCAGAGTTTGTGACTCTGTGCCTTCACTTCCTGAGGGCTGCGATTACAGGTCAGTGCTTCTCTGCCTGCCTTGGGAATGCTTTTTATTGGTGTTTGCTTTATACTGTCATTGACTTAAAATATTGTTTCTTTTTTTGTAGTCCTCTAAGCACTGAACTTCTGAAAGAAAAACTAAATTCAGTGCCTTTTTGTTTTCCTTTGTCTCTAGACAATCTCGGCCACCAACAGCTCGAACCAGCAGTTCAGGATCCTTGGGATCAGAGTCCACCAATTTGGCCTCCCTTTCTCTCGATTCTCTTGTTGCCCCAGATACTCCAATACAGTTTGATATAATTTCTCCTGTGTGTGAAGATCAGCCTGGCCAGGGAAAAGCCTTTGGCCAAGGAGGCAGGTGAGTGATGATGTCATGAAGACAATGTGCTGTGTGTAGTCTATAAGATTTGTGATTCTACTTATGATGCATTTCTGCATCAGCTACGTTGTCTTTCATGTAATTGCCTAACAACATTTTCGTAGTTATGATAGAACCATACAGATTCTTTTTTTAAAAGTCTTCTGCATCAATTAAAGGTTTTTGGATAATTAAATGTCAATAATTTTAATTCTGAATTGCTTATCAAGTCTATTACTTGGTTATTTGTCCTGTCAATTGCAGGGGAAATGATAGTTTTATCTTTAGGTTGTGATGATATTTTAAAAATTCTGTGTCAGAATAAGGGGTTGGGGATGTAGCTCAGTTGGTAGAGTGCTTGCTTAGCATGCATGGAGACTTGGATTCAATCCCCAGTACCACATCAAACTTGAGCATGTTTAGCTCATGCCTGCAGTTGGTGTACTTGGGAGTTGGGAGTAGGAGAATCAGATGTTCAGGCTGTCTTGGCTATAGAGCAAATTCAAGTCCAGTTTGGATTATATGAGATCCTGTCTTGATGATGATGTTAATGATGATGAAGAAGAAGAATACTCTTGTCAAATTACTTCATCTCGATGATGATGATGATGATGATGATGATGAAGAGGAAGAATACTCTTGTCAAAGTACTTAATTTTTTTTTTTTTTTTAGGGGGACTGGCTAGAGAAATGGCTCAGAAGTTGAGAGCACTTACTGCTCCTGCAGAGTGTCAGGTCATGGCACCACATGGCAGCTCACAACTACCTATAACTCTGGTTCTAGGGGGCCCGAAGCCATCTTCTGGCCTCGTGGGTTCCTGAATGCATGTGGTGCACAATAATTTATATAGACAAACACACATACACATAAAGAAATGAAACTATGGCGAATTGTTTATTAAGGAGGTTGGGCACTTATTACATTAAATTTGGATATGACATTTATATAATCATGTAAATTTGTATAAATATACTAAGTATGTGTAGCATTTGATATGATATGCCAGGCTGATATGAAAGAGATCAGTATTGGGCAAGAGAGATGGCTCAATGGTTAGCAGCACTTGCTGCTCTTGCAGAGGACCCAGGTTTGGTTCCCAGCACCTACATGGTAGCTGGCAACCATCCTTAACTCCAGCTTCAGGGAATCTGAAGCCCTTTTCTGGCCTCTGCAGGCACTGGACACATAAATAGTGCATATACATACATGTGGGCACTCATCTATAACCTAAAATAAGAATAAATAAATGTTTTTTTAAAAAAGAGGTCAGTATCTTTTTGTGTGTATGTATGTGTGTATATGCACATTTATGTGTTTGCAGATGCACACATACATTTAAGTGCATGTTTTGGGAGGCCAGAGGCCAGCTCAGGTGTTGTTCCCTTAGTGTGATTCCTCAGCCATCCACCTTTTTGACAAAGAATCTCCCACTGGCCTAAATCTTGCTAGGTTGGCTGGCTATCCAGTGAGCCCTAATGATCTGTCCATTTCTGCCTCCTCAGAGCTGGGATTGCAAGTGTGTACAACCTTGCTTGGCCTTTTTTTTTTTTTTTTTTTTTTTTTTTGTGGGAGGGTGTTTGAGACAGGGTTTCTCTATATCCTTGGCTGTCCTGCAGTCTGTGGACAAGGCTGGCCTTGAACTCAGAGATCTACCTGCCTCTGCCTCTCAAGTGCTAAGATTAAAAGTGTGCATGCACTACCACACCTGGCTGCTTGGCATTTTTTACATAGGTTTTGGGGGTTAAACTTAGGTCTGACTGAGCCATGTCCTTAGTCTCTGTCATGTTTTCTTAATGCTAGTATTATTTCAGACCACTGCTTCCAAGACTTTCTTTGAATGGAACTTTTTCCTTCTATCATTGTGATTGTGCCATAAGCTAAGAACAGGAAGAAGGAGGAGTAGTTTTTAATCTTTGGCTTGTTTTTCTCCTTGCATTGTTACTTATATCTTGAGAAATACAGAGGTCAGTTTTATTTCACTTTGTTTGTGGTGCTGGGAATGAAACCCAGGCTTTGTGTGCATACTAGGCAAGCCCTCTTAGTACATACATATCACATATCACATATCACATACATGTGATACTTATATAGAGGCTCAGCTGTAGGGAATACAATTAACAGGAAAGATAATAATGTTTTGAGCTAGACAGTGTTCAAATCTGAATAGTTAACTTGCAGTTTATACTTATAGAACCCAGACTGGGAAAAATCCCAGTTTACAGTTTAGTAAATCCCAGGCATTTTCATAAGCCTTCAGTAGTGTCTAACATTAATCTTCCTCTGTGTTGGCTTGTTTAAATTAGAAAACTTTTGGAAAATAGTTTATTATGAGGACTTTTTGTTGTGTGTGGCTAAATTTATGCCTGCTAAATAAAATACAGCAACAGAGGACTGAAATAGGTAAATCAGTCAATGCAGATACATTGGGTTGGCCTATCACTCAGTGTGAGAGTGAAGCTCATACAGTATTTTGGCCATCCTATTGTTCATTAACAGAGTAGGACATTCTAGAGCTTTTCTTTGTAAACATGTAAAGTTTTATGGCTCAGTTTTTAACTCTGGTCTCTTCCATGTGGCTTGTGGTGACTGACCCATTTGTTCCTATTTTTTCCTAAACTTCAGGCGTACAAATCCATTTGGAGAATCTGGAGGAAGCACAAAATCAGAAACTGAAGGTAGAACACATTTGGATACTCTTACATTCTAGAGTGACTCAGTAGTAGACTTTGAAATGTGCTGTTTGCATTTGTTCTGCTGCTGTGCTCAGCTTTGATGCTGTTTTTACTTCAGAATTGTCTCAACTTTACTCATAGTACTCCTAAGGCAACAAGAACCCAATCTGACTTCAGAAGTTACTCATACACAACTGTAGAATGTCGTAGACTTTTGACCATATAGTCAAATTCTTAGTACATAAGCTATCTCTTGAACTTTTTTGAAAAAAAAAGTTTTCATTTTCATCCTCCTACCCTCAAGAGGCAGTTGTGAATGGAGTATGTCCATGATCTCTTTCTCTGTATCATTGTTGGTGGTGTGTACTAAAGCTGTTGATTTGTGCAGGTTGATTCTGTATTTGCTACACAGCTGAATTTGTCCTTTCTAGAAGTTTCCTGATAGATTTTTTTTTGGGGGGGAGGATCTTTTAATGTATAATATTATGTCATCTGCAAGTAGGGATAGTTTGACTTCTTCTTTCCCTGTTTGTATCCCTTTAATTTCCTTCTCTGTCTGATTACTCTGGCTTGTGCTTTGAGCACAATATTGAAAAGGAGTGGGGAAGTGGACACCTTGTCTTGTTTCAACTTCAGTGGGATTGCTTCAAGGTTTTCTCCATTTAGGATGATGTTGGCTGTGGGCTTCTTACGTATAGCTTTTATTATAGTGAGGTATGTTCCTTCTAGTCCTACTAGGACTTTTATCTTAAGGGCATGTTGGATTTTTTCAAAGGCTTTTTTCTGCATCTATTGAGATGATCATGTGTTTTTTGTCTTTAAGTCTGCTTAGGTTTATTATGTTGAATTGACTTGCGTATGTTGAACCATCCCTGCATTTTAGGGATAAAGCCACTTTGTCATCGTGTATAGTCTTTTTTATTTGTTAGTATTTAGTATTTTATTGAGAAGTTTTGAATCTATGTTCATCAGAGATCCTGGGCTGTGGTTTTTTGTTATTGTTGTTTTTACCTGTTTGGATATTAGAGTGAAATCTATCGGCTTCAAGATGAGGCTTGGGAGTGCTCTTCCTGGTTCTGTTTTCTTTAAATAGTTTAAGAAGGATTGGCTGTAGATCTTTGAAATTCTGGTAGAATTCTGCTGTGAATCCATCTGGCTCTGGACTTACTTATCTGGAAAGCTTTTATTACTATTCTAATCACTTCATTTGTTATTTATATGTTTAGGTTGTTGAGTTCTTGGTTTAAATTTGGTGGTTTGGCTGAATCTAACAATATTTTTTTCTTTATGTTTTCCAGCTTAATGGAGAACAGGTCTTTTAGAATATTGCCATACAATATTCTGGGGAAAAAAATTTTTTTTTTTGTTTCTTTTTCTTCAAGACAGGGTTTCTCTGTGTAGTTTTGGTGCCTGGCCTGGAGCTCGCTCTGTAGACCAGGCTGGCCTCGAACTCATGGAGATCCGCCTGGCTCTGCCTCCCGAGTGCTGGGATTAAAGGCGTGTGCCACCACCACCCAGCCTGAATTTTTTTGTGTCATAATATTTTCCTGTTCATTTCTGATTCTGTTAATTTGAATGTCTGTCAGTCTTGTTTATCTTCTCAGAGACCTGTTGTTAGATTCATTGCTTCTTTGTAAATTTTTTTTATATTTCATTGATTTATACTCTGATTTATATTATTTCTTGCTGTTAACTGGGTTCCTCTGGAACTTAAGTCTGTTGACTCAAACTCAGAGATCTGTGTAGCCCTGGAACTTACTCTGTAGCCTTGAACTTAGAGATCCATTTGACTCTGCTTCACTAGTGCTGGGACTAAAGGCATGCACCACCACTGCCTGGCTGTTTTTCCAAATTTTTTAGTTGTATCATGAAACTATTTATTTGTAATCTTTCTGATTTTTTTAATGTAGGTACTTAGAGCTCTAAATTTCCCTCAAAGGACTGCTTTCAATATGGCCCAGAAGTTCTGTTTTGATTGTTTTCATTTTCATTTGGTTCCTGGAAATTTTTTTTATTTCTTTCTTGGTTTCTTTGACCTATTCATTATCCATTAATAAATTATCTAGTCTCCATGAGTTCGTGTACTTACTAGAGATTTGTTTGTTGTCAATTCTAGATTTTATTGCATTGTGGTCAGGTAAGATACATAGTTACCTCAGCCCTTCTGAATTTGGCTTATGGTATTAATTCTGATGTTTCTCTGTAGTTTTTGTTCAGATGATCTGTCTATTGGAGAAAGTGGGGTTTGGAATCACTATTTATGGGTTGATGTTAATCTTTGTTTTTAAATCCATTAGTACATTTTTTTTTTTTAATAGATTTTTTTTTTTTTTTTTTTTCCGAGACAGGGTTTCTCTGTGTAGCTTTGCGCCTTTCCTGGAACTCACTTGGTAGCCCAGGCTGGCCTCGAACTCACAAAGATCCGCCTGCCTCTGCCTCCCGAGTGCTGGGATTAAAGGCGTGCGCCACCACCGCCCGGCCATTTTTTTTTTTTAATGAAATTGGATTCACCAGTATTTGGTGAAAAAATATATACATTTTTTGAGACCTCTGTCTCTGTGTAACAGCCCTGGTTGTCCTGGAACTCGATTTGTAGACCAGGTTGGCCTTGAACTCACAAAGATCCTCCTGCCTCTGCCTCCTGAGTGATGGGATTAAAGGTGTGCGCCACCACACCCAGCTAGGTGAATGTATGTTTAGGATCATAAATGTGTTGGTTAAGTGTTACCTTGATTAAAACAAAGTGTCTTTATCTTTTATGGTTAGTTTTAGTTTGACATCTATTTTGTCAACTGCTAGAATAAGGGAAGCCTGCTTGCTTCCTGGTCCCATTTGATTGGAGTGTTTGTAGTCCATCCTTTTACTCTAAGATGGTGCCTGTTTTTTTTTTGTTTGTTTGTTTTTGTTTTTCGAGACAGGTTTTCTCTTGTGTTGCTTTGCGCCTTTCCTGGAACTCACTTGGTAGCCCAGGCTGGCCTCGAACTCACAGAGATCCACCTGCCTCTGCCTCCCGAGTGCTGGGATTAAAGATGTGCGCCACCACCGCCCGGAATGTGCCTGTTTTTAAAGCTGTGTTTCTTAAAAACAGCATACAGGGGAAAAACAGCATACAGGGGGCTGGAGAGATGGCTCAGTGGTTAAGAGCACTGGCTGCTCTTCCAGAGGTCCTGAGTTCAATTCCCAGCAACCACATGATGGCTGAAAACCATCTGTAATGAGATCTGGTGCCCTCTTCTGGTGTGCAGACATACATGCAGGCAGAACACTGTGTACATAATAAATAAATAAATCTTTAAAAAAAAAGAAAGAAAGAAAAAATCTAGCACACAGATGGATTTTGTTTCTTGTCCTTTCAGTTTGTGTCTTTTGTTTTGAGAATTCAGGCCATTGATATTTAAGGTTATTATTGAAATGTGCATGTTGCCAGTGGTGGTGGTGATCCCTTTAATCCCAGCACTTGGGGAGGCAGAGGCAGGCGGATCTCTGAGTTCGAAGCCAGCCTGGTCTACAGAGTGAGTTCCAGGACAGCCAGAGCTACACAGAGAAACCCTGTCTTGAAAAAACAAAAACAAAAAAGCAACCAAACAAATAAAAAAGAAATGTGTGTGTTAATTTTAGTCATTGTGTTATTAGTTTTTTGTGTTGTGTTTTCAGTGGTATTTTTGTATTTTAATAATGATGGCTTTATATTTCTTTCCATATTCTATATTGGTTGTGTTCATTACTTCCTGTGTTTTTTTTAGATTTGGTTTGTTGGGTAGAAAAATGTTTAGGCTGTTTAGATTATAGAAAATTGTTCTTTGCATTTCAATATGGCAGTTATATTAGTTTAGGCGGATCCTCATGGTCTTTTAGGACTGACTTGAATGCATTACTCCAGTCTTCTGGCTTTCAAAGGTTTCCCTGGGAAATCAGCTGTTACTCTGTTGAGCTTTCCTTAGATGTGACTTGTGGTATTGTTTTTTTTTCCCCTTGCAGCTTTCAGTACACTTTCTTTGTTATGTATACTTAGTACTTTAACTATGATATGTTATGGGTATTTTCTTTTCTGGTCTTGTCTATTTGATATTCTGTGTGTTTCTTGTATTTGTATGGGTGTGTCTTTCCTTAGTTTGGGGAATTTTTCTTCTATGAACTTGTGGAAGACTTGGTCTATGCCATTTACTTGGGATTCTTTTCCTTCATCTGTGCTTATAATTGAAGGTTTAGTTATCATGTTACTCCACATTTCCTGTATGTTTATGTGTTTTTAAGATTTTTTTTCATATTCTTTGATTATTTGGTCTAAATCTTCTACTTCATCTTCAAAACCTAATATTCTATCTTCTGCTTGACGCAGTTTACTTGTAAGGCTTCCCTTGAGTTTTCTAGTTGACTTACTGTTGGGAGTCCCTACTGGTCAGAGGTTGTAGTCTCTACCATGGCTAGGCAGCTCTCTCTAAGCTCAACAACATGAAGGATTCCCCCCAGTTCCCCAGGGGAAGCTTCCTACTCTCTGTCTGACCTTATTTGGAGACTGTCTCTAGGCCCAGATGCCTGACTTATCTCTAGTGTGACCCTTGACACAGTTCCCTGCAACAGCTTTCCCTCTGCTGCCCATGTGATAATTAAACATTGTGCTAGGAGCTTTATGGTAGGACTGTGCTATTTAATGCCAATTAGGTGGTGCCACTGTCCCTATCCTTCATATCTCCCATCATATCTGCCCTCACTCTGGAATGAAGTTGAACTATAACACTGAAGCAGTCTCCCAGAAGGCTATTTCCATCATGCTCATAGACTGGACGAGGCTCTCCTTGCCACTTCTACCCCCTTTGCCCTTGTGGCCGAGTGGCCAAAGGACCCTGGAGAAGAAGGGGAATCTCGGCTTACTAGGTTTTTCAGGTCCATCCTCATTTCAGTTTGAGTCCTCTTCCATGTTTGCATCTCTTTATTGAATTCTGTTCTCAAGTTCTGGATTATCTCCATCATATCCACCAGCGTTATGTTTGTGTTTTCTTGGGCATCACTCAGAGGTTTGTTTTCCTTAAGTTCTTTCTCCTTAATTTCATTGAGCTATTTCTTTGTGTCTTCTTAAACTGTTTAAATTATTGGATGTTTATTTTATTATTATTTTTTATTATTATATATACAGTGTTCTGCATGCACATATCCCTGCAGGCCAGAAGGCACCAGATCTCATTACAGATGGTTGTGAGCCACCATGTGGTTGCTGGGAATTGAACTCAGGACCTTTGGAAGAATAGCCAGTGCTCTTAACCTCTGAGCCATCTCTCCAGCCCATGATTGGTTTTTTAGATTCTGTGTCTTGGGTTTCACCTAGGTAATTATCATTGGCAAACATTTCCACAGCACTGGTAGGTTTTGGAGAGGAAATACTAGCTTGATCTTTTCATATTGTTTGTATTCTTGCAATAACATCTAGGCAGATGGACTTCTTTTCTTAGTTTTATGACTATTATGGACAAAGCAAATTGAGACACAAGAAGGGATGTACAAGTGGGTTAGGCCTAGAGGTGAGAAAGGACTTAGGTAGAAGGAAGTCAAATGAACAGCGCAGACTGGATTGTTGTACAGCATGTGTTTTCTGGTCCAGGCCTCGAGTGTAGGGGTAGATATGGCTAAGTGGAGAGGTGAGTGTGGTGTGGGAGGAGCTTGTAGGATTTGGGTAGACAGAGCAGGTCTTGGTGGAATCCTAGAGGTTGGTTGAGGCTCATTCTGGGGTGGCCAAACTAGGTTGGGGTACTTGACATGAGATCTGGGTGGGTTGGGTGGGGCAAGGGTGTGTGGAAGGATGTGTTCAGTTTTCTGGTATCTTTTTATTTATTTAAAAAACATTTTTAATTTTACATACCAATTCCAGTCTCCCTATCCACTCCTCAGAAGGGGTAAGGCCTCCCTTGGGGAGTCAACAATGTCTTGCAAACTAAGTTGAGGCAGGACCAAGCCCCTCCCCCTGGTTGAGCCAACCCTAGAGAATGTATTCCAAAAAGCCATTTCATACACCCAGGATAAGTCCTGGTCCCACTGATAGGGGCTCCCCAAACAGATCTAGCCATATAACTGTCACCCACATTTCAGAGGGTTCAGTTTGGTCGTATGCATATTTCCCAGCTGATAGGCCAGAGTCCATGAGCTCCCACCAACTTGGGTCAGCTGTCTCTGTGGTTTTCCCCATCATGATCTTGACCTCATCTGCTCCTGTGATCCCTCCTCCCTCTCTTCAACTGAAGTCTAGGAGCTCAGCCCAGTGTTTGGTTGTGGATCACTGCATTTGCTTCCATCAGTTACTGGATGTAGGTTCTGTGAAGACAATTAGGGTAGTTATTAATCTGATTATAGCGGAAGGTAAGTTCAGGCACCCTCTCCATTATTGCTAGGAGTCTTAGTTGGTGTCATCCTTGTGGATTCCTGAGGATTTCCCTAGCACCAGGTTTCTCTCTAACCCCCTAATGGGTTATCTTCCCCCTCTTTATAAGATATAAGATATCTTCCCCCTCTACCAAGATATCTCTTTCATTGTTCTCCCTCTCTGTCCCTCCCTCCACTGGACCATCTCAGTCTCTCATGTTCCCATCACCCATCTCTTCCCTTCCACCCTCATCCCAGTTTACCCAGGAGACCTTAACTAATTTCCCTTCCTGGGGCCCTCCATGTATGTCCCTCTTAGGGTCATCCTTTTACCTACCTTCTCTGGGGTTGTGAGTTGTAGCCTGGTTATCTTTTGCTTTGCATCAAATATCCATTTAAGAGTGAGTACATACCATGTTTGTCTTTCTGGGTCTGTGTTACCTCACTCAGGATGATTCTTTCTAGTTCCATCCATTTGCCCACGAATTTCATGATGTCATTTTTGTTTTTTACCACATTGTGTATATAATATGTACCACATTTTTCTTATCCTTTCTTGAGTTGAGGGGTATCTAGGTTGTTTCCAGGTTCTAGCTATTATGAATAATGCTGCTTTGAACATGGTTGAGCAAGTGACCTTGTGGTATGATTGAGCATCTCTTAGGTACATGCCCAATAGTAGTATTGCTTGGTCTTGAGGTAGATTGATTCCCAATTTTCTGATAAACTGCCATAATGATTTTGAGAGTGGCTGTATAAGTTTGCATCAGCAGTGGATGAGTGTTCCAGTTACTCCACATCCTTTCCAACATAGGTTGTTGTTAGCATTTTTGATCATAGCCATTCTGACAGGTGTAAGATGGTATCTCAGAGTCATTTTGATTTGCATTTCCCTGATGACTAAGGATGTTGAGCAATTCCTTAAACGTCTTTTGGCCATCTGAAATTCTTCTGTTGAGAATTCTCTATTTAGCTCTCTACCCCACTTTTAAATTGGATTATTTGGTATTTTGATGTCTAATTTCTTGAGTTATTTATATATTTTAGAGATCAATCCCTCTGTCAAATGTGGGGTTGGTGAGGATTTTTTCCCATTCTGTAGGCTACTGTTTTGTCTTGTTGACCGTGTCCTTTGCCTTACAGAAGCTTCTCAGCTTCAGGAGGTCCCATTTATTAATTGTTGCTCTCAGTGTCTGTGCTAATGGTATTATATTTAGGAAGTGGTCTCCTGTGCCAGTGTGTTGGGTTGTTTTATGTTTGGTGTGTGTGTGTGTGTGTGTGTGTGTGTGTGTGTATGTACACGTACGTACGTGTGTACGTGTACGTACAAGAACACGTGCACATGCATGTGTTTGTGCTTGTGTAGGCCAAAGGTCCACATTGGGTATCTCCCTCTATCCTTTTTCACCTATTTTTTGAGACATGGTCCCTCACTAAATCTGGAGCTTGCCAGCCAGCATTTCCCTCTCTGTGTCCCTCCCCTGTGACCCTGAGCCCTGAGGTTACAGACACCTACTGTCTCACCTGCTCTCGCAGCCAGCTTCTATGTGGGTGCTGGGCATCTGAACTCAAGTCCTCATGCTTATGCAGCAAATATTTACACGTGACACACTGAGCCATCATCCCTAGCCCCAGCAGCTATTTTCTTTTCTTTTCTTTCTTTCTTTTTTTTTCTGAGGGGGGTGGTGTCGAGGCAGGGTGTCTCTGTGTCACAGAGCCCTGGTTGTCCTGGAACTTGCTCTGTAGACCAGGCTGGCCTGGAACTCACAGAAATTCACCTGCCTCTGCTTCTCGAGTGCTGGGATTAAAGGCGTGCGCCACCACCATGCCCGGCTGCAGCTATTTTTCTTTAATTTTAAACTTACAGTAAAGTTATAGGAATAGTACAAAGAATTCTTTTTATTTAGAACCATGTCTTAGGGGTTCTATTGCTATGAGGAGACACCATGACCATGGCTACTCTTATAAAGGAAAACATTTAATTGGGGCCGGTTTATAGGTTTAGTCTGTTGTCATCATGGCAGTAAGCATGGCAGCATGCAGGCAGACATGGTGCTGGAGAAGGAGCCTAGAGTTCTAAATCTGTATTGGCAGGCAGCAGGAAGAGAGAGTGAGCCACTGGATCTGGCTTGAGCTTCTGAAACATCAAAGCTTATCCCCCAGTGATACATTTCCTCCAACAAAGCCACAGTACTACAACAAGGCTACACCTCCAATAATGCCATTCCCTGTGAGCCTTTGGGGGCCATTTTCATTCACACCACCACAAACCATATCACTATAACATTGTATTTTGCTGATTGAAATTGAGACCTTAATTTTCCTATAGCTTGAACACTGTAGGTTATTATAAATCCCTCCTTTAGGCTTTATTTTTCACTGGAAAAATCGAAAACCATGCAGTATATTCTTTTGGAAAAGAACTATGGGGTTTAAAAACACATAAATATTTAAATAGACTAGCACATGCTTGTAGAACCAGCATCCAGGATGCTAAAGCAGGAGAATTGTGAGTTTAAGGACAACCTGTGCTGCAAAACCAAAAGAATCCCTTAGCCATAATGTACCATATTCTGTTACAGATTCTATTCTCCATCAGTTATTTATTGTCCGATTCCTTGGTTCTATGGAGGTAAAGTCAGATGACCATCCAGATGTCGTTTATGAAACAATGCGCCAGATATTAGCTGCTCGGGCCATCCATAACATCTTTCGTATGACAGAATCACATTTATTAGTCACATGCGACTGTTTGAAGTAAGTAGTAACCCTCTCCAAACAAACTTACAGGAAAAATGAATTTTTAATTCAGCCTAATTAAAAAATTGTTTTCCAAATTTTTAATTATTATAGGTTAATTGATCCACAGACCCAAGTTACAAGGCTCACAGTGAGTTATATGTGATTAAAGTTTTAAGTATCTTTTGTTCGTGTATTCATTTTATAGTTTGATAATAACCTAGTCCTATGTGTTCTAGTATGACAGTATCAATTTAGATTGGTCTTTAGGCTGTAGTTACATATAGAACCAGCTCCAAAAAATTACTCAGCACTCTTCAACTTAAAGATTCAACACATTTTGATGCAATTGGTAGTTTTTATCTCTAGAGAGTTTATATGCCAAAGAAGTTAGCAGTAGGAATCAAGACATGAACATAATTGAGTTTATTTTATAATTCTGTATTTCTTTGTAGGTACAAGTGTATGTTTTCATTTAATTATTTACTAAGTAGATCATTTTTGTAGTTAAATTTGTATTGGTAAATATGTCATTGAATATAACTCAGTATTTAATAATCTCTTTGGTAATATCTACACCAAATATGGTATTATTTGTTCCTAGATTATTATTCTATTGAAAATTTGTCTTTAAAATTCTATTTACAATATTTTTAGAATTTAGCATCAGAGTTTATCATCTAAATGCTGCTGTAATGTAAGATCTCATGTTTATTTGTGGTGTTTCCGTGGCAGTTTCCATTACCGTGTGTAGTTTTGTATGCTACACACCAGGAAAATAAACGACTCTTTGGATTTGTTCTCCGGACGTCAGGCGGAAGAAGTGAAAGTAATTTGTCGTCAGTCTGCTATATATTTGAATCAAACAATGAGGGGGAGAAGGTACCTGGCTTTCAGAATGTTTATTTTGTAAAGCACCTATCAGAGTCACAGTTTAACCTAAACTTTCTGGAGAAAGCTCTCAGGTTGTGCCTAGTCCAGCTGAGCTGCTTGATGAAAGCATGCTGCTCTGGAGAGAGGAGTGCTGGTGATGGAGCCTGTCAGGTTCTGTACTGTCGAGAGCTGGCTCAGTCTTCTTGCCTCATGAACTTATCCTAGGAATAGAATATATCCCATAGTCATTTTACATCAGGATCGTCACCTCAATCCCTCATTCTTTGCATGACTTACTATTTCAGTAGTGATGTTTTCAAATTTTAAGCTTTTTCTATTTTTGAGAACTTCATATATGAGTACTGTGTTTACATCATTTCCTCTCCTCCCTTTCCGCTTTCCAACTCCTGCTTTGTTTGTCCCCCCCTTGAAAATTCATAATTTTAATTATTATTATTGGTGTGTGTATGTATGTATAAACCTTACTGAGTCCATTTAGTATTGCTTTTATATGCATGTGTTTGGGGCTGACCACTTAGAATTGGATAGCCTCTTGGGTCTCATCCCTGGACAAAACAGGGTCTTCCTCTCTCAGCAGCCATTGGTTGCCTGTAGCTCTTCATCTAGGGGTCGGGCCTTGTAAAATTTCCTCCATTTACATCAGCATGTCAGTTGTTGTCAATTTTCAGGTCTTGTTTAGGGAGCCATATTGTCGAGATTTCATGGATCCATCTTCTGTGTCATGTCTAGAAGACACGAAGCAGATGTTCTGGTCTGCTGGCTCTTACAGTCTTTTCAACTCTCTTCCATGCATTTCTCTGAGCCTTGGGTGTCGGGGTTGTGCTGCAGATGTATCCGTTGGGCCTGAGCACCCTACGGCCACTTGTGTTCTATATTTTGACCAGTTGTAGATCTCTGTGCTAGTCTCTATCAGTAATGAGTTTGATACCATGAGAAGTAGGATGGGCACATGATGGAGGGAAAAGCCAGCAGGAGAAGTTTCCTCAGAAGATTCTGAAGAAAACATGCTGACATTTTTTTTTTGGTTGAAATATTTTTAAATAAATTCTTATTTAACTAGTATGTTATCTTGAATTATTATAAAACTAGTTATGTCATCCATTTGGGTACTTGAAATTTTTAGTGTAATAGAAAAGTATCTGAGGTCTTCCTTTTTTATCCTTTTAGATTTGTGATTCTGTTGGATTGGCAAAACAGATAGCACTGCATGCTGAACTGGTAAGAGTCAGAGCCACTTAATTTCCAAGGGTGTCTAAGCTAAAGCAGGGTAATGAAAGCTCTTTCATACTAGCAAGTAAATACAGTTGTTTTGCAAAACAAGATTAACAGTGGGTGCTATTGTTCAGATATCATTTAGAATCTGGAGCCAGGTGGTGATGGTGTACATCTTTAACACCAGCACTTGGGAGGCAGGGGCAGGTGGATCTCTGAGTTCGAGGACAGCCTGGTCTACAGAGTGAGATCCAGGACAGCCAGGGCTACATAGAGAAACCCTGTCTGGAAAAACTATTGATGTGCCATATATAAAAGTACTAAAAAGTTACAAAGCTCGTATTAATTGAAATGTGCAAAGTTTAAAGTTACTTCCTATTTAACATGTTTGTTTTATTTACCCACCCCCTTTTAGGATCGTAGGGCATCAGAAAAACAAAAAGAAATAGAGAGAGTAAAAGAGAAACAACAGAAAGAACTCAGCAAACAAAAACAGATCGAGAAGGTATCTGTTCCTTTACGTGGTATTGGTGATGTTTAATTCAGCCCTGTGACTTTTAGATTTTAGTTTCCAAGTGAAAGTCCATTTCTGCTTGTTCAGCCACCTCATAACCAGATGATTCAGTGCATAGCAGAAAAGGGTTGACATCTGAATTGCATAGTAGCTGCCATGAAATATAACTTTCTGTTAAAGAAACATGCCAGAATTTTTGTATACCAATAGACTTAATTGTCCTGCTGAAAGCCACATTGACTGTGAAAGGGTAAATACTTATTTTAAGAATCAGCACGAGTGTCATATTCATATATGTACATGCATACACACACACACACACACACACACACGCATACACACGCATACACACGCATGCACACAGTGTTCAGCACAGGTTGGTCCTGGCAACCAGACTGGGGTGACAAGGCATGAGGAAAGGACGGACACTGAAGACAGGAAGGTGCATAGACAAGCTGGGATGGGTGTTCGTTCTGATGGAGTGGCACCCACTGCCGTACAACAGCCCAGAACTCAGTTTCTTATGTCTAGGTCTTGTGGAGGGGGAGCAGTCTGTAGAGCTCTACAGGGAGCAATCTGAGGTTGGAATCATTCCTGAGGTAGCAGGAGGGAAGAGGAAGCTGTGGTTGCTAGTTTTTGTACACACTGTCAGCATAGACCAGAAGGCAGCTTTGCCAGTTCCCATGGACTTGAGACACTGTATAGTCCTTGACAAGGCTGTGCTCCTGTCGATAACATGTTCACTCAGAGCTTCCTCCATTCCCCTACAGCACATTCATTCATCCATCTATTTTTTTATTTACTCAATTACTTACTTCCTTATTTATTTATTTATTTATTTATTTATTTATTTATTTGTGGTACTAAGGGTCAAACCTACAAAAGGATAATTAAAAGTACACAGTTAAAAAAAAAAAGATAAAAACGCCGGGCGGTGGTGGCACATGCCTTTAATCCCAGCACTCGGGAGGCAGAGGCAGGCGGATCTCTGTGAGTTCGAGGCCAGCCTGGGCTACCAAGTGAGTCCCAGGAAAGGCGCAAAGCTACACAGAGAAACCCTGTCTCAAAAAATCAAAAAAAAAAAAAAAAAGAAAAAGTACACAGTTTTCAGAGCTAAAACTTGATTAGGCGATCCATGAGATTGTAGGATCCTGTTAAGTCTGGTGGTGTTGATGGTAGGAAAACGGGAGAGAAAGTCACTGGGGAGGACACATGCGAAGAGACCAGTGAGAACTGAAGTGAGTCGGACACAGGTGCCTGAGAAGAGAAGATGGCAGAGACAACACAGCAGTACAGTTTGCCTGAGGGCAGGTGACAGCTGGAGAGGAGCAGGGCACGGGTGTGGACGGCGGTGGAGCTTCCTGACTGGGGGATTACTTGCGTGGTGTACAGTGAGATATGAGGATATTCAGAACATTAGCCGTAGAACAAGAAAGGGAGGATAAAATAGCAGACTTTTTTTTGCATGTTTGCTTTTATGGAATTATTCATATGATGCCAAAATTCACCCTGGTGTCTGATTTGTTGAATATATATAGTCTTCTTCTCATCGGATTGCCAGAACCGTGCATGTGACAGGCTTGGAGTGGCTCTCGAGCATAGTACGAGTGCACAGAAAACTAGTTCTCCATTTGACTGCTGACAGTTAACTTCCTTTCTTTTTTATCTTTCCACCAGGACTTGGAAGAACAGAGTCGGTTGATAGCTGCTTCCAGTAGACCAAACCAGGCTGGTAGTGAGGGCCAGGTTGTTGTCCTTAGCAGTAGCCAATCGGAGGAGAGTGATTTGGGAGAAGAAGGGAAAAAAAGAGAATCGGAAGCATAAACTTGTTTTTGCTTTTTGATTGATTTCCCCTTCCCCTGGAATGTGGCACAAGGTAACCATGTTGAAAGATCAAGGAGGAGACTAAGCTTTATATTTGCTTGTTTCAGCTTAATTTACAAAAGACTAAGCATGATAACAGGTTATATTGAGCATATCCTTAAAAATAAAATACTGCGCATTATCATCAAATTCCGCCTACCTAAATAAGACCTGCTTACTTCCTGTAGTAGATTGCTGAGGAATCACACTTGCTCAAGATATTTTTCTTTCAAATTGTGAACACTTTTTATCTTGCATTGTAATTGGCTGTCTCCATAAGAAATTATTTATTCTTCAGATTCTGACATTCGTGTGTGTGCTCTCTCCCTTTCTGTAGGAATATCTTGTTGGTAGTGAGAGAGTGTTCAGCCGAATGAGCTTAAAATCCGTTCTGTGGAGCATTCTACAAGTTTGCAAATATTCTAACAATATTAAGTATGCAGTAGGATTTGTATGAAATCACAGAACAGTGGCAGATGGTGCTGTTGATTTCAGGGCATTTTCTGGTCTTGCCCCCGTCTCTGATGAACTCTGTCATGGCAGTAGGAAAGAGACTCAAGTGTCTTGTTGGTGTTGACACAGTCCTTGGTATTTGTCACTGTCCTCTCAGTTCTCAGGTTGGGACTTTCATTATTGCTGCAGAGCAGTGAGGGTTAGAGTTTATTGAAAGATTTTGTTGTTGTTGTTCAAACATTTTATACTAGAATTGACATGTAAAGGGAGTGTTGTAGAGTGATACATTGTATTTTCTGTATTGTGAAATAATTTTTATTAATAATAAGTGACTTCTCAAAAGGTGTTCTATAACAATTATGTTTACTGCTTAGAATAAAAATGTGCAGTTTGGTTTAGAGAACATAATCTTTTAAATTTCAGACTGATAATCCCAGTATTTTCATAATCCCACATTTTGATAATGAATTGAATTGCCACTTTATATCCACAAAGGCAAATAACTAATTTATGAATATAGAATAATTTGTACTAATTATTGTAAATACTTTTACTTTTCAAATGAGTCACAGGTCTAATTCCGTGAAAGACTGAAAAGGAATTGAACTCCTCATATAGTATAGGACCAAGGAAGGAGTTAACTTGCTACCAAGGTTGACATGTCCCTGCAGTTTATCTTCTGTCAAAACTCTTTCTTCACTCAGATTTTAATCTGTTTGTAGATTTTGTTTTCATGTGTTCTACATGGAAAAGTGTATATATACATATGTATAAGGTTAAATATATTGACTAAAGTATTTTACATAGTCATACATTTATAGATTTTCAAGAGGTTAACCACCAATTTCACAAGTAATTTTCTCTTAGTTCTGTATTAGAAGTGGCTTCTGTTTTAGGTATCAGAATATAGCTCAGATTCACACTCATTAAGAACAGTTTTCTGTAGTAATGAGATAACATATACATACAAATCTATATATGTGTATATATATATATATATATGATCATGATATTGTTTTTATCCATGTGCCAAATGGAAGTAATGGTTATTTAATATACTTTAAAGTCTTATATTGCCTAAACATACAGTTAATTAGTAGCAATTTATGGAGTACATTTGGCTAAAAGTATATTTTGTACTTACTAAAGGGAATGCTTTCACATTAGTGTTTCCTTCTTGTTAACCTAGAAATTGCTGTGGTCAGTACTTGATTAGTTGTGGCAAGTCTTGCTTTTAAGACTTTATGGAGGTTGGTAAGGTTTCTGGTTTTTGTTGTTGGTTTTATTTGTTTTGTTTTTGTTGTCTGTTTGATTTTGGCAGTGCTGGGGATCAAACCCAGTCTCTCACACATGCTAAATAAGTCCTCTACCACTGAGCTGCATCCCCATCCCAAGTTTTCAGTTTCATGAAGTTTTTTCTTGATATAAGATGTCCTGCGTACTTCAGGGGAAATATGTTGTTTTATAGTAAGAGTGCTCACCATCAGGAGACAGTTTTACTTGCTGCTGCTTTGCATGGTAGCAAAATGCTGCTATTTGGATAAAAATTCAGGCTAGGGGTGAGGGTTTTCTAATTCTTTTTAAGTCACGTTTCATAGGAATTCCCACAGTTGCTGTCATGTCCACAGGTCAGACCAGAATGTGTTCCAATGCCCAGGACACGTCCTGAGGGGGTTGAACAGTTCGGATGACTCCAGTTCTGTTGCTATTAAACTGTATGGGATTCTGCACATCAGCTTTAATCAGCTCTCCTGCTTGAGGAAGGCTGCCTGTGAGCTTCTTCCTAAACATTAGTGCTGATCTTGGGCTGTTGTACTGTCCTCCAAAATCTCTCCCAGCTTTTTAGAAATTAATATTTCTTTAAAAAACAAATGAAATTTAGCCTACCTAATTCTGTTGTGCATTCTGTTACTTATATTGACAGTACTTGCATAACTGTAGTAATAAATTCAATAGAAAATCGCTTATTTCTGTATCCTTGCTAGAGACTTGCTATAAACTCACTAGAGACTAAAACTGTCCCTTTGAACAGAGTCCCTGAAGCTAATCTTGTTTTTGCCCTGTATTTAAAGGTTACTTGGTGTTTAATTTCAAAAGAATTCCTAGCTCCACAGTGTTCGGATGAGGAAGTTGCCATTATTTTTTGAGAAAATGATAGTAGGATATACATAACATTGTAGGTCACATGATTTTGTGTGGTGAACGTTCACCACTTACTACAGGAACCACACTATTTACAATTTGAACTGACAATATTGGCAGACCCTGAAAGCTAGTATATTACAAAATCTTCTGGTATCTGAATGAAATGAGAATATTATTTGATAACAAGCCTGAGCATTCAGATCATACTTTAAATATTAAACACACCAGTGTATGTCTCAAACAAGCTTTTCATCTTGTTTTTAGCAAGTTTGAGTTATTTCTCTTTGATGAGATTTTTATTCTACATTAATAACAAAAAAGATTTGAAACTAGAACCATGCTGAACTTTTAATCAGTCTGGCTGCACTTGTAAGTAATTGACTTCAGTTGATATGAATACTGGGGATTAAATGATAATTAATGTGCAAGACTGCTTTGTATATTTTGTGATTTTTGTAATGTAAGTAAATTGATTAACTCTTATTTCACTGATGATAATAACCAACTGTGCAGTGTACAATTAAAAATCATGCAGCATCTCTCTTAGAATTGGATTTGTGATCATGGTATAGTTGTGGGGCAGAGAACTTATTTTTCCATTTGTCAAAATAGGTATTTGCTGACAAGGCTTCAAGAAATATGTTGAATTTTTTAAATGTATAATAAAGTCCATGATTTTTATACAGACTTTATGTATGAAATATTTGATAGTTACTCTGAATTTTATTTCTCCAAGTAATTTCGGATATTTTCAGTCTGGGCCTGGAGAGATAGCTCAGCAGTCAAGAGCACATGTTCCTCTTCAGAGACCTGAGTTCAGTTCCCAGCATCCATATCAGATGGCTCACATTTCCTGCAACTTCAGTTTCAGTGGATCTGATACTTCCTTCTGACATCCATGGGCTTGTGCTCACATGCACTGCCCCCACAGACACAGTACACACATATAATTAAAAATAAGAAGACAAATACTGGTTTCTTTTAATCCTTTGTAACAGTTTGGCCCCATAACAGCCAAAATAGGGGAAAAAAATCACTTATCAAGAAAAGTTTAACTTTTTTTATAGCAAAGGAAAGAGACTTCAATAATTAACGATTCTAGTAAGTTATGATACATGCTTTGTGCTGTTATTCTACTTGAAGAAATTCCTCTGGTTATAAAGGCAGGTTATTGTTTGCTCCTGCTTAAGTAGCTTGGACCTGCAGTTTTAATACTAGTGTTATTTATTCCATGTGCTCTTTGTAGTTTATTATAGCACTTGGCAAGCTCTTTTCTTCTGCTGAGAGTTTATATTCTAATTTGTTTTGAGTTTTACAAAAATGTATATGTACTTGTAGGTCAAGGGAGTGGATGAAATTAACTAGAATTTTATAACTTAACTAATTGCATATGTGACCTAAGCAAACATTTCAAGTTCACTAATATTGGGAAAATTTTAGTGTAAAAATAATGTCTGTGTTTACTCAAGTAGCTAATGTAGCTATGGATCCTTATATCATAAATCAAAGAGCTGGCCAGGTGGTGGTGGCGGCGGTGGCGGCGGTGCACGCCTTTAATGCCAGCACTCATGAGGCAGAGGCAGGCGGATCTCTGTAAGTTCGAGGCCAGCCTGGGCTACAGAGGGAGTTCCAGCACAGCCAGGGCTACACAGAGAAACCCTGTCTTGGAAAACCCAAAGAATGAAAAAAAGAAAGAGAGACACACAGAGAGAGAGAGAGAGAGAGAGAGAGAGAGAGAGAGAGAGAGAGAGAGAGAGAGAGAGAGAGAGAGGAGAGAGGAGAGAGAGAGAGAGAAAGAGAAAAGAAAAAGAAATCAAAGAGCTTGAGTTGCACTAAAATGGACTATGTTAATGCTGAAAATACTAAGACTGAATATGGAAACTTCAATGTGATGGCTGACTGGGCTGCAGTGAAACGGAATGTATCGTCTTACCTCTCTGAGGTGCCATATGAACAAGACAAAACCTGGCTTAATGAACACCTGTACTTTTCCTCACCTTTCTCATACAGAACACTATATATAGGAATAAAAAGTTGGTTTATTTTGTTTTGTTTTTCGAGACATAGTTTCTCTGTGTAGCTTTTTGCGCCTTTCCTGAACTCACTCTGTAGCCCAGGCTGGCCTCGAACTCACAGAGATCTGCCTGCCTCTTCCTATTGAATGCTGGGATTAAAGGCATGTGCCACCTCTGCCTGGCTTTAAAAAGTTTAAGTATCTTTTACTTATATGCAGTGTAGCATAAGAATAAAAATTAATAATTAAAAATATTTTTAATTATAAAAATTTAAATATAATTAAAATGTATTTAAAAATATTCTTTACATGTAATATAGTATAGAAATAAAAATTTAAATAGGCATCTTCTGTTGGTAGTGAGCCCTTTCTCTGTTCAGTACCAGCCTGTATTTAGTGCAAAAACCGTAAGTTCATTGATTCGAAAACCATTTAAATTCCTCTGCTAGGGATCACATTAATCAGTACGTGGTGAGACATAACCAGGAATTTTCAGAAAGATGGCAAATTGTAGCTAGAGTTTTCCTGCCTTGCCCACAGTCAGGACAAATCTTTGTCACTCTCCAGTCCCACAGCCGCTCAGACCCAACCAAGTAAACACAGAGACTTATATTGCATACAAATGTATGGCTGTGGCAGGCTTCTTGCTAACTGTCCTTATAGCTTAAATGAACCCATTTCTATAAATCTATACCTTGCCACGTGGCTGGTGGCTTACCGGCGTCTTCACATACTGCTGGTCATGGCGGCAGCTGGCAGTGTCTCTCCGCGTCAGCCTTCCACTTCCCAGAATTCTCCTCTCTCCTTGTCCCACCTACTTCCTGCCTGGCCACTGGCCAATCAGTGTTTTATTTATTGACCAATCAGAGCAATTTGACATACAGACCGTCCCACAGCACTTCCCCTTTCTTTTTTTTAAAAGGAAGGTTTTAACTTTTACACATCTCCAAAGTCAGCTTGGTATATTTGGGAATTTGGGCGTAGCTTCTCTTACTACTTCCTGCTGGAGGGGGGCGCTGTATCTTATGGGGACACAAAGAAAATTTTAGGATCATGGAGTAGTCCGTGAGACCGTATCGTCTGAGCCAGTTGCCTTGAAATGATTCTGGATGTTGGATCATCTGGGCCATGGTGTCATCGGAGACCTTTCAGGTGGTCTTGGCTGGTCAAACCTGATGTATCTTTTTTTTTTTTTGGTTTTTTCGAGACAGGGTTTCTCTGTGTAGCTTTGCGCCTTTCCTGGAGCTCACTTGGTAGCCCAGGCTGGCCTCGAACTCACAAAGATCCGCCTGCCTCTGCCTCCCGAGTGCTGGGATTAAAGGCGTGCGCCACCACGCCCGGCCCTAACCTGATGTATCTTAATCTGGAACAAATCCATAGCCTCTGGCTTTCTGTAGAGACAAAAGCAGAGCCTCTTTTCCAAAGCAACATATCCTTACATCTAAATTTTGAAGTCAAGGTACCTTTAAAATATACATTTTGGCATAACTCAACAGCTTTTGCAATCAAATGTTTTTCTTCAGCTACAAATATCAAAGAGAACATAATCCAGATTCTCTGTGTGATAGCCATCTTTATGTGGCTTATTTTTTATATTACCTTGAGCCTATTGCTTTAAACTGCAGCCTTTTAAGCCTGAAATGGTGCTGTGGCTGCTGGCTCCGCCCACTTCAGCTTCCCAACATGGCGGTGGTACGTTTTCCGCCAGCTCTGGGAGCCATCATGGGTCTGTGCTTTTATCCAAGCAGCGTGTAGCCCAGAAACCTCTTTTTGTTTTGTACTAGCAAAGGCTAAATCCACCACGCAGCTTAATGTGCCACTTGCAGAGGCCTCAGCAAATGTTTTTCCCATCAGTGATAGAATTTCAATTCAGAGTTCTAAATGACCCTGTCTGTGTACTTGACTATAAAGAAATGTCAGCTGACTGGCATTTGAGCACATGGGCTGCTAGTTTCTAGGTCATGTAATGGGGTTCTTCTGCTCAGTTGAATCAGAAGACATATTTTCTGTCAAAAGATTACAAAAGTCATGGCCAGGTATGGTTGTGCACACTTTTAATCTTACCTTCCAAGAGGCAGATGCAGGTGGATCTCTATGAGTTCCAGGTTAGCAGAAATGAGAGAAAACAACCGTCGGAAGTGTCACCTGTTATTTTGAGTGCAAAGACATTGATTCATACACTTACTGTAAGACCAGTACACAGTTAGAACTGGGTGTGTTTCAGTTACCTGAAATCTGCTGGCTCCCGAGGCAAGCCTAGTAGCCTAAAATGGCTTTGAATTTGAGGCCCTCCCACCTCACTTCCTGAACAGTTTAGATTACAGGCATGTGCCACTGCACTTGCCTGAGGTTTTGGTTTTGATTTTTAATTACCTTTCAGTTCTAGCCATGTGTTGAGAAACTATATTCAAAGCTACTTTAAAAATTTGAAATTTATTTTTGGCAATCACACATGTATATATTTTGATTATATTTACCCCATCACCTCCTCTTATCCCCCTTCCATTCCTGCTGAGCCCCTTCTTCCCCTTAATAAGTTCCCCTTCTACTTTTATTATTTATTTGACTCACTAGTAATTAGAGTTGCTTGCGTGAGTATGAAGACAGGGCAGTGCAAATGTAACAAGTAAGTAACTTACTGGAGGATGGACAACTTCCCAGGGTTAAACCACTGGAGAAAGCTACTCTCCTTTCCCTCAGCAGCTGTTAATTACCAGTAGCTCCTTGAGGAGTGGTGGGGCCTCATGAGCCCTCCCTGATCCATGATGGGTTTTTTTAAAATTTGTTTTATTCATTTAGAGAGAGAAGTGTGTGTGTGTGTGTGTGTGTGTGTGTGTGTGTGTGTGTGTGTGTGCGCGCGCGCGTGCGCTTATGTGGAGATCAGAGTACAACTTGTTAGAGTTATTTTTCTCCTACCACTGGGCTCTGGGGGTCAAATTCCAGTCATCAGGCTGATGTGGTAAGCGCTTTTCCCCTTTGGCACCACAATGGAATGCTGGCGGGCCCAAAGTTTCTGTGAGATGATGAGATCACGATGACCATGTACAGCATTTCATAGCATCCTCTCTCTGACTCTTAACAGTTTTTTTTTTAATAGATGAATTTAACCTCTTTTTTTTTTTAAGATTTATTTATTTATTATGTATACAGAAAAGGGCGCCAGATCTCATTACAGATGGTTATGAGCCACCATGTGGTTGCTGGGAATTGAACTCAGGACCTCTGGAAGAGCAGTCGGTGCTCTTAACCTCTGAGCCATCTCTCCAGCCCCAGACTCTTAACAGTTTTTCTGTTCCTTCTTCTGCCGTGTCCTTTGAGCCCCAGAGGGGGATATTATGACTGTTTTGTTTAAGGCTGAGCACTCAGTAGTTGGTTGTTATTAGCATTTTCACCAGTTACAAGTCTTTACCTTAATTGACACCTACCGAAAAAAGAAACATCTCTGATCAAGGCTGAGATAACTAATGTATGAATATAATGTATTTAAGAGGCAGTTTGAGAACAAGTTAATTTAGCAAAATATCAGTAGGATCCTTCCTAGGGCTTATGACCTCTGCAATCTGGGGCTTTAAAAACACCACCAACACCAACATTCCCCCAAAACAAAAACAAAAACAAACCAGGTATATAGTACTAGGCATGAATTCCTTATTGTGGGGTGAGTCTCAAATCCAATCAGAGAGCAGTTGGTTAGCCCATCACATCAGGGGCACATTTTGCCTGCCAGCTCAGTACTGTAGCGTGCAGAGTCTCCAGCTGGGTTAGACAGTGATGAGTCTCCTACCCCACCCTCAGATGCCTGCATAGCAACTCCAGCACTAGAAAAGCTAGCCAGCAAGGAGGAAACTTCTAGCTCGTTTCTTGATATCTTTGTGTCCTGCAACCAAAGTATGTCATGTCTTTAGCAATGGTGTCTCACCATGAAGTCATGGTGGGCAGTCAGGAGCAAGGACAATGACCTGTGTTATTCGGGACTTCCGAACCTCTCTGAACAGCTCATAGAGGGGTATACCACACAGAACAACTGTAAATGATGGAGCTTACACCGAAGTTTTAATTACTGAGTGAAGAACAAGTCATTTACAATAAGTCAATTGTGAAGAAAATGCTGCAGGTTATACCTTCTTTTCTCCAGAATAGGTCAGTTACCAGGCTCCTGTAAGACTTCCTTGTCCGTAAAGGTCATACTCTTTGTAAAGGACATAAGCTTTTAGACAGTTGGGCAGTGGAAGAAATGACATGAAGACGGGGCAGCGCAGACGGAACCGTCCCATACACTTCCGGATCTTAAGGCGACACAAGTGTTGTAGAGAACGAGGGTTTGCTGAAACAAAAGGAATTGCTGTGTTTTTTGGTGACCTGAGGGTTTAGTGGGCAAATGTATTTGATAATCTGTGTTAATAACATTTCTGTTTGCCATACTGGCTGTAGGGAAACAGCTCTTCAGTTCTCATCACAGCCTTCCATGAGGATAGTTTCAGAACCACATCAATTGTGAGTCTGGCTTGTGAGACTCCCAAATCCTTCAAGTACTTAAATATCAGCTTCCCCATCTTATCTCTTGGCTGAAAGCTCAAAGACTCCGGGAGAAACGAGATTAAGAAAATCTTAATTTGATGCAGACAAGAGAATTCATTTAGGGAGCTTCATTTTATATGCTACAGGGTTAGAACTTAGCTTTCCCTCTTGCTATTGCCAATTCATAACTTATAATTCCTGGATGAATATTGTTTCCGTAGCAATAGGTTAAATGGATTGAGGAAGTAGTGTTACCTATCTACAAGAAAGTAATTAGATTTCATTTGATGGGAATTGATGATAAGCACACATTAAGTGTAGTTATGAATAGCACTGTTGTAAAAGAACGGCATTTTTCTATTCTTTTTAGGTCAACCTTTTATTCAGAAGAATATTCTAAAAATAAAATGAAGATAAATGTTTTGGTAGGAATTTTCTGTAAGAAAGATACTCACTCAAGATAAAATGTATTTCTGACCAGAGCTTCTGTTTTTCAAGCACAGATTTCAATTTTGAACAGATTTGAACTTGATCAACATAATCAAGCATCACACGAACAACTTTTCCAGAGAGATGCTGTAGCCATGACAAAGTTATGACTTCACAAAACTGAGAGGAGAACAAGCAGAAAGCAAATGAAAAAGCACTGAGCATCTGTAGGGTAGCAGAGTCATGAAGAGTACTAAACTCGGGCACTAGCTTGTCTGATCTCAGGTGGCCTTAGAACTCCACAAGGTAACGAGGCTTGACAGATTGGTCCGTATGTTTGTTGCTTGGTTGTCTGTAACAGAGATGGCTTTCTAGCTGTCAGATGTGAGTGGGAGTCTGCACAGATACCCAGATACCCTTAAAGAAAGGGTAGACACATGGAGCCTGCTGGCCAGCTGGAGTATGGGTGTGTGTTTCTCCTGTGAAACACAAAACTGTCTAGTTGGAGGATAAATTAGTTCTGGTTCTTAGAGAAAAGAATGAGACACTTTGGTTATTTTCAAAAAAAAACATTTAGTGTATGTGTGTCTTCATGCCTGTGCATATATTGAGGTCAGAGGACAATGTTCTGGAGTTGGTTTTCTCCTCCCACTATGTGGGTTCTAGGAATCAAACTCGGGTCATTAGATTTGGTGTTAAACACCTTAACTTGATGAGCCATCTTGCTAGTCTTTTTTTTTTTTTTTAAAGATAGAGTCTTAACTGGGTTGCTCGGGCTGGCCACAAGTAATGCCTCCTGAGTAGCTGGGACTCTGTATGCCATCATGCCCAGCTGGCATTTTATTAAAGCTTTTATTTTTTTTTTACATTTTCTGTTATTTAGAACCTAAATCTGATCCTGATGCTAGAACAATATGACAGTTTCTGTCTTTAAATAATTTATGTGCCCTTACACAAGATGCCAAAGTGAGAGTTGAAGTTATAATATAGGAGCTGTTTGGGAAATAATACCAGATGGTGTATGCCTAAACGCCAGATCAATGTGTAAAGTAACTTGTACCCTTATTACCTAAAATAAAACCTTTCACTTCATCAAACTGTTTCAAAGTCTTCCATTAACCATGTTATTTGTTTTGAAATTTTTTTGGGGGGGGGGCATGTTTTGAGACAGGGTTTTTTTGTGTAACCTTGGCTGTCCTGAAACTCACTATGTAGACCAGACTAGCCTCAGACTCATATAGATCCACCTGCCTCCGCCTCCCAAGTGCTGGGATTAAAGGTGTGCACTACCACAGTCCAGCCCTTGTTTTCAAATTTTGATAATATAAATTCAGGTATGTATAGAGCATCCACTGTATGCTAAGCTCAGACATAAAAGCCAAGGAAACAAAATGAACAAGAGCTGATGTTCATACATTTTGAGGAGATGCAGAATAATTTAAATGATGATTCTAGATGAATGCTATAAAGGAAGTCTCCATAATAAGTGAGTTGATTGAGGGAGGGAGCTACGTAAGGTGGATAGGGAAGGGCCTGTAGGAGCGGACACTTGAATAAGACCTGAAAAGTGGAAGAAGACACTTGAAAGCTCTGGAAAAAGTTGAAGGTGAGGAAATAGCAGAGGAGGTAAGGCAAAACCAAGAGACTGCTGTGTGAGTCTCTCTTCATCAGAAAGATGGCAAAAGGAAATGGGCTGATCAAGTTTGAGAACTAAGTGAAAGCGAGCCAAAGAAACACAGTGATTATGGGTATGGGGAACTTAGAAACATTTTAGCCAAATAAATAATTCACAGAAAAAGTAGCTAGAATACAAGATTGTGTGCATTCTTTAAAACCTTGCTCTTGTGTTGAACTTGTGAAATGTCCTCTTAGTTCTGACTAAAGTCACTTTCTCCTCTGAATTATTTCTGTACTTCTTACATCTCCCCACTGTTAGGTTTAGTTATTTTATGATATATCATACTAGAGTCTTCCCAACATGAGCTTTTCCAAGGGCATATTGTGTCTATTGTTCCAAGGCTACAGACAGTAACGTTTAGGGAATACCACCAGTACCGTGGACTTACCATAGTGTCTTTAATAACTGTAGATGTCCAGCCTTCAAAAGTACAAAAGCGATGAACTCTGTCCCCGTGAGGACAATCAAAACATCGCTCTGTGTCATACCCATAATTCAACAGCATCCTGAGCATGACTTCATCTTTCAGTGAGTACTGTAGTGCTGATGGGAAATGCAAAGGGTTAACTCTGCAGAAGTAATTGACGTTGGCCCCGTGCCTTAATAGTAGACTTATGAGCTCATAGTTGCCCATCCTGAGAGCTATCTGTAGGCAGTTGACTGGGTCTTGATTGGGTAGAGCTCCAGCACTCAGAAGCAGCTTAACAGAAGAGAGATCACCATTTGAAACAGCAAAATACAAGGCTGACTTCCTTTGATCATCATAATGTTTACGGATTCTCTGATCCAGCATGAAATTTACATCAAATCCAGCCTGAATGAGAAGTTCCAGGCACTGGGGGTGTGCTCCAGCTGCTGCGCAGTGAACTGGACTTATCCCACTCCTCTTGATGGCAGTAATATCTGTAACTGGAACCAACATCTTTAGAGCTCTGGGGAAAAAAATTTCAAAATGTACTCAGGTTGTTACAGTGCAGAGTTAACCTGTTTATGATCCTCTTATCCCTACATTGAATGTATATGTTAATCAGGTGGTATTTAGACTCCCTACCAAAAGGGCTAGTTTCTTCAAGAAACTCAGATGTCAAGTAAAATTTAATAAAACTACTGTTTAGGTTAAAACTGAATTAGCCAAATCACCTGAGACCCAAGATTTCCCATATTTCCCAAGCAGCTCTTTAAAAAAAATTAGTTATTACTATTTCCTGTTACTTAGAATTACAGAATTGAACTTACAATAAGTGGCCTTTGTCAGCTGCCACATGAATGGGCAGGTGGCCTGAACTTTTAGGAATGTTGGCATCAGCTCCATACTCTAGCAAGAGAGTCACAGAATCTGGATTTCCTCCTCTAACGGCTTCAAGTAAAATGGAGGAGGAATCAGAAGCCTGGCTGTGAACATCAGCCCCTAAAAAGAGAAGTCTCATTAGGCAAAGATTCTTTCCCACTCTATTGCTTAAGCAACCTTAATATACCATTACCTCCACTAAAAAGCGGCTCAGCAGTTAAGAGCAGTTGTTGCTCTTCCAGAGGACCAGGGTTTGGTTCCCAGCACCCATGAGGTGGTTCACAACCATCAGGAACTTTAGTTCCAAGGGATTTGATGCTCTCTTCTTACCTCTGGGCACCATACATACATGTGATGCACATAAGTACATGCAGACAAACACATAAAAACAAAACATTTTAAAACAGCACCTGTTATAGTAAAACACTAAGAATCAAAGACTAAAATATGTGCTCCCTTTTCCCAAGTGCTGTATAAACTAGTTGGGAAGAAAACCATGGGATAAGTAGTTTCTAAGTTACAATTCGGTTGACTTTCAGAGTCGTTCAATAGGTCGTTTGGCACTTGGAACTTCAGTAAGAATACTGGGTAACAGGTAGCTTGCTTTCGAGATTGGCTTATAAAAGCCACCCTAACCCATAACATGCTTGCATGTGGAGTGGCACAACAAGCAGCTATATTTCCATGTCCTCTAATGATACTTTGATGAAAAGGGACATTGGTTATTTTTCAAATTATTAGAGACTTCATATAATAAAGGACCCTAATCCTTCTTAAAGTTGAGGGCTGTTGATAGCTACAAAGGTAAATATGCCCACACTTCGTCGAGTATGTAGGTTAAGTGTCCCTAGAAGATCTAGGGCAGGGACTGGGAGGGGAGCTGGGAGCTGAAGAAAAGGAAGATGTCTGAGTCAATGCTAGATGTCTAGTGGAGCTGAGCACATTCTGAGCATATTTGGAGCTCAATAAAAAGGATGTGCCTTTAACTTAGCGCAGGCTCGCTCCTTCATCACAAGGGCTGCACAAGAACCTCATTCCTAGAATGCAGTAAGCAATCTAATAACCATTTTTGAGTGTTCACTATGTCCTGGTTCCTTTATGTGTGTAAAAATTTCTAAACTTGGGACTGTAGAGATAGCTCAGTGGCAAAAAGTGCTAGCTGCTCTTCCAGAAGACCTGAATTCAGTTTCCAGCACCCAGGTTGGGTGGCTCACAACCACCTTTAACTCCAGCTCTGGGGTTCAGTGCTCTCTTCTAGTCTTGGATATCTACACACCAATGGCATACACAGAGAGAGAGACATGTAATTAAAAATAAAATCTTGGTCAGGAGTGATGGTACATACCTTTAATCCCAATACTGGGAGGCAGAGGCAGGTGGATCTCTGAGTTTGAGGCCAGCCTGGGCTACATGGTGAGCTCCAGGACAGCCAGGGCTGCATAGAGAGACCCAGTCTCAAGAATCAAAAATAAATAAAAATAAAATCTTAAAGAATTTCTAATGGACCTCCACAATGGACCTCAGAAGTAGGTTCTAATATACTCATTTAAAGGTGCAGAAACTCAGGCTTTCTGAGTTTAAGTTCTCCAAGGACACAGACCTAGTAGACAAGCAAGGTGATTAAGATTTGTGTGCACATCTCCAGATCCAAGCTTACTTCTATGAGACCATGTTGCTATTGTGGCCACACAGGGTGGTAAAGTAATTGATTTAGAGTCAGATATGACTTCAAATGCTGACTCACTGGCTGGCAAATGGTGGTTTATCTGAAGGGTAAAAGATTGAAAATTTATTGTCTTTCCTCCGTCTCTATGTTTAAAATCAGTGATCTAAACAAAGGCTTACTCTTAAGCTAGAGATGTAGTTTATTATTAGAGTTCTTTTGAAGAATGCAGAGGACTAGTTTAAACCCCAGCAAAACACACACACACACACACACACACACACACACACACACACACACACACACACACACACAGAGAGAGAGAGAGAGAGAGAGAGAGAGAGACTGACAGAGAATCTGTCTTTCCTCAAAGATGGAAGATCTAGTGTTTACTTTTTGTTATTCTAGTGAATAACTTTAGACATCTCTTAGATCACATATGTTAGGTATGCTAAAATTAAAGGCATTTGTTAGAGATCTGCTTCCTGTATAGAAAAGAAGTAAGAAAACAAAGAACAGGACTGTTCTTCCATAGAGGAGACTCTGCCATCTAGAGTATTGCAGACTGGGACTACATATTACTAAAAGCCAAAGCTTCTGGATATAAAGAGAAAAAAAAAAAAAAATACACTGTTGGGCCTTCATACACTGCTTCATTGGACACATTAATGATGATCTCAATGATCTATAAGTTTTCTGAGCCAAGAGTCTCCTCTACTTAAACCAAAATCTAGAATGCTCATCACTATAATACAGTACTGGGGTAAGGGAATGGGTGTAATGGAGGAAGTGTTGCAGCTGGTACGACCTTTGATCCTCTTTCCTCACGCGTGAAATGAGGTTGATACCTGCCTCACATATTTAAAGGACTGTGTAGCACACAGACAGCTAAATGCCTGTGGGATAGAAAGTACTCTGTAAGCATGACTTCTTCTCTCTTCTCTTGGTTATTACTAGAGCAGAGGACTAGGACCCAAAGCAAAGCAGTCAGGAGGAATTTGCTATGATCTTAATAACTTGATGCCTCATGAAAACCTTGGAGGAGGTGGAGGGAAAGAAGCCAGGAGGGGGAGATGATAGCTAGATAGATGATGATAGATAGATAGATAGGACAGATATAAAGTAATATTAGTAGACTATTCCTGTACACTATGTGAAGATACTTCATTGTGATTGGTTTAATAAAAAGCTAAATGGCCAATAGCTAGGCAGGATTTTTTCAGAGCAGAGAGAATGCTGAGAAGAAGGGCAGAATCACTAGGAGTTGCCAGCCAGAGACAGGAAGCAGGAAAGCAGCATGAGCCATACAGAGTAACGGTAATAAAGCCACGAGGCAGGAAGTAAATTAATAGAAATGGGTTAATTTAAGTTATAAGAGCTAGTTAGAAACAAGCCTAAGCTATCAGCTGAGCTTTCTCAATAAGTCTCTGTAGTTATTTGGGAGCTGGCTGGATGGACGGAAAACATCCACTTACAGTAGTGGTTTTTTAAAATAATTTATTTTTATTTTATGTGCATTAGTGTTTTGCCTGCATGTAAGTCTGTGTGGGGGTGTTGGATTCCCTGGAACAGGAGTTACAGGCCATTGTGAGCTGCCATGTAGTTGCTGGGAATTGAACACTGGTCTTCTAGAAGAGCAGCCAGTGCTCTTAACCTCTGAGCCATTTCTCCAGCCCTGGTTAGTAGTGTTTGTTTTTTTGTTTTTGTAAGCGGTGAGCAGCTACTGTCTACTGGGTGTTTATGTGGTTGAGACAAAGTTGAGAGAGAGAGAGAGAGAGAGAGAGAGAGAGAGAGAGAGAGAGAGAGAGAGAGAGAGAGAGAGAGAACAAATGAATGAACGAACATGGGTTGTTGCAGAGACTTGGTAGGAAAGGACAACCAACACAAAAGTTTAAAACTCTTAGCATGATGAGGGAGTACTGGGCAAAAGTCATCTGCAGCCTTATAATTTGCAGAATTGTGTCACAAGAATTCCATCTCCATGTTTAGGCTTTTAAAAAATGTTTTGTTTTGTTTTGATAGGGTTTCACTGCATAGCCTGGGCTTGGCTGTCCTGGAACTAGCTCTGTAGTCCAGGCTAGCCTCGAACTCACCATCTGCCTCTGCATCCCAAGTGCTAGGATTAAAAGCGTGTGCCACCACCGCCCAGCTGAGTTCATCCTTTTTAACAGCCAACATTCACACACAATTTTCTTAAATACTGGTCTTTACAAAATGTTGATATCTATTATTTTGAAACATTCTTTCAAGGGGAACTCTTTGAGAGTCTGGAGAGATGGCTCAGTGGTTAAGAGCACTGGCTGCTCTTCCAGGTTCAATTACCAGCACCCACATGGCAGCTCACAACTGTTTTAACTCTAGTTCCAGGGCATCTGGCCTCAGTGGACTTTGCGTTCATATGGTAAATGGACATACATGCAGGCAAGACACTCACACACAAAAAAATAGGAATAAGTCTTTAAAAACAAATAAACAATAAACCCCACAGCCCAAAGTAACCCTTGGCTCTCAGTCCTCCTGTAATCAGTCATTAGGTCAACCTTGCCTTTCTGCAGTAATAGTTCCATGATTTCAGTGTGTCCACCTTGAGCAGCAAGGGCAAGAGGAGTAAATCCGTAGGAGCTCCGTGCATCTGGGTGGGCCCCAGAAGCCAGCATCAACTTTACCATGTCCCATCTGCCTAGCTTGGCAGCCTCATGGAGAGCAGTCCTCTCGTTGGCACATCGCAGATTGACATCCGCTCCACGGCTGATTAGCAAGGTGGCCATGTCGTAGGAGTCTTTCAGAACAGCTGGGAAAATGTGAAGTGGACATTCTATTAATGTGATGTAAGGTAAGTGGTGTATAGCTAGTGACCCTCAGCTCCTTAAAGAATTCTTCCCCTCCCCGCACACTCCAGCATTCTGTGTTTAGGAAACACATCATAAAATAAGGCAGATGCCGGGCAGTGGTGGCGCACGCCTTTAATCTCCAGCACTTGGGAGGCAGAGTCAGGGTGGATCTCTGTGAGTTCGAGGCCAGCCTGATCTACAGAATAAGCTCCAGGATGGGCTCCAAAGCTACACAGTGAAACCCTGTATAAGAAAAACAAAATAATACTAAACAAAAGTAATGTTTGTAGTGCTTTATATCAATGCAATGTTTGCTTTGTAAGCTATGAGCAGCTACTGTGTACTGGCTATTTCCACGGTTGAGACAGAGTTTCATTATTTTCTCAAGAAAATGGGGGCTTAGTGGAGAGGTTCACAACCTGCACTCCTCCCTAGGATCCACAGGCAGTCAATGGTTCCTGGAGGAGATGGAGACATTTCTTCAGTGATAGACCACTAGTGAGTTGTCTGTGCTCCTGTGAATAACCTCTCACCCACGCTTCTTTAAGCAACCCTAATTAAACTCACTGGATATCAAAAACAAGGGCATGAAAAAGGGGGGGCAGAGCTGAAAAGTGGGAGGAGATTAGAGGGACGGGAGAGGGCAATGGGAGATGAACATGACAGAGTACATTACATGAAAATATCGTGCCTAAATACATACATAATTTCATGCATACATGAAAATATCGTGCCTAAATGCCACATCAGTGTACAAAGCAACCCCTGTATTTACCACCTGAAAATACATCACACAGCATAAAACTTTTCACTTTTCAGAAGTGTTATAATGAAACCCAGTATTATGTGTAAGTAATGTATTTTTTTTTCTTAAAGAAAGAAAGGCCAGTGAGATGGCCCAGCGGGCAGAGGCACTTGCTGCCATGCCTGGTGACCTGTGTTCCATCCCTGGGTCACACATGGTGGAAGGAGAGAAACAATTCCTGCAAGTTGTCATATGATCTCCACACATGTACCATGTCAGTGGACCTCCCAACCACCCACACGCAATGAGTAAACAAATGCAAAAATATTATAAAAAGGAAAAGAAAATGCATGTTTATCTGTAAATTCCTTCGGAAGGACAGAAATGCTAAGGCCAGTCTAACTTGACCTCATTGTCTACTAAAATTGCTCCTTCACCCGTGACATGGAATGGTGGTGACAATTTTTATTTACATGTTAATTCTATTTTTTGAATTATTTATGAAAACCGTCTTTACTAAAAGTGAACTCTGTATTCTTAATGAGAGTCTAAATACTTAGTACAGTCCTAAGACGCCAGCAGCTGCTTAGCAGGGGACACTCACAGCAGCTGAAGCCACTTCAGCAAACGGATGGATGACTAAGATGTAATTTCAAAATGTATAGGAGAATGGCTCTGCTCACGGGAACTGAGAGTGTGGACCTGGTTCCCAAAGTGTGCAGTACAGAATGCTCCCTGGGCTTCTTTGCGCTGAAAATGATCATGTAGTTAGCAACAACCACAACAAAACAGCGCGCTGGCCTGGATCCCCGCACCACCAACACACGACATGAATAAAGGAAAGGCAAAAAACCAGAGAGGAAACCAGCCTTCCCCCATCATTGTGAATGGCTTCAGAGGTTAATGTGTGTTTGCTTTTCACATGTCACTTTTACATACTCTACCATCACGCAACACACTCGAGGTTTTGAGAGGGCGGGACTGACCCGCAGTTTCTCTGGTGTAGTGCTCTGTAGTGCATGCACTGCCTTCTCAGAAAGAGTGGGAGCCACGGAGACAACCTTGAGCAGAGTGGTGTTGATAAGAATTCCATTTGTGCTGGGTTTAAAGAGCCAGTCATTAGAATTCTTTGTCTTTCCCAACTATCTTTGTTCTTCCTCTGAGAATTTTTCTTAAACTTTAAATTTTGTTTCTTGGGACACAGTTTCAAAATCCACATAGTGAGTTAAAAGTCAAGAACAGTTGGTCACAGGCGAAGTCACCACATCGGGTTGTCCGAAAGCTAGAAAGCGGGTCTCTGTGTCTGGCCGGCAGGGACCGAATGGACAGGGCCCTAACTGTAGAAGCCTGTGGGGATGGAGGAGACCTAGACCCTTCTCCAAAAACAAGGTGTTCGTTTACCTGTAAGAAGAGGAGAATTGCCTTCCAAATTCTTAGCATTTGGATCGCAGCCATTGAGAAGGAGAAAATGGGCATTTTCTAGGAGGCCACCGCTGACAGCCAAAAAGAGCGGTGTTTCACCGCTGTGGGTGGTCTGTTCCCACACACTGGGTTTGGAAGCTGAAACAAATTCGTCACACCACACAGGTTAAGATGCAGAAATAAACTCAACTTACTCTTCAGAAGCATCAAGAGGAATGAAAAGGAGCTCACCATTCAGGGTTATTTCTAAGACGTTCTTGTTTAACTGCACTGCCGCCCTATGCAGAGGAAGCCAGCCGTCCCCATCTGCTTCATCGAATGCAGCCTGGTCCTTGGTTAAGCGTGCCAACACACCTTCCTCACCTAGTACAAGGAAAACAAAACAGATTCACATTTGGCACACGCAGGAGCCCACGCCACTTCTGGGCTTCGCGGCTGGGGTGAAGAAGAGTCCGAGCGCCATCTTCGGTGACAGGCAAGCTTAGCCGTCAGAGGACCAGCACCGAGGCTTTGTACACGCATTCCTCACACCCAGACCCAGGACCACCCCCAGTTCTGTCTGCACAGGAACTCCGGCATTCTTTGATAAGTTAGGCTGAGGCATTTTTCCCAGAAAAGGCCACTTCAGATTCTGGGTGTCTGTTTCCAGGCTTTTGGAGCGTGGAAGGAAATGCTGCTGCCGCCGCCGCCGCCTCTGTACCTCAGCACACATTGAAGGGAGACTAGGAAGAGTACTTAACTGTCTCTATTGCTTCAACTATCTTCTTATGGTCAGCACTCGAAACGGAATGGGATCTGCATAGAAAACACCCGTGGTTATAAACCTGCTGTTTCTGATGGAAGCCCAAAGGAAAAGGCAAAGACCGCAGTCGTTACTCAGGGATGAACTCTCATAGGAGGCAAACGATGAGACCCAGTGGAGACACTTGCCACGAGGGTGGGCATGCAGCTTAGTGCTAGAGTGCTTGCGTAGCATGCAACATCTTAGGTTTGATCTCCAGTGCACATGCGAATGCATGCACACACTCACCCATGCACACTCACATACGTGTGCTTGTGTATGAGTACAAGGGTTGGGGGGGCGGGAGAGAGACCATTTGTGAACTGTAGAACATTCCTCAACACATTATAGGGAAACTGCCTCTCCAGATCTGCCATCTCTCATTAGACATAACTTCTTGGAGGCAAGGAAACGGGTCTACTTGGGAGCCTAGACTGCAGTGTATGCCTTCAATAAATGTTGCCGAACTGACTCAAACCTGTCTGACATTGAAATAGCATTGTACCACATGAAAAAAAAAATTGATAGCTACTTTATGATTTAGCCAATGTTGCCAATCAGAGAGCATACATGTAGCTGTGCATGACTGTGAACTGTCCACACCTAGGGTAAGGGTGAGTCTTAGGCCGGTTAGAGACCTAGCGGCTCTTTCCTATCAATACTGCCAACAAAACTTGAGTCCATTCACCCAGAGGCGTCAGTCTCTTCTGAGGTTACCATCGGTCCTTGGATCTGGGTAGATGAAGACTGGGCTCCTCACCTGCCTCATTAGGGAATTTTCCATGGTGTCTTGGTTGGGTTCATGTGTACCTTTAACTCCCTAAGGACAATCGTGTATGGTATTCTCTGGCCCTTCCTAGCCTTCATGCATTTCTTCCTTCTGCTTTCCAGTGTGCATCTTCTCACCCAGACTTGCTGTTACCCTCCTTCAACTGTTTTCTTTACTTATTAAATTCTTAATCTTTCCAAGACATCTTTCTGGGCATCTGGGCATCATATCCTATACACACTTAAACTGCAGTTATTCATTGGGAGTGTAACTCGGTGGTGTAGTGCATGATTTGCAGCCACGTGGCCTTGGATTCAATTCCAACCACTACTGAAAAAAAAAAAAAAGACAACTGTGGTGGTTTGAAAGAAAATGGCTCCCAAAGGGAGTGGCACTATTGGGGGGGGCTTGTTGGAGTAGGTGTGGCCTTGTTGGAGGGAGTGGGTCATTGTGGGGGGGCTTTGAGGTCTATTTTCTCCAGTTTCACTAAGCGTGACAGTCAGTTGACTTCCTGTTGCCTGTGAGATATAGGACTCTGAGCTATTCCTCCAGCACCATGTCTGCCTACATGCCACCATGATAATAATGGACTGAACCTCTGAAACTGTCAGTGAGCCCCAGTTCAATGTTTTCCTTATAAGAGTTGCCGTGGTCCTGGTGTCTCTTCAGAGCAACAGAACACTGACTAAGACCCTCCCTGTGTTCTGTCTGCCTTCCCCTTCCATTTTTGTCACATTAGTGTTAAGATCATGACTCGTCTCAACTGTTGAATACTTCTTAACGCCCATTGCCCATGAGGAAGACATTACCTCTCATCTTCTGATGTGGGCTGAGTTAGCCGTGGCTTGTAAATGTCCAGCAAACTCCGCTGAATGACGAGTTGGGTGTCAAAGTCAGCATCTGCGTCCTCATCACTGTTGGAGTAATCCATGTGAAACTTGGATAGGTTCACTTGAGTTCAGGTGTTTTTTCCAGTTGTGAAAAGATTTTCAACTGCTTAAAAATACGGATGACATTTAGAAACCTAGAAAGTTGATAGGACTGAATAATGAAGAAAATGCAAATTTTGAAAACAAAATATTCATTTGAAAATGTCCCATGAATTTAAACGTTTTCTGGATTGCCAGAGTCATCATAAGTTAGAAGTTTCTGTAAATAGACATTTATTTAAAGCTTATTAAAGAAAACCTTCCTTTCATATGAGACTTAGGTTATAAATCATTGCCAACTATACACCAGAGGTTAATGTCTAAAATATGTAGAGAACTGCAAAAATTAAGTACCCAAGCCCTCAAATGATCTAGCCAATCTGAAGGCTAATGAACTGTATAGACAGTCCTTAAAAGAAAAATTTAAATGGCCAGTAAACTAGATGCCCCAGTGCCAGAGGGTGCTCAGCAGCCTTCTGGAGGAGAAAAGACATCAACAGCCATACCCAGCACTGGATCCTGCATATCACAGTAACAGCATGTTTAGGAGGAGATGCTCAGGAGTGTGAGAACTAACCACTTTCTGATGGGCCATGAGACCTGCTCCACAGGAGGGGCTTCATGCTCGGGACTGTCCACCTGGTCATCTTGCTTGAGATCACAGCCTTTGGGGGGGGGGGATCTAGCATTGCTGCTTCACAATTGGCACACTGCCAAACTGCTTTCTAACTATTTGTGTTTATAACCATAGATTTATGCCACTCTAATCTTTGCTACAGAAGCTCCTGTTCGCAATGAGTAGTGGTGAATATAGAAACCCACACATGGTTTAAGTGTCGGGTATAAGTAACTGTGAGAGCTCAGCTGCCGACGACTCCCATATATCCACACCCCCATCTCAAGGCACACTGAGGAAGAAGGGGCAGGAAGGATGTAAGAGCTGGCAGCTGGGGAGGAGGAGAGCTGCAAGGTGGCTTTCGGACAGGATACAGCTGCTGCACACAGGGGCTGGCCCCACACCCATGTACATATCTGGGCGGCACTGACTGGGCTCCGGTGGCATTTGATAGCAATGAACTAGAGGATATGAAGCTGGGAAGGGGACAGAGTGGGAGGTACCAAGAGGAACTGGAGAGGCGTAGTGGTGAGTGGAGATCAAGACAGCTTGTATAAATGCATGAAATTTGCAATGAATAAATAGAAATACTGTTTACCAAACAAAAACTAACCAAAAGAAAATGGCCAGCAAACATCTAAAACACTATTCAACATCAGCTTCCTTAGCCATTAGGGAAATACAAATTAAGCCTCTTTTGGAGATGGCTCAGTTCGTACACCAACATGAGGACCTAGGTTTGCAGCCCAGCACCCATGTAAAAAGGCAGGTGGAACGCACACATTTCTAATCCTAGTGCCAGTTTAGACAATCGGTGAGCACAAGGTAAACGAAAGTGTGAGGCCTGGTGTCAAAAAATAAGGCGGAGTAGATCTCTGTGGTCTCCAAAACAACACAGGCTATTGTCGTCACCCTGGTTACTCACAGTAACTCCGAGTTCATTGCTATCAAACGCCACCCGAGTCCAATCAGTGCCGCCCATATATGAACATGGGCGTGAGGCTATCGCCTGGAGCATGAGCAACCTACCAGAAAGCCACATCCCTAAAAGAGAGTGACCTTCTCTCTCTCCCTCAGCAGCTATCAACTGTCAATAGCTCCTCAGCGAGATGCAGGGCCTCACAGGCATCCACACTGGCATGTAGACTGGTTTCATTTTATGAAGGTGCTATGGATAACCACAGCTGCTGTGCACTGATGTGTGTAACAACTATATCGTGTCTGAAAGTCATCACTTTGCAGCTCTCCTACTGCTGAAGATGCCACATCTTTTGGCTGTAGGAAAAAAAAAAAATCTCAAACAGCCAGTAAAATTTATCCCTGCTGGCTAGCTTTCACAGTGTCATACGCAAGAATTCACAGTAGCCACGGTTACCTGCAAGAGACCTTCCCAAGATCAAACTCATCAAATCCTGGTGTATATGGAACAGACAATCTCTGTCCCATCCCTTATTGCAAAACTACTATAAGCTGATATATTCTAGGTGAGTGAAAATCATTTTTTAAAAAGATGTGATTACTGATAGGATTCCTATGCTCCAGGGCATGGCCCCACATTCACCCACACACATATGGAGAGTACTAACTGAACTTAGTGGGTTATAAAAAAGAAAAAAAAAACACAAAACAAAATAAGGACAAGAAGCTTGGAGAATGACATGTTGGGGGAAATATATGACCATATTTCATTGTATGCACTCATAAAAATGTCAAGAACAAATAAAATTAAAAACGAGGTGGACAGCAATAGAGAAGTAGATCCCACATCGCCCTCTGCCTTACACACACACACACACACACACACACACACACACACACACACACAGGCATACACTACATGAAATTAGACAGGGACCATAAGAGGAAATGGTTTTAAAGGAGGGGGAGGGGAGAAAAAGAGAGTGATGGAGACATATGAAAGTCAAAAGGGGAACTGTATGGGGAAGGAAGGGACTCAGGAAGAAAGGCAGGGGAGGGCAATGTCTGGGGAAGGGAACGAGTAAAGTATAATGACAGATGTGTCTGAAAATCTCAAAATAAAACCCGTCTACATGCTAACTTCAAAACTTAAAGCAAAACGGTAAAAACAACAAAAAACTACTTGTGAATAAATAATTAAATGAAACTTTAAAGGGATTTTAAAAAAAAGCCCAGGCCATTTTTGCAATACTGAAAGTGTTTATTATTGACTTTATTATGGACAAGGCATGTGAGTTTTTCCTCAATGATTCTGGCACCCAAAGAAGATCTTCCCTATACAGTGAATGTTGTACTAAAAATACTATTTTATCTAGTAAGAACTAAAAGTGACATGCTATGGGAATGAATACACCACAAAGAATAGGAATAGCAGTAGTTAAGACGAGGCAGTGTATTAGGCAATATCTAAATGGTTTAAAAAGAACATTACTATAGAACAGGCTCTAAAGACTAATTTTTACCTTTTAAAATATCTTCTAGGACTGCTCTGAAGTTTCCATGTTGCAGGTATCTGGATCTCCACTCCCTCTGGTGACCATTATAAATAGCTTTACTATAAATACTTAATCATAAGACAGTCTGGCATGTTTTCCTTGTTTTTCACACGTGGGTTTGTGCTGTCTGGAAACATGACCTCTTTTCTTCACTGCCAGATTCGTCAGATTTAAAAGATTTCATCTTATTTGGGAGATAGAAAGTATTTTCAGGGGATTAGCCATGAAAAAAAAAAATCATTGTCTTATATGGCCACTGGAGACCGGAATTTCTCACTTAAGAGGTGTTAACATTCTGACCCGCCCCTTGAAATCCCGCTTCTTGGGCCACACTGCGTCCTGGTGTAAAAACCTCATTTTAAGGAAAACTCCTCCCCTTTCTCTTTCCTGCTTTTCCTCCCACGAGGTGTGCACCCTTGACCTCTCTCTCTCTCTCCCTCTCTTCTCCCCCTCTTCCCTATCTCTCTTCATCTCTTTTATAATAAACTTTCCACGTGGATGCAGTGCCTGGGTGTGAAGGACTGTCCACATGCTGCTGCCTCCTGCATCTGCCCAGCATTTTTTCCCCTCATGAGCGGGCCCTGGTCTGGCCAGCCTTGGGTCCTCCGCATGCACAATTCATAACATTGGTACCCAGTGTGGGGCAATCCCACTGCTTTCTGCCCACGGTCTGACAAGCCCTGGGACCCTGTGCTGCCCACCATTTTTCCAACTAGAACACCACCAGGGGACTCTTCACCCTATGGGATTGGTAAGATTCCTCCCTTCCCTTCTGGTCATTTTCCCACAACTGAGGCTTCATCTCAGTCTGCTTGCTGGTACCACGTGTCTTTCAGGCTTTACACACACACACACACACACACACACACACACACACACACACACACACACACACACACACACACCGCCGCCACCTGGCGCTATGGGGTAGCATATGGAAACGGCCTGTGTCCGCTCAATTCCACCGCCCACAGCCTTTGGCACGATGGTCCATTGGCTATCTTGCACCGTTATCATTGGCCCTCGCTGACCCTCTGGGACACTCGAGGTCAGTTTGCAAGGCCTTATACCTAACTGTGGAAAAATGTGCCTACCCTACCCCAGCTCCCTCCTCATCACCCACCTCCCCATGCTCCTCCAGTGTCTGCTAAGCAATTATGTCATCACCTGTCGCCAGGTTCCTTCCCGCAACATGTACAATTGCCTGCCAGGGAAAACTCGCTCTCTCTGCCTGTCCCTTGCCTCTAATTCCTCTCCTTGTCCGTAATTCGTTCTCTTAAATGTTTTCCCTCTGCCACTTAACTCTGTTGCCAGGACCTCCCATTCCAAGCGAGGGAACTTGGCAGGAAGCCCCTCCCCCTCTGCAGCCTGTGGAGCAGCTGCAGAAATGTCTGTTCACTTGACTGTATTTCTGCTGCTGCCACTGCTCACGCTGCTGGGTCAGGCCAGGCGGAGCAGAGACCCCTGCCCCCACCACGCCTGCTCGCACCATGCTGCAGCTCCAGGAAGGCGTCCCTCTCTCCTGCCTGACTGCACTGCTCCTCTGTTTCCCAGTCCGCCCCCACAGCACTGCCTCTGAGCTCCAATGCATTCCAGTAAAGTTTCCCAAAAAACTTTTCTCCATCTTTCTGTCACAAAGTCTATTTCCTATGTGTGAATGGAAATGTATGATTGACATGGCCATCTATATTTCTTTCTGACTTTGAAACACTTCAGTTTATCTGTTCGTCAGGGGCATATTTGATAGGGGCCAATCATGTGGTCAGGCAGCGCCATCTTAAACAAGGGCAATGATGTGATCAAGCCGCCATCCTAAATAGGTCAAAATGGACAGGTCATATGACCTCACTGCCATCTTTACTAAGGGCACCAGGAAGTCACTTCCTGACTCAAGTTAAGGGCAGGGCGACAGAGTTCCAGTCGTGGCCTGGCGTTTGTTCCTCCATGGCTACTTGTGTGGGTGGGGGAGCTGTCTGGGTGGGGCAGAGGTCCAATCGTGGCCTGTCCTTCATTCCTCTGTGGCCACTAGTGTGGGTGGGACCCAGAGACATATGCGCTCCCCTCTGGGGCATCAGCAGAACCATTATATTAAGATTTTAAAATTTTAGATCTTAACATTAATACAATTCTGATACACTTTGGGTCACAAGCTCAGGATTTTAAATTTTCCTTGGTTATTCATTACCTGCTTTTCCTGATTGGAATTTCAATACTGATTGGTAATACTAAGGTATCTAAAACTTTTATGTCATTTTGTAAGATAATTCATATAGGCCTCAGAGGATTGAAAGAGTCATAAAGCCCAGATCCACTTCACAGGGTTGGAAGGACTCCAGCTTAAATTTCCCCCGCTTGTCTATTCCAAAGGATGGTATTTTTTCTCTCTCCTAGTCTTGGGACTCCTGCTCTTCCCAATTACTAAGAATATGGGCCTAAAAATTCCAAATAAGTTAATAAATTTTAACTTCTCTTCCTAGTTTAAATTTGTCTCAACAGGTTTCCACTTGGCTGGCGGACACCTCCAAGCTTCAGTTGCTGACCACACTGCTGCAGACTTGCTAAATGCTAATGTAGACCAACCACTGTAATTGTTCCTTGTCTCTACAACTGTGTCAGATAACCACGTGCTTCTGACAGATGCCCCATTGCCTAGCCTTTGACCAGCCTTTTATCCTTTTTTGGGGCCCTGACAACAACGCCCCAATGCCAGCTTGATGCAGTTACCGAAGAGAATACATTGTCCCAAGTTCCTTGTCCAGAATAGGCTGAAATGCTGGGTCAAAAGGAAACACCCTGGCATAGAGGACCAATTGGCTATCTAATGCCCATTGATACTTATTAATTAAAATGGTATTGCAATAAGATAAGAAATTTGACTTTCTTTATGCAGAACTAGGGAGGTATTGTATGACCTTAAGAAATTATTATTATTATTATTTATTATTATTATTATTTTTATTATTATTATATAATAATAAATTATTATTATTATTATTATTTTAGTTTTGGTGCCTGTCCTGGATCTTGCTCTGTAGACCTCAAACTCACAAAGATCTAACTGGCTCTGCCTCCTGAGTGCTGAGATTGAAGGCATATGCCACCACCACCTGGTAAGAAATTATTTCTATATAAATCATTTAGGATGGCTGTCTGGTCCTTTTCCTTTTCTCAGAGTTGTGCCGTACCCTGACTCACAAGCCCCCTTTCTCCTGTTCCCATTTGGCCTTGGGATCTTTCCCCCGTCACTCTTCTTTGCCTTCTCAGGAGATAGCTTAAAAAATAATTATTTCTATATAAGTCATTCAGGATTATAATCTGGCTGTATTCAAAGATCAGCCAACTTCATTAAGCTATAACTAACTGAGAAACCTGTATATTCAGATTTAAGTGATATATATATATATATATATATATATATATATATATATATATATGCTCTCAAAGTTATAAATACATCTAACAGATTTTGTTCCCTGGTCCTCAAACACCTGTAGAGATCTGAGAACATGGCATTTAATAAGAAACTTTTTATGATAAAGAGACCTGTCAGCTCCTGTATCTTCTCCAGGAAGACGGATGGCCACAGAACTTCTACCTGGAAGCTCATGGCAAGGCTGACCACACAGCAAAAAGCTGAGATCCTGTCCAGACTGTGAATAAGTGGAATAATGGAGGACTGATAGACCCATACTGCAAAGTCAAGGTGGGTCAGTCTCCCCAAATTTCTCCTCCATATCTGTCAGATCTTCTGAGCCTACCATCTGAACAAATGCTGCCTTTGGGGCCTCTGTCCCCAACAACCACAGAGAGACTTGGAATTACTGCCTAGGTAGCTGGAAAACTATCTTACTTCTTAAATGTATCCTTCTCAGATCTGACGATGTTTAATGACTAGGGGGTATCAGTTTAAGAGCTCCAGACTTCATGGTACAGGGTAGACTGGTTTCAAATATAACTCCAGAGGTTCAAAGTTTTAACAAATGGTTCCTAAGGTTTTTAACCCTTTTGCCTTGATGTAAATCCATTCCAGCTGTCTTACAGATAACTACAGGCTCCTGGGAAAAGTTTTGCTACTGCATCAAGAAATCTGGTCTGATGAAAACTAACAATCTCCAGAGCCCACTTCTGACCCCACCTATTTTTTGAGCATATTTTGCAGATTCGCTTTTCCCCCGTGACTTCCAGAGAAACAGCAGATGCCATGGCTTCTATACTCCTGATTTGGTGTGCCATTTCCATGCAAGCTCCTGGAACACCACTGCTGCAACCTGCCTCCTCAGCTCTCTCAAGGAACGTTCCTGCGATCTTCTGCCATGCATGACCCCCAGTTTCCCCCTCCCCACTTCGCCCCTTGGCAGCTTGAAGCATTCTCAGGAATTCAGCACCCTTGTTCCCCCACTTGCTCCCATAACTCAACTCTTTTATAATAATCAAAATGGAGGAATGTTAGTATTCTGTTTTGTCCTTTGAAATCCTGCCCCTTGGGGCCACCCTGCATCCTGATGTAAAAACCTCATTTTAAGGAAAACTCCCTCTCTCTCTCTTCTACTTTTCCTCCCATGAGGTGCACATCCTCAACCTCTCTCTCTCTCTCTCTCTCTCTCTCTCTCTCTCTCTCTCTCTCTCTCTCTCTCTCTCCTGTGTTTGTATCAAACTGTGAGAAACTAGATAAAATCTGCAAAGATTTCCACATGCTTCAACATAGAACTTTGTCTCACATTTTCTCTGAAGGTGTCTAGCTGAACCCAAAGGCATCTGGTTACAGGACTTTTCTAATCAAGGGTGGAACATCAGACAGAATGGGGTAAAGGCCCGTTCAAGGAATGACACCACAATACACAGTTTGGGAAATTTTTTAAGTAAGTGAAAATTTAAAAATTATCAGATGTTTTCTAAATTTGTTCAGTTTAGTTATCCAGCTGACAGAGCAGAGCCACACCACGTTTGACCCAATGTTGAATAGGCAGGTCTGTTTCTAACAACATGGCAATAACGAAGTTGGTAGAGTGTCCTGTAGTGGAAAGAGTTCCTTTACGTTCACTTGTCTTGTAGAGGGGGCAGATATAGGCGTTTGTCTTTGTAATCTTGGACTTTTCATCTTGAAAAAGAAGAAAAGAGAGAGACATCCATTAAAGAAAGAGGAAACAGCCATTGTTTCTAAAAGAACAATTGTTTACTTTGTAATAGAATGGCCAAGATCTTGAGTGTGATATTTGTAAGATTTAGGTTTTTTTTAACAGTGGGTATATTGAGGCAAGCACTTTCATATGGTTAATGAGTCTTGGTCTATAAATCAAGAGTTGATTGTAAAGTTTTGCTCCTGTGGGACTGGAGAGATGGCTTAGTAGATAATACATGGCTCAGGAGTTAAGAGCACTAACTTGTTCTGGGACCCCAGTTCAGTTTCCAACACTTATATCTGGCAGCTCACAACTTTTTGTAACTCTAGATATAGAAGATCTGATGCCTTCTGGCCTCCACAGGCACCCGCACATACATAGCACACACAGACAAACACATAAATTGAAAATTAAACTCTTTCAAATAATTATGTGTATACATGTGTGTTTCTTTCTGTGGGGATGGGAGTATCTGGACATGAGGGCACTGGATCCCCTGGAATGGAGTTGCAGGCACTTGAAAGCCATCTAACATGGGTGCAGCGGAGGCAACTTGGGTCCTCTGCAAGAGTAGCAGATGCTCTTAACTGCTGAATTATCTCTTCAGCCCCATAAAAACCAATCTTACCAAAACAGTTTGGATCTCTGGGAAGGTGTGAATCTCCAGAGGATGAGGGAGGGAAGGAGAAAGCACACACACAGGGAGTGTGTGATAGAGGAGGTTGGGGAGAAACTGCGTAGACTCCAGGAGCACTCCTTAGAACTGCACTGGACATTCTGAATTACAACGGAAGCAAATGCCAAGAAGTACAATAGCCCTGCAGGGGTGGAAGCTGGCACTACCTGCCAGCCAGCTTCAACAGGCCAATTAGAAGAAGCTGAAGGTCCTACCTGTTTTTAACAGGTTACTAATAAGGAAAATATACCAACTCCCGTAAACTCACAAAATAATCGATGTATAATTCCTAGAGGAGTTTTTCTAAATGAAAGGCACCCTTGTCACCATTGAATCACGTTAATAGAGAAGATATTTGATAGGTTGGGTGGTGAGTGTAGGTAATTGGTGAATATGTTCATCCACTGTTATTTAAGACTAGAAAATTGGGGCTAGGGGTGTAAGTCAGTGGTAGAACACGTCTTCACATGCAGGAGGCCCTAGGTTTGATCATAAGCACTTCAAAAAGGAAAACTAAAAATAATTTTTCAAAAATTAGAAAAATGAATGAGCCTCATTATTCATTTACTTTTAGAAAAAAAATGGTGATAGTAGAAAGAGCAAGTGCCTCCTCAAAGGGGTAAAGTTGCCCTCTATCCCACGGGGTTTCCATATGGGTCTTAGATCTCCTGGCTGGCTCCAAGGCCTATGGGTCTCTTACCGGCAGAAAACGCTGGGCACTGGCAGTCCTCATCAGAGCCTGCGCCCTCTGGCACTTAGCAAAGGCACGCAGCCAAAGTGTGTGTGTGTGGGGGGGGGAGAGGCTGTCGCTCTGTGAGATCCATCACAGAAGCGCGAGGATGTAATAAACAGGATGGTGTCTTAAAAAGATGGTTAACTTTTAATTTATATGTTATGTGCATATGTCTGTGTGTACGTGTGCCATGTTTGAGCTGGTGCCTGCTGAGGCCAGAAGAGGATATCAGATCCTCTGGAGCTGGAGTTACCAGCTGACAGACTTGGGTGCTGGAAATAAGCTTGTCCTCTGGAAGAAGAGCAGGTGCGCTTCACTGCTGAGCCATTTCCCCAGGCCTTAAAACTGTATCTTATATAGGCTAACAGCATAAAGAAGCAGAGTGATGGTCCCAAAGTAACAGAAGTGCTCCCAAATAGTTACAGCACAGACATCCCATCTTGTATAAATCACAAAGGAATTAAAACTTAAAAGGTTTGGGTAAAAAGTTATTCAGGGGAATAATTATCCTCTAACTATATTCTGTTACATATTTACTTGGTTTTATCCATATGATGGGCATCAGGTCAAACAAAAGTTTGGGATATTGTTCAGCAAGCAATCCACTGCAAAGAGAAATTGATGGATATTAGTAGTGATTTCTGAAATTTACTCATTAGAACAAAGTTGCCATTTGGACATTGACCAGAGATACAGGAGAAACATTAGATTTCTAGAAAAAGAGGGGGTGGGGGAGAAGGGGAAGAGGAGAGGAAAGGGAGAAGGAGGAGACGATGGATAGTTGAGAGAGGAAGCTTATGGACAGGCGAGGCGGACAGAAGGGAACAGATACCAATGCTGGCCAGTTTCTGAGTGCTGCTCAGGATACAGACACTGTGCTACCACACTCCACTCCCACGGTGGTCATGCCGTTCCTAGTCCACAGAGAGAGTGGAGGCTCACAGACAGAATAATCTTCTCCAGCTCCTGACAGGGTCAAGGGTCAAGTGTAAGCTGGGCATGCTGACTCATCCCTCTAAGATCAGTGCTACAGAGGCTGAGCCAGGAGCACTCCTGTGAGTCCAAGTCCACTCTAGGATACAGAGTGAGACCTCGATAAACAAGACAAAGTAAATATAAAGTAAAGAAAACAGATCTGTTTTCCTTTTAGTATGCTACTTTTTTTTTTTTTTTTGGTTAGGAAGGAAGGAAAATTAAGCAATTGAAGAAGGCAAAGAAAAATGGCAATTCGCCTCTTCACCTGTTGAGGGGTGAACCAGCCATGGTGGTGCACACCAGGAGGACAGTGCTTAAGAAGATGTGGCATGGGGATCAGGAGTTCAAGGCCAGCCTAGACTACACTTCTGTGGGGAATAGAACTCAGAAGTGTACGGGTTAAAGATGAGAGGCTGCCATGAGTCTCAGAAGAGACTTTGAACTTTGGAATCGTGACTTTGTTGAGACAGACTGTGGGGACTTCTGAAGTCGGACTTAGTACATTTTGCATTACGATCTGACTATAAGCCTGTGGAGGCCAGGGAGTAGACTGGGCCTCTTCAGTAACCCTGTCTTGAAATTATCTCTATAGAATTAGCATATTGCTTCCTTTTCAGTGGTTTTTCCTACCTCAGTTTCCACAGACTTGGGAGCAAAGTCCAACCCCATTTTTGAACAATAGATCATGCTGATAAATGAATTGTTAAGGACCAGGCTCTAAGGGAAATGTTCTGCCTTTTCTTCTCATCCCTACTTATTTTAAACCAGGAAAAGCTTAATAGTTTCCTCTCTGTTTCTAAGAATAAAACTGGGAATCTGTACACACACACACACACACACACACACACACACACACACACACTCATACACGCATACACACACATACACACTCAGATACACACAGACATACATACACATAGATACACACACACACACACACACACACACACACACACACAATCAAATGTAAGCAGAAGATTTCCATTCACTAAATGGAAGCTTTATTAAACTGTCAGTGGTTAAAAATTGATTCAGTCCTACACATTACAAGATGGAAGGGAGCCGTTTTCAAGTAGAAGCAGGAAAATAATTTCAGCTAACTTTTCTACTATTGAGACCACTAGAATATCAGCTAAAATTGTTAGGACCTAAAAGTAATCCCTCGTCCATTTTCCCAGCCTGCATGAAGACTTGTGCAAGGATTCTGATGACATGTTACTTCTCCTAGAAGAGGCCCTTTGCTTTGAAAGAAGATAGGAGACCACTAATGACAGTGATTGATCTATGACTAATCTGTGGTGGCAGACAGTTTGAATGGAAAGCACTAACTTGGTCCTGTCCCACCGTGCTCCATCAAGGTACAAGCCATGAATATACACGCCATCTTCTGGTGCGCTGTCAGAAGCATGACGAGAAATCACCTGCAAAGAGACCCACACTGTTAATGTTGTTCACCACGTACCTTCATCTCATGAAGAAAACTCTGGCTGGACAGTCAGGGTACATTAAGAAAAAAAAACCTGTCAGACTATAAAGTTTTTCAGCCATAATGTCTAAAAATATACACTATTATATAGTTGCCGTGTGTGTGTGTGTGTGTGTGTGTGTGTGTGTGTGTGTGTGTGTAGGCATAATGAGCATGTATATGAATGGGTGTGTGGAGGCAGAGGTCAACCTTGGGTGTGAGTCTTCAGGAGCCATCTTCCTTGGCTGGCTGGCCAGTGAGTCCCAGGTATCTACCTGCCCACTTCTCCAGCGCTGGGATTACAAATGCATGTAATCTGGCCAGCAGTTTCACACGGGTTCTTTTCTAGGGGAGAAGTCAGGTCCCCATGCTTGTGTGTTAAGCATTTTACTAACTGAGCTATCTACCCAGCCACATACAATTATTTTGAAACATTTTATCACATTAATTTTTGTTAACATAAGAACAATACTGGGTTATTTGTACCAAATATTGACATTACAAAAGCTCTAAATACTGTAAGACAAGAGTTATATAATTTATAAAACACAAAGAATAGAGAAATAATTTGGTTATATTGAACCTTTATATATAAATTTTGCATATTCTTCTTGCTTAAGCATATGACTGATTTAGCATCATACTATTGAGTTAAAGGAGTGACCTTTTGTACCTCAAATTCGTAGCCTAGTAAATCAATAGGGATGGTGTACTTTCTGGCATAATTCTGCATCGCTCCGGTTAAAAAAGCTTGGGTGAAAAAGAAACCAGAGATCCAAAACACATTGGGTTTTCCCAAAGAGAACCATTCCTACAAAGGAAAACAAGATACATTACGTCTATTTTTACGAAAGTGTCACTGCACGTACAATTCCTGATTCTGATTTTCGTCTATGTTGTCCTCACTTTCCCTGACATCAAATGCTCCCTCTTTCCTCCTTTCTTTTTCATAGTTATTCTTCTTGGAAATTCAAAATGGTTTCAGCATTAATTTGAGTAAGTTTAACTTGAAAGAGTCAAATCTGCAAAAGGCCATCTGTAATTTTGAGTGTTCATTACATTGTTGAGCCCAATGAAGAGCTGCCATCTTTAGAATTTTAACCTTTAATTAATGCTATTTCTCATGCTAGCCCAGCTCTTGAGCCCAGGTAAGGCCCTTGTTTGCATGTGCACTGCCCACTCTGGATGCTCAGTCTTCTTCCTGCTCCAGTGTGCACTGTCCTCTTGCTCCTGTCTACTCAATGTCTGAACAATGTCGCCGAGACACTTCTGGCCAGGCATAGTTTGTCATCTTGCACAATTCTGCAGTGGCCCACCAAAGTAAAACCAGACCTCCTAGTCTCCTACTCAAGATTCTTTTCCATCTGGCCCCACGGTATATTTTCAAGTGTGCCTTTTACTTTCAGGAATTCTTTACTCTAATTAGCTAGGCCTACATAGTGGTCCTGGCTATGCTGAATGGGCACCGTGGTTTTTTTTTTTTTTTTCTGCCTTTCTTTCGCCCCTCCCACACTCTCAGTCCAAATCTTTCTGAAGGCAGAACTCTGCCTAGTCCTGGAGTGGAGCCTGTGATTAACATCTGACCAATCATACTTCAAGTCACGGCAGCAAGTGACTCAGTGTAAGCCAAAGATGCAGAAGTGCTTGCTGAAGCCCTTGGTACAGGGTTTACCCTAATCTCAAAGTATCCCTCTCATTCTCCCCACACGGTACCTTTGTGTAAACATAAACTATGAGATAAGAAAGCACAGGAGCCGAGGAAGAACAGCAGCTTCTCATCTTATACTTTCCTGTGCCCTGAACATCTTTGTGCACGTATGTGCATGTGCAGCCTGGGAAGGGAGAGTCAAAGAACTTCTCTCACACTTTTTTTTTTTTGAGATAAGATAGAAGGCAAAGGACAAATGTTGATAAATCTAAGACTTGGGCTTTTTTGTGACTTCCTTTGAGCATTAAAATCACAAGACAACATTAAACAGTAGAGTCTGGGAATCACAGACTTAGAACTTTTATAAATATGTCACTCGAGTTTGACTAAAGTAAAATTTCAATTTTCTACTCAGTACTTCAAAACATGTGCATTTTATATATTCATACATTTTGCTTAGATAACCAGGAAACTACTCATCACATTTCTTTCAACCTAGGGACATTAAAGTGACCACAGTTGATTACTAATATCTCTCTGCTCAACAATGACAAGTATATATTTTGCTATATACAATATATACTGTGCTATATACAATATTTGAATGAATGTTTTTTTCATTTGAATAATACATATTTTAGTATAAAATTATCTATCATCCATCTATCTATCTATCTACCTATCTATCTATCATCTATCTATCTATCTATCTATCTATCTATCTATCTATCTATCTATCTATCTATCTATCTAACACTTTACCTGTAAAAAGCTCAGCCGGGCTAGGAAATCTGTGATGTAACTTCCAAGGGGCTTCAGACTTGGGTATGATCGTTCCGCCCACATTTCTGGAACCTTCCCAACAAGCAAGCTGCTTGAAAGCGCTTCCAATGCAGAGTCCATTACAACCACACCTTTAATAGCCTTCTTAAGGTCCTGTAGAGTATTACGTATAGTTCTAATTAAACTGCAATGAAAGAAATGGTGTCATCAACATATACTTGATAGTAAACATCCATGTACAATCTGCAAAAGAAGAGACAACAGGAAACAGTCACAGCTTTGTGGGAGTGTTCCCCAAAGCACGGCTATGCCAGTTGATAGGTGGCATATGAGGTAAATGTAGGTGCCATTTGAATGAGCATTGTCATTTTAGCCATTACATACTTTTTTTTTTGAGACAGGGTCTTACTATGTAGCCCTGGATAACCTGGAATTGGCTATGTAGACCAGGCTGGCCTTGAACTCACAGAGATCCCTCTACCACTGCTTCCCGAGTGCTAGGATTAAAGGTGCACACCACCACAAGTGGCATACTATCTTGAAATACAGAATAAACCAGTAGCATATCAATTTATTATTATTTGATATTCATATCAAATAATATCAAATACTTTTCTGGCTATTATTGTTCAGGACCTAGATAACTTTAAAAAATATATGTTGATAAATTATAATTGTGTATGTTTATGGAATATAAGGTGGTGTTATAATTTTTAATACAATTGGAAAATCATGTTAAACTCATGTTAAACTCATGTTAAAATCATGGGGGGTTCGTGAGGACCCCCCATGCTGTTTTCACATAGTGTATGTATGGGTTTACTTCCCACTGGCCGTTTTCATGAGAGCGAGGGATGACACTTAACGCTTTTCATTCGAGTCTCTTCTAGGTGCTGGTGCTGGTGCTGGTGCTGGTGCTGGTGCTGGTGCTGGTGCTGGTGCTGGTGCTGGCCTTCCTTCTAACATTGGCCTTTGGATAGCTTGTGTGAGAATGCGTGTTCAAGTCTCTTGCCCACTGATTAATCTGTAAGTTGTGTGAGTTCCTTACATATTTTATACATGATTGCTTCCTTTGATATGGAGAATCTTTGTATTTTGAGGGAATTCCATTTGTCTGTCTTTGCCTTTGAGGGTTATAGTCTCAGGCTTGTTTGTCTGGTATTGGTGACTGAACTCAGGACAGTAGTGATGTAGTCTATCACTGAACCACCGGCCCAGTACACTTTCAGGTCTTGGGTTAAACCTTTATCTATTTGCAGTTGGCTTTGTATGTGGTATGACATAAGGTCCAATTTCCTTCATTTGCCCTACACACATCCAGTTTCCCCAGCACTGCTTACAATGAGACTGTAGCTGCTCCACTGGGTACCACTGGCCCCGTTGTCAACTATCAGCTGACTATAAACTATGTTTTCCATTTTCTGAGCTCTTGCCTCTGTCCCTCCCTCGGTCAACGCATTCAGTAACCACCATCTGATCATGCTCCTGGAGTTTGGGTAGTGTGATGTCCCCAACTTTGCTCTTCTTTGCTTATAACTGCATTAGATATTTGAGATACTTTCTGACTCTTTATGAATTATATGAATTCTGAAATTGTTTTTCCTATAGCTATGAGACAAGACCTTTGAACTTTTATAAATGTTTCTTTGGATTTATGGACCATTTTGGGAGGATCAAATTCATTCAAGCAAAGAATCACCTGAGGAAAAATATTACATTATCTGTATAATATTACAGATAACATGGAAATATAGAAAAAAGTTGAAAAAATGGGGTTGTGCAGGCAGGACAAAGTGGCATAGCCCTGTAATCTTAGCACTCGAATGACTTAGAATTTCTTTGCACTTGAGGCCAGCTTGGGCTATATAGTGAGTTCAAGGACAGTCTGTGCTATGTAATAGCAAGACTCTGTTTCATAAAAACCAAAAAAGTATTATGCAATGGCTGAAAAGGGAAACCATGTATCAAAGTATGAATTATGTATTGATTTATAAATTTTCAAACACTGTTTCCTACTTAAGTCCAACTGCTGAATAGACCATAAATATACCTGTAGTGATTAATGAAGCCCTACTAGCTGAGAGACTGAATACTATTATAGATATGGATATATATGCATGTATATGTAGATATGCATACACACATATAATTATAGTATTATATAAGAAATACTGAATTACTGTTGGAAATATGACTCAGTGGCAGTGCATCTGCATAGCACATATGAAGCCCTAGGCTTCAATCTTTAGAACCACAAACCAAAGAGGCAAGCAAACAAATAAATTATGCTCCCCTCAAAACCCAGAGTTAAATAGAACAGCATGGTATTTTCATACAGTTTACTTTAGTATGTCAACAAGTCTAGAAAACAAAATAAGCATGGAAATATTACAGAAAACCCATGACAAAACAATTTTCTCTTTCTTGATCCAGTTTTGAATTACAAAAAATTCAATAAAAGTCAGCGCAAATAATTGGTTTATCATGGGGTACTTAATCAACTTCAGTAAGAAAAGGGAGCCAGACGTAGTGGTACACACCTGTAATTTAGCATCTTCAGAGGTGGAGGCAGCAGGTTTAGGAGTTCAAGGCCACATGAGCTACATAGCAAGTTCGAGGCCAGCTTAGGCTATCCTCTGTCTCAAAAACCAACCAACCAACCGGCCGGGTGGTGGTGGCGCACACCTTTAATCTCAGCACTCGGGAGGCAGAGCCAGGCGGATCTCGCTGAGTTCGAGGCCAGCCTGGGCTACCAAGTGAGTTCCAGGAAAAGGCGCAAAGCTACACAGAGAAACCCTGTCTCGAAAAAACAAAACAACAACAACAACAAAAACAATAAAACAAAAAACCAACCAACCAACCAATAAATAAGTCAGGTCTAAAGGTTAGTTGATAGCTAATCTGGGCCACAGTACTTAAAAATAAAGACAAAGAAAGCACATATCAGTGACAAAAACTGGTAGAAAGGATACATAGACCCATCCATGCTCACTCTGTTTAAACTGCTTTTTAATTACGTGTATGCTTGGGTTTGTATAAGTGCATATGAGTGCAGCTGCCAGACCAGAGGAGGGAGCTGGATACCATGGAGCTGGAGTTACAGCTGGTTGGGAGCTGCCTGATGAGGCTACCAGGAACTGGACTCAGGTCCACTGGAAAAGCCGCAAGTGATCCTAACCACTGAGCCATCTCTCCAGCCCCATCTTTACTTTGCGAAGAGGACAATAATAGATGAGAAGCTATGTGATTAATGACTACTTCTAATCAATAAGAGATCTCTTTTTCATAATCATTTTTTTACATGATAAAAAGATTCTCTTCTGGGATAAGGCTATGGTACTTAAAAAAATAAAATTGGACATTTTGATAATTTCTTAATATTTTAAAATTCAATAGCAGTAAGTCATTTTGTCAACTTTGGCTGCTTTCTGACTTCCTGGGGATTTACTCACTTGTTAAACCGTTCCATTTCTTGCACTAACACAGTATTCATGCTCTCTTCATACCTCACAGGATAATAGCGTAGTGCTCTTTCAATATCAAAATCATGGGGGAGCTGAAAAAACGTATGTTGAAAGTCACAAGTTACTCTCAAAATAGACAGTAAGCTTCATTCAGCTGTAATGTCAATAATAACTGACACATAGGTAATCATTATTATTTCCACTTTACAGATAGGACATCATTATTTCTAAAAATCTGTATAGTTTCTTTTTGCAAACTGAGTCTTGTTTTCCATGGATAAAATGTATTTACAATTTCATAACTGTTTCATGTTCACTTATAATCGATTATCACTTACCCTCCTATCAAATAGTTAATCTTGTAAATACAGAATGTTCTAGGGTACAGGAAGAGAGAAAGCCACTCAGTGTGTGATTCTGATGTCATATTTACAGATACTTGAGGTGAGGAGATGGTGAGGACTTTGGAATGCTCAAAGTCCTAAGACATTGGAGCTCACACTCCTGAGGTGGCAAGAGAATTCCCAGTCAGGGAATGCTCCAACTGAGGGTCAAGCTGCCCTTTCTGTCCTAAGAATCTAAGTGGTGCTAGTCTAGTGATTTTGACTCAGCACTCCCCCAAATATGTCTTAAATCTTCTTCCAGGTCCTTCCTAGGACCTTCCTTACTGGAGACAGCATTCACGAAGTCAACTGCCTTTTCCCACAGAGGTAAACCATAGAAGCAGGTGTGAAGAGAGGCATATTGCAAAATCAGTAGCTTGGAGGCCAGGACTGACTGTTGGCTGCCATCATGGTGGCATACAGTGGACCTCCTTCCCTACTTTGGTGACCACAGCCAGGATTGTGTGGGAATCCTGCAGTGGTACAGCCCACGGCCTCTGGAAGCAAGTAGAATAGGGGCCAGATTCTGCCGTGTCAGGGTGTCTGACACTGAAGGATGGCCATATTTACAGTAGCTACATTGGAAGGGAACTATAAAGATTGCTGCTGAGGGTCATAATCTGTTCACATTCCCCTTAGTCACTGGAAAAGAAGACAGTAGAGCACCATTCCGCATTACCTAGCAGGCTAAGTGCACTGGGCATGGAAAGGGAATGCATAACTGCTGCCTGAGCACGGATATGACTTCCTTGTGACAGCCACCTCCTAAGGTACAGATAAAAATAACCAAAAAACCACCATGTTCTCCCTGAACCAGCAAGTTCAGAACATTCCATTAAAAAATGTCTTTTTACTTTTGATTTAGAAATAAAAATGAATGATAGGCACAGTAGTTCATCCACAACTATAGTTACTAAGAACTTAGCTATGTAGCAGGCGTTTTACAAACTACTTTAAATTAATGTTCTCCTTAATGTCCTCAAAAAGCCTTATAACAACTGCAACTATTCTCCACCTAGCAGATTTGGAAACTAATGTACGAGAAGTAAAGTATGTTGCTGAAAGTTATAGTCTGGCTTCATGGAATTGCCCATCCAAATGCAATTTCTATTACAGCAGAAGCACTACATTTCAAACCAAGTATCACCTGATAGAGGATATCTTCAGTGATTTCTAACAGGATCTGGTCAGTACTTCCTGAGGAGCCTGATTGCTTGGAGCCTCCCTGGGTGAGAAGCAAGGATTCAAAGAGGACTTTTGTTTGTTGAAGATCTTTGGAGATATCAACATTGTCATGTAGTCCGAATATCTCAGGTTCTTGAGTAAATGGAAGTTTCTAGGGAAAACAGATAAAGCATGCATCATACATTCACTAGGGATCAGGATATGCCGCTCCAAAACATGCCACCTTAGCATAAGCATCACTTTGAGCTAAAGGCACATTATGTCGAGGATTTTCTTCCTCCTCTAATCTGCCTAACAGCAGGGCGTTTGTAATTTTCCCCTTGTGTTGTGCCAAGAAGAGGAGAGTTCTTACTAAAGACAGAAAACCGTATTGGGGTGAATCTGCAGATTCTACTAAGATAACTTGATCTTCTGTTAGTTTCCCTCATATGTTTCCTAAGCACTTTCTCACAATTTATTGCCCCTTAAGTCCAAGGCTTTTCCTTTGTTTTATCTGTGTATTTAAACGGCTTTATAAACCCCAAAGTAAACTGCTTCTTTTGGTTTTCAATCCTTTCACTGAAGTGTTCATATACTCAAAATATTAACATCAATACAAATTATATGTTGTTTCTCCCATGAAACTGCCTTTCATCCAGGGAATACCATAAGGGCAGAGCAAAGTGTTGTTCTTTCCCTACTACAAAGCATCAATTCCTGTTGTAGAATGTTATTTGAAGGTGTGTCACTTTTGTTTGTGTTGCATTTGTTTAACTCTGTGAAGCTGTGTTACTGTGCCTATGTAAAACACCTGATGGTCTAATAAAAAACTGAACGGCCAATAGTGAGGCAGGAGAAAGAATAGGGGGGGCTGGCAGGTAGAGAGAATATACAGAGGGAGAAATCTGGGAAGAAAGGAAGAAGTAGCCAGAGAAGGAGGAGGACATCGGGGTCAGCCACCCAGCTACACAGCAAGCCGTGGAGTAAGGGTGAAAGTAAGATATTCAGAAGAAAAGGAAAAAGCCCAGAGGCAAAAAGTAAACGGGATAATTTTAAAGTTAAGAAAAGTTAGCAAGAAACAAGCCAAGCTAAGGCCAGGCATCCATAATTAAGAATAAGCTTCTGGGTGTGATTTATTTGGGAGCTGGGTGGTGGCCCCCAGAAGAACAAAAACAAACAACAACAAATTTATAAGGCAGATGTGCAAACAACAAAGGGTTAAGAATCAACTAAACATCAAATACTAAAAGCTTCAGATTTTCTGTCCAGTAATTACCTGAACAAAAATGAGCCTGAAAGTTCATTAGAATCTTGCTTGTCTAAACCTATACATTAGAGGGTACAGCTCATCACTCAGAGCACACACACACACACACACACACACACACACACACACACACACACTTTCTCTCTCACACATTCATACTTTTTCTCTCTGTCACACATACACTTGTACATGCACACACATACATTCTCACACATTCACACACTCTCACATACACACACACTTTCACACATACACTCACATGCACTCTCTCATACACACATTCACATACTTTCTTCTCTCACACACTTTCACTCTTTCACACACACACGTGTGCTCTTTCACACACACTTTCACACTCACAACACTTTCTCACACACACTCACACTCTCACACACATTCACACACTCTCTCTTCCACATACACACTTTGTCACACATTTTCTCTTTCACATACACACTCTCACACTTTCTCACACACATCCACACACTCTTTCACACACACACTTTCTCACACACACTCTCTCTCACACAAACACAAATATGTCTTACCCTCGTTTCAGACCAACATTTACCTTAATGAATTCAATGTAGTCCTCATAAGTGCCTTTGGGAGGCGCAAAATAGTTCCCACTGGGAGAGAACTTGTAATGAGGGTTTTCAATGATGTGTAAGTTGTAGAAGTCTGCCAGCATGGTCAACAGGAGGCGTCTGTCCCAGTCGTCCGTCACTCTTCCTCCATAGTTACACTCCCCGGTCAGGTAAGAGATGGCTTCAAATGGGATTGTGTCATATTCATTTATAAACAACTGAAGCAAAGAGAGAAATGATAAAAAAAAAAAAAGAAATCCTTTCATTTCATTTCAAAATGGCTTCTCTTTTCTCTCTCTCCCTATGTAGAAAGGGAGCTAAAAGAATTATTACCGAATGTCTGGTGTTCAGTATTTTATTTTGAATTATTTTGTCTCCATTCTCCATTTTTCCGATATAAATACTTTGATATTTACTACTTATTTACTCTTACTCTATAGTCCGAGCTGGCCTCAGACTCAAGCCAATATACCTGCTTTAGCCTCCCAAGGCTGGGAGGATCAGGGTGAGACACCGTGCCTCGCTCATCTGTTGATTATGTGTGGGGTGTGCATGCATCTCAAGTGGGTGACTGTGGAGCCCAGATCAGGAGACTAAGTGGCTTTCTCTCTCTCTGCTTTGCTGCCTTGAAACATGGTCTCAGTGAACTTGCCGTTTTGGGCTAGGCTGCCTGGCCAGTGAGCTCTGGGATTAGCCTGTCTGGGCAGCGCATAGGTGCTGGAGATTCTGTCAGATGCTCAGGTAGATCACGTGCTCTTTTCCAGTGAGCACTCAAAGAACCTTTTTCTTGAAAAAAAAAATTACATGTGATCATGCATGTGTGTGTGTGTGTGTGTGTGTGTGTGTGTGTGTGTGTGTGTGTATTTATGTATGTAGTATGAGCACATGGGAGTGTAGGTGACCCCAAAGCCAGATTGACATTGGGTCCCCTGGAGCTGAAGTTACAGGTGGTTGTGAATTACCCAGCATGGGTGTTGGGAACTGAACTCAGGTCCTCTGCAAGAGCAATACGTGCTCTTAACCATTGAACCATCTCTCCAGTCTTCATAATGCATTTTTAAATGAGAAAAATACTTATGTTAAATAAGCAACATGGGAATTGCTAAAGCTTTTAGAAATGAATCAATCCTAACAAGCCTTTTTGGGTATGAATTGGGGTCCATTTTTATCTGTGAGAGGATACTCAGCAATGTCTGGAGATCAGTAAATTATAACTGTGGTGGGTGTGAGGTGCTATTGTCATCTCTTGGGTAGAGGTATGGGATGCTCTGAATGCACAGGGTAGCTGCCCACAGTCCCAGATACCAACAAGGCCAATGCTGGGGGCCTGAGGCCTGTTTCAGGACACCTTTCACGGTGAGATAAAAACAGCAGTTTTAAGTCTTAGTGCCGGGTCCTTGTTCCCATGGTGACATAGTTTCAATACATAAGTTTCCTTGTAATGATAGCAATAATAGTAAAGCTGTGATTTGCATGGCGTTCACTCTGTCTTATACATCTGCTATTAACCTTGCAGAACATGAAAATGTTAGGAAAATGTGAAGTAATAGGAAGACTTAAATTTATTTCTTCCACTTCTAGATCCTGTACTTTGTCCAATATACAGGGGTAGTGTGTGTGTTGCAATGGTATGTTACTTGCTGAGAGAGTTTTGCCTGTCTCTGAATTATAGAAGAAATGGTGCATGGTTGATAAAGTATTTTCTAAGTTCTCCAGAGCCAGGTCAAAATAAGGGCTTAGTCTTTTTTGAGACCCTCATGTTTTTGGGAGGAAGATAATTGTCAAGAGATTTTGGGGGGTGGCTGAGAAAAAGGGAAGGTTATCCTTGGAGGGAATGAATTATGTGCCATTTGAAAAAAAGTTTCCCCTTCCTTCTCTTTAGGGGAGGACGCATGTATGTTCAACTGGGTCCCCCCAAACTGGAGGAGACCCCCTAGAGAACTGAATGTTAAATTTGTACCATATGCAAGAGATAGAGACAGCTCTCTCTCTGCTGTTTAACCACTTAGCTGCCAGTTTCTGCTTGGGCCTTTTGGAGAGATACCCTGCCATTGTGGCCAGATGAAGATGGCTTAAAGGTGAATCTCAGTTCATGTCCTCACCACTAGATATGAAAGACGGATCTAGCTGATGTCTGTGGATTTCAATGCTAGTTCTGGGAAGGGTGAGGTCATGAGACTGACATCTGGGGCCTGGCAGATGGTGAGTTCTCAGTTGTTTATAGGTTGTATGGAAAATATTTTAAGCAAAATATTCTCCTACCTACTACGAGTTTCAAAAACAATGTTCAAATCAAAGTCATTCAACATAGATTGTAATTTATAAGCACTGATTTCAACAACTATAAGGATTTTCAAAATAAAGGACTTATTTCTGTTTAAGGTTTCTGATTCATTATTTTTAAAAGACTTGATAAGATACTAACAATTTATTTTTAACTCTTTTTTCCTCCTTCAGTGCTGGGGTCCAAACTTGTATATTAAGGTAAGTGCTTACTTCTGAGCTACATCTCCAGCCACGTATCAATAATTTCTATAAGAAGAATCTGTTATCTTTATTATCAAGTCTGACATAAGTGCCGTTAAGCGTGGCCTGGGGACTGTTAAGGAGTGCTCCTTCATAAATGCTTGTTCTGTTCTCATCTTACCTGCAGTTGTCGGATACTGATGCGTAGGTCTGACTCATTGAATCCATACGGGATGTTCCAACCCAGGGGACCGAATTTCTTTCTCTCTTGAACAAGAGCATGAAAAAAGCAAACTCCAAAAAGCAGCTTCTCCCATGCCTTTAATGCAAAAATCGTACAAGAGAAAAATAGGATTAGATTTCCATCAGTAAAACTAGAAAAATAGATGATCTTTCATTACAAGAGTCTACGTTCCCATGTCAGTACAAACTTCTAGTTTAAAAAGGCATGTATCTAAAGGCATACTTTATATAAAAAGCATTCATCTTATGCTTAATTCAAATATCCAAATCTAAGCAAGCCATAATAATGTTGAGTATTACTAAAATAAAAATTATTACTATTTTATAAAATTGTTGGTAATGATACCTGCCGTTCACAGCTATCTCTAACCCAGTATTAGTTTGTAGATTTGTGGGCATGTACTTGAGACTGTAAGTGCAAAAGAATGACTAGTGAAGAGAATATGAATGAATTCCAATATATAATGCCCAGTTTTATTACTTTTCATTTGGAGAGCACTAGGGAAAGCATTTTTAGCTGATCTCTCCATGACATTGTCCAATGTCTAATATGGATGTCGCTTGTACCTCCTCTATCAGTGCTCTGAAGGATGCTCACCCATCTCTTTAGGTCTTCCACAGTAGATTTCAAGTATACTGATGACATGTACTTCAAGTTAGAACACCTCAAACATAGCTCCAAGTCCATCACTACCCTCCTGTGATGCGCTGGTAACCGTTTCCCTCCCTCCTTCCCTTTCCATTTGTTGTCAAGTAGAATCTTGCTCTGTTGCCCAGGCTGGCCTCCTGGGCTGAAGCAATCTTTCTACCCAAGAGTCTGGAGTGGCTAGGACACAGTCACAGTTCATGCATTCTTTACTAATGAGATGCAGACCAGGCATGTTGGTACAAATCTATAGCCTTAGCTGCTCAAGCAGGAGGAGAGCTTGAGCCCAGGAGATGGAGGTTACTCTAGGAAACGTAACAAAATTCATCTCAAGACTGAAGCAAAACAACAACAACAAAAAATCCAAACCCAACCAATCCAGAAATGTAAGCATACTGTGCCTTAATGAAGAGACTCTACTCTTGAAACATACATAAGTCAAAATATATGTCTATACACTAGATAACGGTATAGAGAAACAGGGAGAGAAGAACCTTTTGAGAACAATTCCTTGATACATAAATATATTTCTTCCTCCAGACACGTACAGTAATGGGTCTTTGCCACCATTATGCCTTCCCTCCCGTGGATAGTTGATCTACCCATGACCTCTTCCAGGGTTTAAGATGGATGTCACATAGGCTTCCTATGACAGTGCTCTAGGGGATGCTCCAGAGGGTCTCTTCAGATCTCTCACAGTAGATGGCAAGTACACTAATGACTCAGCTAGCTAGAGGAGCATGCCTTGCACTTAGTAGGTGTTCAGTAAATATTTACTGACTGAATGGAGTTCGCCTCCTCCAAGGAGACTATAACTGGGCATAGGAGATGTAGAAACTGAAAAGGAACTGATATCATTGTTAGATATCAACAACCTGGAACAATAAGATATTTATTTCCAGTGGCCAAATGATGACAGCTCAAATTATTGTGGGCTCAGTTGTCAGATATTACTAGGGGCATGTCAACTATTTCTGGGAGCCTCTAAAAGAATTTTATATGTGTCTATAAGCTAGTCACCTGAAGAAACCTTAGAATAATGGTTTCCAAAGTATGAGTGCCAGGGTCAGCGTCATCATTTTCTCTTGAGAATTATGACCCCAAACTCTTAAGCCTCCTCCTAGACCACTGAATTAGAAACTTGGGAGCAGGGGAGGGGAGGGTCTGGCAGTGCATGCTGGAGCAAGCCCTTTAGGAGAATCTGCAGCACAGTGAGAACAAACATCACAGAGCATTTCACTCCATGTGGGTCTGTTTCCTTTTTACCTTGACACAAACTAGAATCATCTGGGAAGAGGGAACTTCAATTAAAGAACAGCTTCCATCAGATTGGCCTGTGGGCATGTCGGTGGGGGCATTTTCTTGATTGGTGATTGATGTAGGAGGACCCAGCCCACTGTGGGCAGCACCATACCCAGGCAGGCAGTCCTGGGCTGTGTAAAAAGGGGAACTGAACAAGCCATTGCACAGCTTTCCTCCTAGTTCCTGCCTCTGATCCTCCTTGAATTCCTGCCCTGATGTTCCTCAATGATGGTCTGTAATCAGTACATGGAAGCCAAATCAACCCTTTCCTCTTCAAGTTGGTTTTGGTCAGTGTTTTATCACAGCCACAGAAAGCAAAACAAGGCGTGACTTTCTTATTTGACCTATCTTCTATTTGCTTTTACTTCCAGAGAAGTTTCTTGGTGAAGGTCACCACTATTAACCATAAAATTATGACTCATGGCATGGATACTAACTTTGGATCTCACAGACAACAATAATGGAATGCCAACATTGCTTGATCAATGTTAAAATACAGGAAGTGCGAGGGTGTCTCTTCAACACAGCACCATTTTTTATTTGCATAATCTGAGTCCCAAATTAGCTTTGCTTATGATTTCCTGTCTTTGGTCCTCTGTCTTCTAATTGTAGGGATCACACACTGTGCTGCCTTCTCTGTTCTGGTAAGTTCTCTTCTAAAACCATAAAGTCTCTTCTTAGACTTACAGAGTTACTGTGCAGAAGTAGGGGCATAGGAATCATCATTAAGCAGAGACAGTAGTCTTTCAACTATTCAGTCCTTTCTCTTGCCTATTCTTCTTCTTTTTTTATTCACTCTTCTTCTTTTCTTCTTCTTCTTCTTCTTCTTCTTCTTCTTCTTCTTCTTCTTCTTCTTCTTCTTCTTCTTCTTCTTCTTCTTCTTTTTCTTCTTCTTCTTCTTCTTCTTCTTCTTCTTCTTCTTCTTCTTCTTCTTCTTCTTCTTCTTCTTCTTCTTCTTCTTCTTCGGCGTAAATAGGCAAATATAAAATAGTTAATGTTGGAGCTAGGTATGATGGCACATACCTAGAATTGTAGCACTTAGGAGGCTGAGTCAAAAGGACTGCTATGAGTTTGAGGCTAGCCAAACCCTCACTCAAAAGGTTTTGGAGGGTCTGGGGAGATGGCTTTAGCAGGGAAAGCAAGTTCAAATCCCCAGTACTAATGTAAAAGCCAGATATGGTAGTGTGCCTGTAACCCAGAGTCGGGGCCCGAGACCTGTGGATCCAAACAGTTCACCTGCCAGCCAGCCAGCCTAGCCAAAATGGCAAGCTTCAGATTCAGTGATCTCCTGCCTCAAAAAATAAGGTGGAGAGCAGTTGAGGAAGACAGCCAATATCATCAATAAAGTTGTAATTTTGCCTTTCCTATGTATATGCTTTTTTTGGGGGTGAGATTCTTAGTTGGAAAGAATTCAGACAGGAAAAGTGAGTGCTATGCTGGGATCCCCTAAAGTCTTCAATATCATGTGCAAAAATTGTACGTTTATTTACTTGAGGGTTATTATGCTTTACAATTTTATTGACTTGTTCATTTATATTCATGATAAATATATATAGTGTTGCATTTTATGAAGAAAATTTGTTTCTAATTATATTATGTACTTTAATCATACTTACTTCCCTTATCTCCCTACTATGTTAATATAGTGTGTGTGTGTGCATGCGTGTGTGTGTGTGTGTGTGTGTGTGTGTGTGTGTGTGTGTGATTAATTACAAGACCTACAAATAAGAGAAAATATGTGATATTTGTCTTTCTTTGTCTGGATTTTTTTGCTTAATACGATGATCTCCCATTGCATCAATTTTCTAGCAAATGACATAATTTCATTCTTATTTTTGGTAGAATAAAACTCTCTATGTATATATGCCACATACTTTCTAGTCATTGAGCTATTGGCAGATACGCCAGTGAATTCTACAGCCTGTCTGTTGTGAATAGTGCTTCAGTAGACACACTGTATGGATGCCCTGTGGTGTATTCCCTTAGCATCATTTGGATATTGTGCTGGTTAGTCTTCTGTCAGCTTGACACAGCTAAAGCCATTAAAGAGGATGGAGCCGCAATTGAGAAAATGACCCTATAAGAACAGGATGGAGGCATGCCTGCCGGAAATTTTCTTAATTAATTAAATTTTCTTAATTTTCTTGATAGGGGAGCGCTCAGCCCTTTATGGATGGCAACATTCCTGGGCTGGTGGTCCTGGGTTCTATAAGAAAGCAGGCTGAGGCCAGACGGTGGTGGTGCATGCCTTTAATTCCAGTACTTGGGAGGCAGAAGCAAGCGGATCTCTGTGAGTTCAAGGCCAGCCTGGGCTACAGAGTGAGTTCCAGGAAAGGCGCAAAGCTACACAGAGAAACCCTGTCTCGAAAAATCAAAAACAAAAACAAACAAACAAACAAAAAATGAAGAAAGCAGGCTGAACAAACCACGGGAAGCAAGCCAGTAAGCAGCACCCTTCCATGGCCTCTGTCATGCCCCTGTCTTCAGGTTCCCACCCTGTTTGAGTTCCTGTTCTGGCTTCCTTCCATGATGGACTATAGTGTGGAAGTGGAAGTCAAACAAACTCTTTCTTCCCCAGCTTGCTTTTGGTTATGTGTTTCATCACGGCCATAGTAACCTTAATGAAGACAGACTTTATCCAGAAGTGGCACAGCTGGGTCACACGGTCACATTAGTTTGAGGAATCTTCATACTAACTCCGCAGTGGCTGAACCAATTTGCATTTCCACAAGCAGTGTGTAAAAGGGTTCCCTTTTATCCACATCCACAATTTTCTTGCTTTTAGGTGATAATCGTTCTGGTTGGGATGAGATAAAATTTCTATGTGTTTTTCATTTGCATTTCCCTGGTGGTTAAGATGTTGAGTGTTTTCCCACGTGTTTACTGACCATGTGCACGTCACCTTCTGAGAACTGTTAGTGTGCTTCAGTCACCCATGTGTTGGCTGGGTTGGGTTTATTGTCTAGTTTCATTGCATCTCTCCACCACCACGGTACTGTGGTACCTAAGGGCATCTCTCCACCATCACGGTACTGTGGTACCCGAGGGCATCTCTCCATCATCATGGTACTGTGGTACATGAGAGAATCTCTCTATTGTCACGGTACTGTGGTACCCGAGGGCATCTCCCCACCATCACAGTACTGTGATACATGAGGGCATCTCTCCACCATCACGGTACTGTGCTACATGAGGGCATCTCTCCACCATCACGGTACTGTGGTACATGAGGGCATCTCTCCACCATCACGGTACTGTGGTACCCGAGGGCATCTCTCCATCATCATGGTACTGTGGTACATGAGAGAATCTCTCTATTGTCACGGTACTGTGGTACCCGAGGGCATCTCCCCACCATCACAGTACTGTGATACATGAGGGCATCTCTCCACCATCACGGTACTGTGCTACATGAGGGCATCTCTCCACCGTCACGGTACTGTGATACATGAGGGCATCTCTCCACCATCACGGTACTGTGGTACCCGAGGACATCTCTCCACCGTCACGGTACTGTGATACATGAGGGCATCTCTCCACCGTCACGGTACTGTGATACATGAGGGCATCTCTCCACCATCACAGTACTGTGGTACCTGAGGACATCTCTCCATCATCATGGTACTGTGGTACACGAGAGAATCTCTCTATTGTCACGGTACTGTGGTACCCGAGGACATCTCTCCATCATCATGGTACTGTGGTACACGAGAGAATCTCTCTATTGTCATGGTACTGTGGTACCTGAGGGCATTTTAATGCGAGTCTATGTTGTACAACTAGCGTATTTCCTCTGCAGCTCTACGTTCTCTTTCCCATCATCCTCCCGGCTTGCTCCCTTCATTTCCCTAGGCAGCTTTGCTTCTGCTTTCATGTCACATACAAATGCATGGTTCACTACACAACATGGAGGAAAACAAATAGGAGAAAGTATTTTTTGACTTGGTCACTTAATATGTTGATATCCCCTGCATCTATTTTCTGGCAAATGATATAACTTCATTATTCTTTACGACTGAAAAAGTCCATTGTGTCTGTATACCACAGCTCCACAACTTGGATGTTGTGAGTAGTGCTGCAATAAACACTGTGTGCAGGGGTCTCTGGAATGTGTTGACTTGGAGCCCTCGGAATAAAGATCCACATGCACTGTATGATAGATCTAATTTTAGTTTTTTAAAAAAGATTTAAATTTTTTTTATTTTATGTATAATGTATGTGTCTGATTCCCTGTATGTACACTATGTGTGTACAGTGCCCATGGAGACCAGAAGAGGGCGCTGGATTCCCTGGAGTTGGTGTTACAGATGGTTGTGAGACACCCTATGTGGGTGACTGAGCTATCTCTCCAGCCTCTCATTTGTTTTCTTAACGTCTGCTATTCTAACTTGGGTCACAGAAACTCTTTTTAAAATATATATATATATATATATATATATATATATATATGTATATATATATATATATAATCTATTTTTATTTTATGTGCATTGGTGTTTTGCCTGCATGTATCTCTGTGTGAGGGTGTCAGATCCCCTGGAACAGGAGTTACAGACAGGTGTGAACTGCCATGTGGGTGCTGGGAATTGAACTTAGGTCCTCTGGAAGAACAGCAGTGCTCTTAACTGCTGAGCCATCTCTCCAGCCCTGAGGACCTCTTAATGTAGTTTTAATTTGCATTTCTCTGATAGCTAGAGAGGTTGAGCATTTTTTCGCATGTTTATTGAACGTTCAATATTTTGTCCTTTGAGACTGTTCATTTCATTAGCCCATTTACTGACTGAGTTGATTAACTTCTTGTTGAGGTTTTTTAAGTTCTTTGTATGCTCTAGATATTCTCTGTCAGATATATAGCTGGCAAAGGTGTTCTCCAATCTCTAGGCTGTCTCTTCAGTTGATTGACGGTTTCCTTTGCTATGCAGAAGGCTTTTAGTTCCATGATGTTTCATTTGCCAGTTTCTGGCATTATTCCTGACTTACTCGAGTCCTATTTAGAAAGTTCTCGGCTATGTCCACATCTTACAGTGTTTCCTCACTTTTTTTTTCTTTAAAATTCCCAGAGTTTCAGGTCTTGATTCATTTAGAGTTGATTTTTGTGCAGGGTGAGAGGTGGGATCTAGTTTCATTCTGCATGTGGGCACCACTTGTTTCAATCTGTAGCCCAGGCTAGCCTAGAACTGCTTATGTAATCCAGGCTGGCCGCAGACTTGTAGCAATCCTCCTGCATCAGCCTCGCGAATGCTGATGTGACAAGCATGCACCATGATGTCTGACCGTGAAGTGGTTTTAGTTACACAATGGATAACCTAGTATTTGAAACCACTATGACGAGAACGCAAGTTCTTCAAAGGTGTACTTCTCTGCATCTGTGTTCTCTTTGCTTCACAGCTAGTACTTTTGGACATGCCCAACACATATTTGTTGAAAGTATGGTTAAGTTATATAATCTAAAACACTCTTGTCTTTAGTTTATAGGCTAAATTACATTCACTCAAAAATACTTATTTCCGTGTCTACTATGTCATAAGCAGAATATAAACTACTGAGAATAAAATGATGAATCATATAGAAACAATTTTTGTTATGTTAGAAAATATACCCAGTTTAGAAAACATGTTAAATAAAAGCCTTGTATTAGCATGTTTCATTACTATAAGAACACAACTGGGGAGTCTTGGAAGCTGAACATTACCAGTTCTTTGCCCGGGCATCCCTTGAAAAACTGAGAATCAGAAATTGGATCAGAAAGATATGATTGAAGGAGATTTAGCCGAAGACCCGTGGGAGGTTCGTTAGTCATTTTTACTCCATTCTGTAGAATTGTTACTGGGAACTAAGACAAAACAAACAAACAAAGCATTATGAAAGATGACAATCTCGAGCCCTAAAAATGCAAACATCAGTGGATTAACAAAGGAGTATAGGAGCAGAATATTCCAAAAAGGTTAAGAGTTTAAAACTTAAGAAATAGGGTATAATAGCTAAATAAATGTACTGGACTCTATCATAAGAAACATACTTTTGGAGATGGATAGCTTGTGAGCCAAAGCCTAAAAGTTGAATTGCAGACTTCAGGTGAAAAGTCTTCACATATCTTTTCCAGTGTGGGCATCCAGGAAACAGCAAGGTGACAGTTTTGTAGACAAACCCAAGTTCCTTCTTCTATTGCAGCTGTGATCATTTTTGCGGCAACCGGCCCTTGTCCTTGGCCCAGGGAAATAGCTTGAAACTTATTTCCGGACATAGATTTATCATTTGCAAACTTTAGCAGGCCTACAAGGGACGGGGACAAAGGACAGCACTGCTACTCTAGTCCAGCTTACAGTTCCTGTGTGTGCGCGCGTGTGCTTTCTCATGGAAAATCCTGTTGTCGCTCCTAACCACCGGATTTGTTAACAGAGTTATAGACATATAACAAATGCATGCTGAACAAAATGTTTTTAATTATAAGTTATAATCTTACAATATATGCTGGACATGCAGTGCATTTATATATATGCAGGCAAACCATACACAGAAAATAAATTGTGTGTGTGTGTGTGTGTGTGTGTGTGTGTGTGTGTGTGTGTTACAGTATATATACTTACTGGCCATGGGATCTGCTCCTGGAGACAGCACAAAGATTAAGGGAATGGTGCAATTTGAATCCAAGTAACTCTTTGTCAAATCAAATGGTGGAGGTTCTACAAATTTTTTCCCTAGCTTGTCAGTTACATAATTTGTTATAGCTGGGGTTATCTGGGGATAGAGAAGATACAGTCTTTTGAGAAAGTTTTACTGCATACCATAGATTTACTGAAAAACAAAAAAATAGAGTATCATTTCCAAAAGGCATACAGTGCATCATAGAAAACCATTAATTTCCTTAATATGTAAGAAGTAATCTATAAACTGATGACAAGAAAAGCATTCCAAAGAAAAATGGACAAAGGAGATTATCTTTTTACAGAAAAAGAAATACAAGTAAGTCTTAAACATAACGAAACAGGTCTCACTGGAGAGCAGCATGGTCCTCTTAGTCCCTACAGCTCCACTGGTGTGGCACTTCTGTGGTTATACATGTGAAGTGGAGATTTCGATTCCAGACAACTGGAGCTCCTAAACCCTGGAACTATCCAAGTCTAGCCACAGAGCTCAGAAAGACAAGACACCTATCTAAAAGATGTCTTTTAAGGCCACAATAACCAAATATTTGGTCAAATAGCAGTCTTCACTTTTTCGCTGAGACTAATATTTAGATCAGTAGACTAAGTAAAGCTGAGTTTTCCCTCTGTAACACAGTGTGGGTAGGTCTCATCCAGTCAGCGTAACAGGTTACAGGACAAAAGGGCAGGGGCAGATGTCTTCTGGATTGCCCCTGGATCTGAGCAGCACTGTCAGTGTTGCCTTGGGTCTCAGGTCTCCCAGGCTCCCTGGCCACTTGCCAGCTTCACCATCTCAGGACCCACTTCCTCAGACTTGTCAGTCTGGACAGCCCCAAGTGACACATGTTTTGATTCAAGTTAGTTCAACCCACTTTGTAGAAACTGACTGACCATAGAATACCTGCCTGTGCAGTGCTTTAAGTCTTGAAGATACACAGCAAAACAAGATATGGGTTCCCACCATCAAGAGTTCCCTGCTCTAGCTAGAGACACCCTAACAAATCAACAAGTATTGTGAGTTCTAGGGAGGTAAGTCCAATGGTGTGTAAAGTAAGTTCAGCCTTCAAAGCATGGATGGCAAAGCAGTAACCCCTCAAGAGGTGGGACTAACTCCACTTGCCTCCAGAGAGCCAGTCTGTGACACACAGACAGGTGTCCCCAGACGAAAAGCAAGAATCTTATTAGGTCAGTTCACCAAGGTGCTTTGTTCTTCAAGAAGAAATTACCCTTAGCTTATGGTAGTTTTTAGCTTCGTAAACTTGTACAGCTTTTAAACGTTTTAACACTTAGCTTATACAGACATTGCACAGCATCCCAAAACATAACCCTTTCTGGCCCAATTCTACATGCTTTTTTTCTACATTTAAATTTTAAAATATTTATTTTTATTTAGGATTTTGGAAACAAGGTCTCACTCTGTAGCCTAGGCTAGCCTGGAACTCATGGTGGTCCTCCTGCTATATTTTCTATAAGCAAGACACAGAGAAATGGAGGGTTTTTTCCCCCTCCTTCTTCCCACTCTGGCTAAAACTGTGAGTAAGTTCATTTCCTCTAGCTTATTGCTGTCTCTAGGTTTTCCATACCAGTCAGAGCAAACCTGAGATTCTGGTTACACAGTGTTTGCTGGTTAAGAGGCCCATCACCATGGACGACGGTGTCATCACGCACCCCAAGGCAGTTGTGTTCGGACTGGTGCTTCATAAATTGCAGGTTATCTGGATCTCAAATTTGTCTTTTACCTTATCGGGCCTCAAACACCGAAGAACTATTATTTTCTGCAGTTCATTCAGCGTCTTATCCATTGGTTCTGGAAATTTCACATTGTGCGGCTCTTTGCTGTCATAGATTTCCTGCCACTCCTTTATGTGCTCACAAAAATGCTCCCTGGTGGAAAAAATAATTATTTTTTCATTGAGAAATATCTTAAGAGGTGATTGAGCAAGGGAAGAAACAAGACATCAAGGGGACCATGTTAAAATGACTAGAATACAGGAGTTGTTCTTTTTGTTTGTGTTGTTTTTCGAGACAGGGTTTCTCTGTGTAGTCTTGGCTGTCCTGGAACTCCCTCTCTAGTCCAGCCTGGCCTCAAACTTAGAGATCCGCCTACCTCTGCCTCCTGACTGCTAGGATTCAGGAGTTGAGGGGAGGCAGGTAATGCATTCTATCTAGGAACAGGTAAATAAACCCTTCTGGCCAAGTAGAAGGTGTGAGAGAAGAAGCCAGAGGCCTTGATTCAGACAATGCCGCTCTAGTCAGAGTTCTGATATGATTCTCCGGCAGCTTGTAGGACTGGCCTCGGTGACCACAGACTCAGTTGACTCCATCCAGCTGTGAGTTCTTCCCTGACAAATGTACCATGGTATTATTTCAATCCTGAAAAGAAATGCCACTTTTTATTGCTCCCTGGACATAAAAATTGTAACATCTTCACAAAGAAGAGCACCATTGTAAAAGAAAATGGAAAGTGATATGTAGAAAAGTAAAATAACCAGAACTAGTTTTTTTGTTTGTTTCATTTAAATTTTTTTATTCATTTTACATACCAACCACAGATCCCCCTCTCATTCCTCCTCCCACTCTCCCCCCTGACTAACCCTCTCTTTATCCCCTCCGCCAAAAGTGTAAGTTCTCCCATAGGGAGACAGCAAAGCCTGGTACATTCAGTTGAGGCAGGACCCAGCCCCTCCCCCTGCATCAGGGGTGAGCAAGGTGTCCGACCATAGGTAATGGGCTCCAAAAAGCCAGCTCATGCACCAGGGATGGATCCTGATCCTACTACCAGGGCCCCTCAAACAGACCCAGCTACACAACTGTCTTCTGTATGCAGAGAGCCTAGTCCAGTCCCATGCAGGCTCCACAGCTGTCAGTCTAAAGTTTGAGAGTTCACTTGTCTCTGTAGATTTCCACATCATGATCTTGACCCCTCTTGCTCATAGAATCCCTCTTCCTTCTCTTCAACTGGACTCATGGAGCTTGGCCTGGTGGTTGGCTGTGGATCTCTGCATCTGCTTCCATCAGTTACTGCATGAAGACTCTATGATGACAGTTAAGGTGTTCACCAACCTGATTACCAGGGTAGTCCAGTTCAGGCACCCTCTTCACTATTGCTAGTAGTCTAATCTGGATTAGTCTAATGTGGATTCCTAGGAATTTCCCTAGCACCAGGTTTCTCCTTTACTCCATAATGCCTCCCTCTATCAAGATATCTCATTTATTGCTCTCCCACTCTGTCCCTATTCCAGCTCAACCATCTCTTTCTCTCATGTTCTCATCCCCCCTCCCCTCCCCTCTATTGCACCCCCTCACCCCCAGTTACTCATCAGGATCTCCTCTGTTTCCCCTTCCCAAGGTGATCCATACATCCTTCTTAGGGTCCTCCTTGTTAGGTAGCTTCTCTGGAGCTGTGGGTTGTAGTCTGATTATCTTTTGCTTTACATCTAGTATCCACTTATGAGTGAGAACATACCATGTTTGTCTTTCTGAGTCTAGGTTACCTCACTCAGGATGATATTTTCTAGTTTCATCCATTTGCCTGCAAATTTCATGATGTCATTGTTTTTTACAACTGAGTAGTACTCCTTTGTGTATATGTACCACATTTTCTTTATCTATTCTTTGGTTGAGGGGCATCTAGGTTGCTTCCAGGTTCTGGCTATTATGAATAATGCTGCTGTGAATATAGTTGAGCAAGTGTCCTTGTGGTATGATTGAGCATCCCTTGGGTATATGCCAAAGAGTGGTATCCTTGGGTCTTGAGATAGGTTGATTCCTAATTTTCTGAGAAGTCGCCATTTCCAGAGTGGCTGTACAAGTGTGCACTCCCACAGTGGAGGAGAGTTCCCCTTGTTCCACACCCTCTCCAGTATAAGCTGTCATCAGTGTTTTTGATCTTGGCCATTCTGACAGGCGTAAGATGGTATCTCAGAGTCATTTTGATTTGCATTTCCCTGATGACTAAGAATGTTGAACAATTCCTTAAGTGTCTTTTGGCCATCTGGGATTCTTTTGTTGAGAATTCTCTGTTTAGATCTGTAGCCCATTTTTTAATTGGATTGTGTGATATTTTGCTGTCTAGTTTCTTGAGTTCTTTACATATTTTGGAGATCAGCCCTCTGTCAGATGTGGTGTTGGTGAAGATCTTTTCCCATTCTATAGGTTGTTGTTTTATCTTATTTACTTTGCCTTACAGAAACTTCTCAGTTTCAGGAGGTCCCATTTATTAATTGTTGCTCTCAGTGTCTGTGCTATTGGTGTTATATTTAGGAAGTGGTCTCCTGTACCAATGCAGAACTGGTTTTTTTCAATGTCACCAATGGCTGCCATTTAGCCCATAGCTTTCAGTAAAAAAGGTCTGGAGTCAGAGCCCAGATGCCTCTGCTCTGGCAAGTGACCAATTTAACCTCACATTGGCAGATCAAACTGACCCTGACTAGCTTTTCCACAAAGAAAAGACTCCAAGGATATCATCAGCAATGTGAGTGACCTGAAGATCTCCATGTTCATGACACACATACATCAACACCTCTACTTCATCGACTTGAAGTACATTCTGTGTGCTGGGTGTTATGGATTACTTGCACTTTCATGCTCTGTTGTACTGGCCTGGAATTCACATTTAGACCAGGCTAGCCTTGAAGTCAATCTTGTTTCCTCAGTCTCTGGAGTGCTGGGATTACAAACATGTTCCACCATGCCTGGAGATGCTGATTGTTCTATATGGAGATGCTTCAGGAGCGCTATTTCAGTTAAACAGTTAATTGGGAGTTTTTTGTTTTTGTTTTTTAAAGATAATCCCCTTTCTTGTCAAATTCTTTTTCTGTCTCTCTAAAAAAAAAAAAAGGGAGGGGGAGGGAGGGCTCCCCACCTCAGGGCTAAAGATAAAATGGAAACAATTAAATGAAAGCCCCCCCCCCTTATACAACCCTTAAAGGAAACGAATACTGAGGCCACTGAGACCATTTTTGTAGTTAGAAAGGCTGCTGAGATATAAAGGTCCAGGGACACCATCTCAGTCTCTACAGAATAATTTAAGGCCACAGCGTGGAGGCATCACATCCATCAGACTTCTCTTTCTGACACTGTCAATCACAGATTTCTGGATTCTACTTTTATTATCATTCCTAATCCCTCACAGAGAAGATAGCTTTTTTTCATGATTTTCTTTCAGTGATTTATTGTTTTCTTCCAGGACTTTATTGTTTTCTTCTACTTTATTTATCCTTTTCTCTAGTTTTTTTTATAGCATTTTTCCCATTTTTTTTGTCTTTTCCTCTATATAAGCCTCTACCTTCTTCATGATGTTATTCATAAGGCTGTTTTCTTCTCCTTCTTCCAATTTTTGATGTTCAGGTCTAGATGTTGGAGCAGGGCTAGGTTCTGGTGATGCTGTATTGCTCTTCATTTTGTTGTATGTACTTCTGCCTTGACATCTGCCCATCTCCTTGTGGTTCGTTCTTGGTCTTATCAGCGCACATGGTTCAGACAGAGCTGACAGATTCAGGAAGTCTCTCTTTCTTGTCCAGATGGGAGTTCTCTTGTCCAGATGGGAAGTCCGGGTTCAGGATGGGAACTCTTGTCCAGACAGGAAGTCCAGGGCAGGATGGGCACTCTTGTCCAGAAGGGAAGTCCGGGGCAGGATGGGAGCTGGGGGCCTGTCTCTAAGTCTCAGGAAGTGGCTGGGGTCTCGGGCAGATGGGCGTGGGGCAGGGCGTGGAGATTGCAGGGTCTTCCGGGGGTCTTGGAGAAGGGGAGCCTTCCCGTAGGGCTAGAAGGGAACCTGCCTGGTGGCCAGAACCTGGGGCCATGTTGGGCAGGTGTTCCCCGGAGTGGCTGGTGCCCAGGGATGGGATCTAGGCTGAGCCCAGACACTCACCTCTGGTCCAGAAGGGAAGTTCCGGGGCAGGATCGAAGATGGCTTTTTTAAATGAAGAACTTTTAGGCAGTCTCTACCATGCCTTTGCTGAGATGCCGAGGTGGTTGTTGGAGACTGGTTCCTGTCTCCAGCTTGGTTCTTGTCCCACATTTCCACAAGAATAGAGCAGGCAGATAGCAAAGGTTATTAATGGTGACGAACTCTACTGCAAACTCGGGGTTAAAATCCTTAACAGGATCAAGCAACTGAAAACAGATTGCCATTTGGGACTTAAATGATTGGGTTTGAACTCCCGGGAGCAGTGAGGTGGCTGCAAGTCTGAGAAGCGTCACAGCTCTAGAAATCACGAGCAGATGCCAGAACAAGTCCGCAGGCTGCGGAGGGCTGCGACCTCGCAGGCTTCCAGAGCAGCAAGGGTCTTAATATCTGGAGGCTGGAAAGTGCTTGTGGGATGGATTGCCATCCAAGTCTGAAGCGTGGAGCCTTGGAGGCTGGTACAGGAACAGGTCCTTTGCCTGTGGTAGCAGATGGGTGCTGGAGGCCGGCTCAAGTCATCTGTCGACCCAGTACAGAAGCCATAAGCATAGGCAGTCTGCCTTCTTCTCCATCTAGTTCTACATCACCCCCACCCTGAAGTCCAAGTTCACAGAGTACCAACTGGGCCCTTGTTGACTGAATGGGCTTGCAAACCGAGTGAAGAAAACAATCAGGCAAGAGAGGCGAACCTCGCCAGAGAGAAGCCCTGGGGCTCACCAAATGCTCGCTGTCGGGTCTTCCATTGTCCAGACACTTGTTAGAAAGTTCCTCTCAGTTCTGGTTGCCATGATGCTCCTCTCAGGTTGCCTGTTCTTCCCACTTTCTTCATCTAGGGCAGTGGTCCTCATCCTTCCTAATGCTGTGACCCTTTAATTCAGTTGTTCATGTTGTGGTGACCCCCAACCACAAAATTATTTTCAGTGTTTCTTCATGGCTACTGCTATGGATCATAATGTAAATAGTTGTGCTTTTTGATGGTCTTAGGTGACTTCCCCCCCCCAAAGCTCCATTGGACACCCCCAAGGAATCTCGACCCGCAGGTTGAGAACCACTGACCTGGGGTGCTTTCCCTTAGCTGAGGTCTTGTTTCTTTTTAGCTGTTGAGTTAGCGGCTATTAGCAGTCCACTCCCTTTAGATCCTTTGCCCACAGGGTCCAGCCTCCAGCTGTGGGAAAGCTCCATACAGGGGGGTATGAGGGAGTGGCTGGGCAGGACACTTCCCTGTACCATTACCTTCCAGAGTGAAAGTACAACAGGTTGTGTTTCTGTTATGGTGACTTAAATGTTAGCTTCAAGGCTACGCAGTGAAGTCACACTGGCTTTGACTTTTTGTAATGCAGGAGCTGCCATCTGTGAAATGCTTATGAAAAAGATCCTTGGAAACGGATTTTGACAATGTATTGACTCCCCACTTGGGCCCAAAAGGTGACTAACGATCAACGCCTGGCATCTTGCCCTTGTTTCATGCCTGTCTCTTACTCTGGGCCACCTATAATCACCTTTCAGGTCTTCTACAATCACCTCCTTGTGAGGAACTGGAGGAGTATCTGTCTACCCAGCCTCAACCCCTTCAAGGCTGAAGGTGCAGAGGAAAGTTACAGTGTAAACCTGCAGTCACCATTGGTGCTAAGAAGAACAAAACCTCAGAGGATGGACGCCCCGCCTCACCCTCCAGGTGAGGGCAATTGTCCACGAGGGCCAGGTGGCTCCTGGAACAGGAGTGATCATCCAGCTGTCAAGACACTGGTAAAGATTTCTTTGGGCCACTTTGCAGGACTGGATCAGTAAGACACACCTGTACCAGTGATGAGAGCAGGAGACAGAAATCGGTCAGGTAGTTTAGAGCAGGGGTTGGTCAGCAGCTGGAAAGATCTCTGGTTCTGTTCTGGCCAGAGGCTAGAAACATCAGAAAATGCAGGGTGGGCTTTGATTCCTACTTGTCTCTTATCTGTTTTTCTCCTAAATGAACACTCTTGCCTGGAAATTGTCTGAAGGACGCAATGCCAACTGAGAGGCATCTGAACACCCTTGGATGAACTGACTGACTGACCAGCTCATCCCCCCATGACTCACCCCAGTTTCTGCTATAAGCCTGATAAAAACCTTCCTCAGCCAGACACTCAGTAGCAACCCGCTCCCTGGGATCTGTTCCTGCTGTCCAGGAACCCTGCCTTCTTTATAGTAAGCTTTATATTAAGTTTTGTACCAAAACTTCCAAAGCTCACCCCTCTGGGGTTCAGGAATTTCATTTTTCAAGTTTATAAGACAAGAACCTATAGCCATGGACTCAGTGGAAGTTGTGTGTGTGTGTGTGTGTGTGTGTGTGTGTGTGTGTGTGTGTGTGTGTGAGCTTGTATACCCTAACTCCTGGGGTAAAGCCCACCTGAGGCCAGGATCCTCTGCCACATTCAGAGACCCCTTTTTTTGACCTTAAGGACCTCACTTCCTCAGTATCACTAGGACTAATTAATTAAACGTACTCTTGCTCTAAGTCTGTCTCTGTAGACTAAACCTCACATCAGCACTCTGAATGCAGACCCCTCTGTCTCTCTTGCCAGTGTGGCCACTGTTACTTGTTTCTTTCATTGTTGGTTTACTGCGATAGATGGCAGAGCTGCAGGAGACCATGCTTTTGCCCAAAAACACCTTACATTTATGTGAAGTGTCACATTATGCGAAGAGCCTGTCTTTCTACTAACCACAGAAAAAATGCAGATTACCAGTTTAGTATTACCATTCAAATGGACACAATTACCTGAGTCCTTGGAAGACAGGAAGTTCACTTGCTCTGCAAATCTCCTCCCAGCTTTTATCCTGCAGCCACTTTGGAGCAGGATTTTTTTCAGCACTCTTGAGACTTACTCCTCCAGTTAAAAGAAACATGAGTTCCTGGTATTCGATCTCTTTCTTGGCCCTGTGTTCCCAAACAATAGCCGTTGTAAACGGTTGCTGTTAAGCGGGATGCCATCAACTTCTGTATCATAGCCTCACACCAATGAAACAACAACTGTTGTGGACTCCGCAAAAGACCGTGCAGAATGCAGCCCCTGAGAGACAGACAGGTAGCTGACATGGCTGCCTCAGCTACCTGCCCGGCGGTAAAACCCGAAGCCGGCAGGCACTATTGTTGGGACGGGAGCAGAGGTAAGGAGGGCTTGTCAGCAGCAGCAGCAGCAGCAGCAGCAGCAGCAGCAGCAGCGAGACCAGTCAGCACGCTGAGCGTGGCTGTAGGAGTGCGGCTCCTTAGGGACCTCTGCTCAGGTAAAGCTGACTCTTCACCTATGCTACAGCAAAGAATGTCGGGGTGAAGCAACGGTCACACATTTACAAGGCAGGGAGAGGGAAGGATGAAAAGGTGTAGAAAAGTAAGGGGACTGGGAAGGGAGTAGGAGTCTGGGAGTCTCACAAACCAGACTGCTTAGTCTTTGAGTGCGGCAGAAACATTGTAACCTTGTGACCTAGGATTTTACTGTATCAGTTGTAATCCCATGGAAGTCACACTGGGAACTATGTTCTCATTTACTGAAAACAAAACTCTTTGAGATGTAACCTCAGAACTTAACAAAACCAGCCTATCTGCTACTGTAAAGACATGTAATTGCAACTCTCTTGGGAAGCCCATACCCACACTTGTATGTGTCTTATTGCTTTCCTTAGCACCCCACTTTCTATTAACTCCCGTGTTAAAATCTGTGTTAAATCCATCTTTCATAAACTCCAACTCTGCTTCATAGTGGCTCATCCTGAAATTATTTCCTGTAGTGAAGCCAAGGATCAATGACCCAGCTTTACCTCACAGAGGTCCTTGAAAACTCAGGAGGCTGGTGGCAGGATGGAGCAATGGCTCTACCCCACCATTACTGACAGAAATAAGGGATTGCACACACTTTAATTTAGATGGGGGGGGGCAGAGAGCGATCGAGTGCATGTTTAATTAACAAAAACAAAAACAAAAAACAAAACAAAACAGCACACACCCTGTACACGGCACATTTCTAAAGAGAGAGGTGCTTAGGTACCTACAGTGGATACAATATTTCTGTGTTTTGAAGTGACATTATTAAAAGGATATAATTCATGACAAGGATTAAAATTTAAGCAATATAAAATTGAAGTACAAAATACAAGCTAATTTGTTTTTTTTATTTTTTAAATCTCTCTTTCTCTGTGTATGTATGTGTGCACGTGCGTAAGTGTGTGAGTGTGTGTGTGTGTGTGTGTGTGTGAAGCTTGACATCATTTATCGTCACAGAGATGTAAGTTAAACCACAAAGGAACAACGCTTATCACATACTAAAATGTATTTTGAAAATGACAATAGATGACACATACCTATGATCCAGCACTTGGGGGACTGAGGCAGGAAGATTGTGAGTTCAAGGCCATCATCCTGGCCACTGAGGACACTGATGCAAAGAGAAGAATACAGAATTCGGTGCAGACCGAGAACCACAGGAGCTTGACCTCTCACTGGATACAAACTGGGGAATCTGGCAATAACTTGCGTGTTTCTTTCTAGATACCTTCCAAATGGAAGTGTGTGCACTAGAGCACCAAGACCTGCACACAGCAGCGTCTGTAGTATTGTTATTTAGATGATGTTGAGGGAAAAAGCAGACAGAATACCTGCTTTTGGATACTGTTTATAAAGAAGCAAAACTAAACTGCAATATTGGAGAAGAGGCTAGTAGTCACCTGTGGAGGGAGTATGGGGTGAAGTACAGAACAGATTCAGGAATGATGGGACCGTTCTATTTCCAATTTTACCTTTGTGAGTTGACTGAGCTCTGTGTTATATTTTGTGAACATTTATGTAGTATATAAATGTTAAAAATTAAAAATAAACACCAGAATATCAACACGGTTGTGGAAACTATTGTTATGGGTGAAATAATGAATCAAACCAAGCAAGACATTGTACTACTCTCTAAGAAGCCATTTTGTAGATTATATTCCAAGGCACATTTTTAAAGTATTATAACAGGAAAATGCAAGTCACTTACAGAAGAAGATTAGCACATAACAAAAAGGAGAACAATAGCTTGTCCTTCTCAAACAGCGATCGGCATATGTTGCAATATAAGTTGTATGTGAAGTGGTCATTTAAATATCGCAGGCGCTTTTCCAAAATTTTGGATCTGTTACTAAAATGTTAAAAAAGAGAAATACGTTATCAAACAAAAATAGGAAAAATAAGTGACCTGGGTTAACCTATAAAATGTTTTAAATTGCCGGGCGGTGGTAGCACACATCTTTAATCCCAACACTTGGGAGGCAGAGGCAGGCAGATCTCTGTGAGTTCGAGACCCACCTGGGCTACACAGTGAGTTCCAGGAGAGGCACAAAGCTACACAGAGAAACCCTGTCTCGAAAAACAAAAAAACAAAAAAAAAAAAAAAGTTTTAAATTTATTAAAGTACTCATCACTAGAAACATTTGAAATCACACAAATACAAATGTAAAACTTGTCAAAGCTGAGTAATTGCCAACAGTTCTAATTCCGCCATATCATAACTGAAACATGTAAACAACGCATGTCATTTCTCCATCTTGACCTTCTTCCATCATGAGCACTATGTGAATTCACATTCTAAGTCACACTGGGAAATTTCAGGGATTTTAATTATTCAGGAGATATTATTCTACCAAGAGCTCACATAGAAAGAAATTTCTTACACACATGGGCTCAAGTCACATTTTTACTTAATAAGTACAGAAGTTATTGAACACAAGACATTGTTCTCAACACTTTGAAAACATTTCAGTTAATTCTCCAGACGACCAGAAGAGATAAATATTATTCCTGTTTTATAAAGAAGGGAAACTGAGGCAATTATAGAAAGGGTAGCTTACTTTTCTATAGTCCTGTAGCTGGTATGAAGTAAAAGTGAGATCGGATGATCCTAAAGCCTATGTATACATTTATTGTGACAGTTAAACTTTGTTGTCAGCTTGATGGATGGAGGACCGTGATGTAACTAACCTCTGGGAATGTCTGTGAGGGAGTTTTTATATTGGTTAATTGAAATGGGCTGGAGAAGGAAGGGAACTGGGCAGCAGTGTGACCAGCCACCTCACACCCTTCCGCCAGGCCTTCCCTAGCTCAACAAACCTCCAAACCGTGGGCTAAAATAAACCCTTCCTATCTTGAGTTGCTTTTTCTAGGTATTTTGTCCTAGCAACAAAGACAGTAACTAATACATTTCTTAATCAATTAAAGTGAAATTAGCAAATAAGTAGAAATGTGGTACAGCCTTTTAGACACCTCAAAGCTGGAGAGAGACATTAGAATTGTCAGCAAAAAGAAATCTTGAAGCCGGATGGTGGTGGTGCATGACTTTAATCCTAGCACTTAGTAGGCAGAAGCAAGCAGATCTCTGAGTTTGAAGCCAACCTGGACTATAAAGTGAGTTCCAGGACAGTCAGGGCTACACAGAGAAACCCTGTCTTAAAAAATCAAAACCAAGGAGAAAAAGAAAGAAAGGAAGAAATCTTGAGCATCATTGGAATACTTAAAAGACAGAAGAGCAAGGTGTGGTGCCACATGCTTTAATCTCAGCACTCAAGGAACCGAGATGGAATAACTGCCACAGTTTGAGGCTAGCCTGGGGTGATAGCAAGTACTGGATCACTCAGGGCTACATAGTGAGGGCAGCCCTACACATGTAGATCTTCGGTGCATGAAACAGTGTTTTAAAAGGGAGACTTTAGCTGTCTTTCTTTTGTTCTTCTCCCCTTCTTTCACATCTTCACACTTAATGTCCTACAATGAAAATACCACAGAAGTAACTGCAAACAATAATTTGGTTGTTTTTTAATGGGAAGGATGGTGAAAAATCTAATCTAGGGAGAATGGGGAAGACTGGAAATGCTTACCTGTCATGAATAGAGTTGATATAGAGGTTCACAAACCAGATGAGAGAGTACTGGTACATGGGATCAATGTTAGCCAGATCTGCAATGCTAAAGAACAGCACCGATGAGTGTTTCGCGATGGGTCTGTATCCTTCTCGGGACTCTGCTATCTTGAGTTCGGTTTTTTCTGCCACCTGGTAGAAGGGGAAAATCAAGATGAATGAATAGGGAGTGTCTTACTCATATTTTTCATATAACGAATCTTCTATATATTTGAAAAGCCCTTAACTCAATAACAAATTACATGAACTCAATTTAAGTGCATTCTACAAGAGAAGAGTTTCTAGCTAAAGAAAGAAAGGAAAAGGGAAGAATTACAGAGGGAGGAAGAGGAAGGTGAGAGTCAGGAAAGAGGAAAGGAAAACAGATGAACTTTACATATAGATTAAGAGTGTGATCGCCTACCAACCACTACTCTCTGAAGAATATGAGTTCTCAGTCTCTGCGTCTAGCATGTGTCTATCAGTTACCACCTTTTGTTTTAATAGGTCAAGAGGAAGGGGGATAGATAACAGTGTGCACATATCCATGTTAAAGACATTACCATGTGTACTATAGCTCAGTACAAACCCCAACTGTCTAATAGTTAATGGTTTTATATACACTGAGAATACATTCCTCAACTAGTCTCTCACACATTTAACCTCTTTGCAGTTAATTGTGCCATAGATATTCAACCATGGAAGAAGAAGAAGAAGAAGAAGAAGAAGAAGAAGAAGAAGAAGAAGAAGAAGAAGAAGAAGAAGAAGAAGAAGAAGAAGAAGAAGAAGAAGAAGAAGAAAACTTCCCTAAGGTAATAGCTCTTCACTTGACAACCCAGTCGGCTAGGCTGATATTCATTCTATGGGGAAATGTTTAGAACGCTGCCCCAACCAACTTTCCTCGTTTTGCTATGGCGTCCTATCCGCCCATTGCTGAGTGGGTAGCCTGTGCAGGCTTGATTACATAGAATAACCCCATTTGTAACTACATTGTCGGGTGTCCTGAGAGAGTTAGAACTTCAAGCACTTCAGAACTTCAGTCGGATGGTGCTTGTCCTAAGTGCTAGCAGATAAAGGGAAATTTCTCTGTGTAGTTTTCTAAATGGTAGACAAATGCATACAGAAACAAGGACAGAAGTTTTGCCAAGAGACTGACCTTTTTATAGTATTTTTATTTTATAATTAACTTAATTTCACATATCAGCCACAGATTCCCCCGTCCTCCCTCCTCCCACCCCTCAGCCCTCCCCCCTAATACACCCCCCACCCCCACTGTAGAGAAGGACCACACGGCCCTAGTAAGGAAGAGACAGCACAGGAATACAGTGCTTCTGCTCATCCTTCAGCCCTTGATGGATCATGTCAGAGGAAAAGAAATATTCTAATGTAGACCTTTTTATTTTTAGCTAATCTGAATGGAGTTCTATTCTTTCTGAAGTTTCCCCAAATTGATAAAATGCAATCACAAATGGTCTGAAAGTTCTGAACCTCAGTCTTGACTAAAGAAAAGCTAACAGCCACTGAGAATTGATAGTATTCTATGTAGAGAAGCATCCTACCATATGGACCACTTTCCTTCTCTCCTCCACTCCCACCCTTTCTTTTTGGCAGCCACGCTTGGGCAGGTGGTCCTGCGTTGAATAGAAATCAAGCTGAGCAAGCTCTGGAGGGTAAGCCACCAGGTACTGGGTTTCAGTCCTGCCTCCAGGCCCCTGCTTTGGTTAACCCTGATTATGGACTGTAACCTGTGGACCCAAAAAACATCTCCTTCCCGTGTCGGCTGTGGGCAGCACTTCATCACAGCAACCGAACACAAACAAGGACATCTCTCCTCTCTGAGAGTCAGTTCCAGAGGAATTGGGAAGACACCACAGAGATCTCGGCCATGGTCTCAGATGTGGGCTGCTGCGGGATACTTCTCTAAGACACTACCTTCTTTGGTTCTTCAAAAATTTCTCTAAGACACTACCTTCTTTGGTTCTTTAAAAATGTAAAGTAAGGGACCAAATGCCTGACAGAAAGGATCTTTATCAATGCATTAATATAAAACCAAACCTCTTGAACACTTGTTCCAGAGTGGAGCTGCATTGGAAGAGGGACAGATGGAAGATGCTGAGTGATTAATGCAACCTCTGTTATCTATAAGAATAAAGTGACAGAGGCTGGAGAGCTGGCCCAGTAGTTAAGAGTACTAGCTGCTCTTGTGAAGGACCTGAGTACACTTTCCAGGACCCAGATAGCAGCTCAAAACCATCTAATGGTTTTGAGATGGTTCAGTGGTAAGAGCACTTCCTGACAACCTGAGCTCCTCTCCAGACCGCATGTAAGAAGTCAGATGAGGTGGCTCCCATTTGTCAGAATGTCTGTGGCAAAATGGGAGGCAGAGACAAAAGACAGCCGAAAGTTTGTGACACAGTGCAGTAGTAGAAGTAACCAGGAAGACTGGGCTTCAGTAACGCAGAAGGAGGGAATAATTCCAGAAAGCTGGCCTCAGACTCCCCATCTCATAAATAAACACATCTTTGGGGTAAAAGATGTGCTATAAAAATAGCACCTGCCTGTTTGATGAATTTGGAATACATTATTGGCTGTAGACCACCGGCCGCCTCTCTCCACCTGCTGCTTATGTCTCTTCTCTCTCTCTCTCTCTCTCTCTCTCTCTCTCTCTCTCTCCAATAAGCACATGAAACACTTATTGCTCAGCCATTCAGGACTTATCTTTACACAGCTCAAATTCCCACCACTAACTGGGATAAGACAACTTTCAAAGTTCAGTTTTTAGATGGAGAGTGAACTAAAGCTAAACAAACCTAATACACTGCACATGTAACTATTAACTTTATTTCTTCCATGTGTAGATAATGTATGGATTGAACTAAGTTTAGAGAAATTCAACAGTAAGATATTATCTATCCTCTGAGCTTAAAATTAGTTTCTAAGTTTTCATATTTTATCAATTTTTCTTTTCTTGAAAGCCTACTTAACAGCATTTCCTCAGAGACGAGAAACCAATCAGAACGCTAGAATCCAAACATTTCCGGGAGTCTTTCTTTTCACCTGCTGTTTCTTTGTTATCTCATTAGACATCATCTTGGCAGAGTCTAAGACTTTTATTGCACTCTCATCTTCCAAAATGTTTCCTTCTGAAGATGATAATGTTTCTAAAATCCTTGTCTCTATGTCTTTTAGCTGCTTCTTATTAGCTGCAGACTGAAGAATAAGAGCATTCCGCTCCTCCTCTAATTCTGGTCTAAAAAAGACAGAAACATTTGCTGTAAATTTGTAGCAATTAATCTAATTTTTATCTAAATATTGTATATAAAAGTTTGTGAATATTTGAATAATTTTATAGCTGTAACAAAACCTAATCAATTTTATTATGGTAAGGGGAAATATTTGCATACCGTGATGGTTGGTTTTAATGGTTAATGTGACATAATCTAGAACTGCCCGGGAAGGAAGTCTCAGTGGGGGACCATCTACATTAGGTTGGCCACCACTTCATGAGCTGGACCCTGAACTATGAAAAGGAGAGAGGGAGCAAGTGCAGGCATGCATGTACCTATTGCTCTCTTCTTCTAGCACATGTCATGTGACTGGCTCATTCACTCTCCTGCTGCTGTGACTTCCTTGCTAAGAAGGACTATAAGCTGGAATTGTGGACTAAAATAAACCCTTCTTCCCGAGTTCCTTTTTGTCAATGTACCTGATCACAGCAATAGGAAATAAAAAGGCTCATACAAACATTGAGTTGAGAAGTTTAAACAAAGAAAACATCATTTGCCTACTTAAAATATGACAGCAACTCTAAGAGTGAGTTAGATCAATCCTTATGGCAGAGCTGGTTACATACAGGAAAATAAAAAAGACTCCAAGTAGGAGATTTCTTTATAACACCTTGGCTTTGAACAAAAATGAGATCACACTTCAAAATAATACCATCTTGTGTAGGATGTATTCTAGCACGGGCCTTGTTATATTTAACTTTTGGAAGGAACAAAGCTACTTTTATATACTTTTAATTGATTTCACTCAACATACTACTTAATAATGTCATATTAAGCTTCAATTGGATCAACTATTTTCTTCCAGAGCTGTTCTTTCCTGAGCTTTTCTGGGCATTGTTATTTTTTCCTCATTTGAAAAACAGTGTATGTTAGTAACAGAAAAATACCAAAGTATCAATAAAAACCACAAAGATTGCCTATGCTCTTACACACTGGGTCAAACAACTGCTAATAATCAGGTATATTCCTAATCTTTTCCTTTCTTTTTTCATTTTCAACACAGAGATTCATTCATCAATTTTTTTTAAATACAATATTACCTATTTTACATATGTAGTTTTATATCCTGTTTTCACACCCTACCCCAAGCATTTTAAAAATTTAATATTGTGTATAGGAGTCTTTGAATACATTTCTGATTATATCTATGGCCTACATTACTATGGACAAAATTTCTTGCTTAGTCTGATAGAAGTCACAGTATGTATTCTGAATCTCATTATCTATAGTAAAAGACCAATATAACATGACTTGGCTTAAAAGTTATTACCGAAATGCTATTTTAAAGGAGTATATAACTGCCTGACATATAATCACAAAATATAAAATTTAGTCATTTCAAAATAGTCACAACATAAAAATACTAATGGCCTACAGATATTCTCTAAACTGCCTGAAAGCTTGAAAAAAAAAAAAAAAAGAAATACATACCTCTCCTTTGCAACAACAATGCCTAGTAATTGATCTTCAAGCCCTTCTGGTGTTATCATGAAATTGAGCAAAGATACTTTTGTAGCCAGTTCTGGCATGTAGTGTGGATTTCTCAGTTTTGTGGTGATATAAAATTTAAAATCAAAAGAATATTCAATAATGACTTCACCAAGTCGGATGCAATCAATGCCACCTATATTTCAGGAAAAAGCAGATAATAAACAAGGCAAAGTTACTTAGCCTCTTTCCCTATGTACTTTTAAGGCCTTACCTAAGTTATAAACAAAGAGGCCTAAGTAAGTTGAACTAGAAAGCAGATGTGACTAGTAAGCAATTATACAGTAGGACTCATTTTGGAGCAACGGAGGACATTGTCTCTGGTTGTCATGGACCTTTGTAAATCAACATACTTTTTGAGTTTTTTTCCTATCAAATTTTAACCGTGATTCCAAAATTTTTATATGATCAAAGCTCACCAAAGTATTAGAACTTGACAGAGATAATGTTCATCAGCAGAAAGATGCATAGTGGGTCATGTTCACCTAGATTCAATTCTGGCCCACATTCTTGTCATTGTTCATAATTAATGGACTTTCTGAGATCAACCATCATAAGACAAGGGGATTTCAGTCTGGCTTCAACTGGATCATGCTCTCAACAGAGCTAGAATTCAGGCAGTAGTGGATAAGGCAAAAGAGGCTGAAGTTCTGACCTTAGGATACCCCAGGGAGATTCACTTCTAAAAGCTTATTTTGGGTTTCTTTCCCTACATAGCAACGCTACAGGAGTTCTACATTATCACCATCACCATATTAAGTTTATGCATTGTTTTTCTTTCATTAGTTCTACCTTGTTTAAATGTTTGTCGAAGTAACAAAGGCTCCAAAGAGGGATCTAGGTCTTCACCGACATTTTCCAGCAGAAGTGGAGTCCCAAACTGAATGCAGTTTTCCAACGTTCTCATATAGTCAGTATCCGATAGCTTAATAACACTAAGCTGATTTTCTTTCTCAGAGTTTTTGATCCACTTATTGGCTTGACCCTGGGGATCAATCATTAGGGGCCTAGAAATAGAAGAAAATTCTAAGAGGAATACATAAATGCTGCAATTTCTTAAAATCTGTAAAATTTAAGTAAATGTTGCCATCAATTGTTATGAAGTATTTTACATCAAGATTTATCTTCATAAAAGCCCTGTGATTATATATGTATACTATGTAACAATAATATCTAAAGAAGTGGTCATGAATTTGCCAGGGAGGGGAGCATAGGAGGAATGGAAGGGGGAAGAGGGAAGGCTAGATATTGTATAAATACAGTATTCATGTATGCAATTCTCAAAAAATTAAGAATTAAAACAAAAAGTAAAAGAAGTGTCCCTGGCTAAACCCAGTGGTCACAAAGCAAAAACTAAAAGACAGGAAAGTACAATGGTGGGAGGAGCTGGGGGAGGACTGTGGTGGGAGGAGCTGGGGGAGGACTGGTGGTGGTGGGAGGAGCTGGGGGAGGACTGTGGTGGGAGGAGCTGGGGGAGGACTGATGGTGGTGGGAGGAGCTGGGGGAGGACTGTGGTGGGAGGAGCTGGGGGAGGACTGATGGTGGTGGGAGGAGCTGGGGGAGGACTGGTGGTGGTGGGAGCTGGGGGAGGACTGATGGTGGGGGGGAGCTGAGGGAGCACTGATGGTGGTGGGAGGAGCTGGGGGAGGACTGATGGTGGTGGGAGGAGCTGGGGGAGGACTGTGGTGGTGGGAGGAGCTGAGGGAGCACTGATGGTGGTGGGAGGAGCTGAGGGAGCAGTGATGGTGGTGGGAGGAGCTGGGGGAGGACTGTGGTGGGAGGAGCTGGGGGAGCACTAATGGTGGAGGAGGATAAGAGGGGGTAAAAGGATGAGTGTGACCAGAATATATTATATACATGTATGAAATTGTCAAGAGAATAATTTAAAAATTGAGAATTTTATTCTTATAAATGAAGAAATTCAGTCTCACATTGGCCAAAATCCCAAGATTCTAAAACTAGACCAGTGTTAGAGGAATTAGGAATTTGTGAATCTGTGAGTTCTTCTGTTTTCAATAACCTGTCATCACAGCAATTTTAATGCATGGCATCAGTCACTGTAATGTGAAAAATAATGGTACAAAACATTTGTTAAAAGTTTAAAATAAAAAACATCAGTTAATAAATGATTTTTACAAGTTTGTGGGTAAAGCTATACAGAGTGATTCCCAAATTAAGTCTTATATATATTTAAAATCTATTCAGGAATGTTTTCTAGGACAGTAAAGTAAAGGCCTTGTGTTTGAGAATATATAACTGGTGGCTGGAGTGATGGTTCAATGATTTAGAGCATTCATTCCTCTTACAGAGGTCTCCTGTGCAGCTGACAAGTGTCTGCAACTGCAGTTCCAGGGACCTAACACTTATTTCTGGTCTCTGCAGGCAACCAGACATGCATGTGATACACAGAAATACATGCAAGCAAGCATTCATGCACATGAAATACATCAATCTGTTTTGAAAGGGATATATAATTAATGAGGAGAGAAGAGAACAGTGGTTACTCAGCCTGGGACTTGCTGGAGGATGGAGGCTAGAGAGGAAAATAGTAAATGGTTATTATAATCAACTTTAATATGAGGAATAACTCCCAATATTGGAAAATTACTCTCTTTTGAAAAAGTATCTTCAGGGCTTATTCAGCCACATTCTCATCCAATTTTAAATCTTCCCATTTCTAAAGCATGCCATGATTATACTCCTGAGTTCTCATATTCATTTGATACTACTCTTAAGTGTTCCACATCCTCACAACAGCCTGGCTTAGGCACAATTATTACCCCACTTTATAAATAGAGAAATCGAGGCAAGAATGACTTAGAAACCTTTAATTTGGTAAGATAACTGAATAAATGGTAAAATCATAGGTGCTGATGTATTTATACCACAGAATATAAACCTTCCTGGAACAAAGCACCCACACATGGAGTAACATGGATGAATCTAAAAACAGTTATGCTGAGAGGAAAATGTCTCATATATATGTCAAGAAGTAGATATGATGTTACATTACAGGCATAACTAATCTATGCTGAGAAGTAATTGGATCAATGATTTCCTGGGTGGAATGAGAGCAGGAAAGGAATATAAAGAGGTAGCCTTGCTCTGCATCTTGATGGAGGTTTGAGTGCACAGGTGTATACTCTTTTTGAACTCACCAAATGGTACATTAGAGTTATATATAATTTTGTTATATGTAATTTTTACCTCAAACAAAAAATACGTAAGCTAATATTGATGTAGTTAACAATATGATGTTGAAGTGGCTAAGGGGAAAACACATGTCTGCAGCTCATCTGTAAGCACATTTAGAAAGAAGGTTGGCAGAGGCATAGATGGATTCGTGATTAAGCAGCAAACAAAGCACAGTGCTAACTGCAGAGTCTCGGGGTGACCATTACACTGTGCTTCTTGGGAAAGTCTTTCAACTTTTATATATATTTGAAGACTTCCAAATAAACTCAAGGAAACCCTTTATGTTCCTTACCATCGTCTGGAATTATTAACAATCACACCATTATCTATGGAGAATGCATCTGTTGGTAGCCCAGCAATATTCCAAGCTCTGATTTTTACTGGATCACCCAAGGTTTTACTCAATGAGAACTCCTCTGAACATGGGAATTTTTTCTCCTGTAACAAATGAACAAAAGTCTGATGGTTTCTTTCATCTTATTAATTGAAATATTAAGTTAAATACATTTTTAATTTCCATAACTAAGGATCATAAAAAACTGCATTGAAAGTTGGACTTTGAGTTAAAGAAGAGGGAGAGGGGGAGAGAGGGGAGAGAGAGACAGAGAGGGGACCTCCCATATTTTCAGTACTCTTCCTTTCCCTGTCCTTATCGCCATCATGTTTTCCAAAACACGCTTGGAATGTCCCAAACAAAAGCTGCTAGGTGGGAATTATGTACCTTGCACATCCTGCTCCAATCTTCTGTGCATTCTTGTCGAAATCCGGAAGTGAAAGCACCAAGGTAAGCTATTACTCCTGCTGACACGAGGACATCACCCGTCAAGTTCTCATACGTTATTTGAAGGTCATTGGCAGCTTGAGACCATCTGTGCAACAAGCCAAAGGCAAAAACAATTTACAACAGACACTTGTATGGGAAGGGCTGGAAGGATGGCTCAGTGGTTAAGAGCACGGGCTGCTCTTCTAAAAGACGAGGGTTTAGTTTGCAGCATCCACATGGTGGCTCACAACTGTCTGTAACTACAGTTCAGAGGCTCCAACGCCCTCTCCTGGCCTCCACAGGCACCAGGCATGTATGTGGTGCACAGCCATACATGCAGGCCAACAGTCACACACATAAAATTAAAACAATAAAAAGGAAAGTACGAGGGCCTTCTTGTCCAGTCCTGTTAAGAAAATACTATGAAATGTTGGGCTTATCTGTAAAACAAGTAGGTTGGATCCCTTCCAGCTCTGATATGCTACATGATATGAATTTCCACATTTCTGTACATGAGCAACAGTTATGCCCTGTGGGACTCAGCTTCACCACCAATGACAACCCTGCATTTTTTCCTTTATACTTTTCTATTGGGTCCCACTATTTGTTCCAGCATTTATTTCTAGAAAATAAGATCCAGAAACAGTTGCAGGTCATTCCAGCAATACTATTTTGAAGCAAGACTCTTTGAAATTTCTTAAATTAAAAAGTTGAGATCCTGCAGATAAAGTCAATAGTTTTTCCATTCAACAAAACCATCATGGTAGAAGTTATTTCAAAACCATCTAACCGGGACTAAGTTACTATATCATGCTATTCATTGAATAAACATTACCAATCATGAGACAGCTGACTGTCCAGTCCAACTTAAAGATACATGGAAAACTGGAAAACAACTGTACAACCAACAACAACAACCACTTAGATTAAAAATTGTTGGCCGGGCAGCGGTGGCGCACGTCTTTAATCCCAGCACTCGGGAGGCAGAGGCAGGAGGATCTCTGTGAGTTTGAGGCCAGCCTGATCCACAAAGTGAGATCCAGGACAGGCTCCAAAACACCACAGAGAAACCCTGTCCTCCCCCCTCAAAATAAAATAAAGTAAAAAAGTAAAAACTGTTAACATTGTGTTTCCTTTTCTCCTTTTCCTCTCTCCTTTGTTTGCTTTTGTTTTTGAAAACAAGTTATAAATACTGTCCTCAACACTGATCTTGCTCCTTTGGAGAGTCCCAGCCAGGTGCTTTACAAAATGCCTCCTATTCTCGATCAGCCACTGTAAAATCAGAAGTGACTGGGACAAACAGCAGATGGGACCCCCATCTCACGCCTGTCACCCTCAGCTCTCGTGAGAAGCGGTAGGCTCTACCTCGATTTTTCTCCTCCCAGCCCTCCTATCAGTTTGGAGGCTCGTTCCAGCTTCTTAGCACACAGTTCCACCTGATCTTCCAAAGCTGCCTTTTCCTCTGTTTTCTCAAGAAAAATCTTCTGTAGATTTTCCAGGTGATGCTCTACTTCTGCCAGTTCTCCTCTCTTCTGATTCAGAAGCTCCATGGTCTCAGCTAAGGACTTCTGAGCCTCTGATAAGCGAGCTTTCTTAGGAGCCACAACCTGTTTGGGAACAATATGCAGATGTTGTGTGCTCGATGTCCAAGTCAGATGTTACGGGTCAGACATGGGGTATGACGATACATTATACATAATAAGCATCTAAATCTTATAAAGCAAACCACCAATATACTCCACAAAATATATAAATCACTTGGACTTGTAAACTATAGCATATAAAATTATTCTGGAATAACAAGTTATTTTAATGTGCAATAAAAACATCACAATATGTAGCAGAGTGTTTTAAGATAATGAGAAGTTGCCAATCAACTGAAAATGGGAGAGGGGAGCAGGTGGTTCTGTTTCTTCCTCTTTGCTTAACTTGTTGGTTCTTTTGTGACAAGTTTTTACTCGGTAGTCCTGACTGCCTTGAACCCAATGACAATCCTCTTGACTTAGCCTCCCAAGGGCAGGTATTAGAGACGTGAACCGCCATGCCTGGCTTCTCGTTCTGTTCTATAGTAAGTTGTTTTCTTTTTAATATACAAATGTGCTTTTAAAACTTTTTTAAAATATCATTTAAAGATCATTTTAAATATCATTTAAAGATCATTAAAACATCATTTTAAGATGTTTTAGTGTTTTGTTTTTTAAATATCATTTTCCTCTCTAAGTCGCTGGGCAGTGGTAGTGCATGCCTTTAATCCCAGCACTTGGGAGGCAGAGGCAGGCGGATTTCTGTGAGTTCGAGGACAGCCTGGTCTACAGAGTGAGTTCCAGGCAAGGCACAAAGCTACACAGAGAAACCCTGTCTTGGAAAAAAAAAACAGCAAAAAACCAAATTATGACAATTTCTTGGATAAATATGGGGAAAGAACACTTATTCAGTACTGGTAGGGGTGAAAAACTTGTATATCTGATATGGAAATCAGTGTGAAGTTTCTTCAAAAAACTACCATACAGTCCATCTACACCACTTTTGAACATATACCCAAGGACTTGATATCCTATTATAGAGATACCTGCTCATCCATATTCATTGTGCTCTCCACACAATGCCATGAAACAAAAACTTAGATGTTGTAGAATATTATTTTAAGATGTGTTACATTTGTTTATGCTGTGAAGTCTTTGTTTAATGATGCAAAGATGTGTTACATTTGTTTGATTAAATAAAATTAACCTGCAGTCAGGAGGCTGAGTCAGCAACTAGCTGACAGGATGTGGTAGGGAGGAACCACGTGTATCGAGGGTTCTTAAGTGGGGTCGGAGCAGAAGTGTGATGGGAGACGCGAGCAGGGGGAGAAGGTTAGCTACTTGCTATTCAGCCTCTCTGAGTGAGCAGAATTTCACCTCAATCTTGGAATCCTGAGTTCTATAGAGGGGCAGAGAGCTAGATAAAGTTTCCCTTAGTGGCCTTGAGAAAGCCAGGGCCTGAGGGAACAGAATTCCCTGTGGTGATATATTGTGTACCCTAATAAACTTGCATGAGGATCAGAGGACAGAGCCGGCCACTAGATTAGACGTGAGGTAAGGCAGTGGTGGCACACACCCTTAATTCTATCACTCGGGAGGCAGAGATCGTCTGGATCTCTGTGAGTTCAAGGCCACACTGGAAACAGAGCCAGGCAATGGTGGCACACACCTTTTATCCCAGTACTGGGAAGCACACATGCCTTTAATCCCAGGAAGTGGCATGGCTGGGTAGAGAACGGTGTGTAAGGCAGGAGGAGACAGGAACTGAGCAGCAGTTCAGCTGAGATTCTTTTGGGTAAGGACTCAGAGACATTCAGTCTGAGGAAACAGGATCAGATAAGGAGTTGGTGAGGTGAGGCTGGCTATGGCTTGCTCTTCTTCTTTGATCTTTCATCTTTCACCCCAATATATGGTTCCAAGTTTTTTATTAAAAGACCACCTAAGATTCGAACAACAATTCATGCCAGCAGTGGCTGAGTTGGAGTTGCTGATTAGGACAGCAGTTACTTAAGAGACAGCCACTGTATTTAGTGAAAAAAAAAAAAAACCACTTAGATGTCCATCAACAGATGAATAGACAAGGAAAATGTGGTATATTTACATAATGGAATATTATTCAGCTATTAAGAACAATGAGGAAGGTAACCCAGACTCAGAAAGATGAAGGTTTCATATTTTCCCTCATTTGTAGATGTTAGCTTTGAATCTTCAGATGTGCATATTTCATTTGGAATATCCACAGAGGTCTGGAAATGAGGAGGCCACAGGCTGGGGTAGAGTTGGGCTTTCAAGGGAAGGGATATAGAAAGCAGTGATATAAAAGTTTAAGGGGACTAATAAAACAGAAAGGGTTTAAATTGAGGTGGGGTGGGAGGGAAGGCTAGGGGAAGGAATACAAGGGGGGGTAATTAACTCTAAAGACTTAAAAATCATATAGAAACCTACTTACTACTGTAGAAAGAGAGAGAGAGAGAGAGAGAGAGAGAGAGAGAGAGAGAGAGTTAACATACATATACAATATCCTATAATGGGACATCCATGACCCTATTAGACACCACAAACTAACAAAAGCCCAGTGCTGGGAATAGATTTCCTTGTTTGGAGCTGTTGGTCAGTGAAGTTCCACAGACCCCCAAACATTACAGGCTATGCTACTGGTTACTTTCCAGAACTCAATGATAAGAATGACCTCTGTTGCTGAAGACACCATGTACTTGAGTCACAGAACATGGAGATTGTAAGTTGGTACTGACCCAAAAGTTTCATCCCATTGCTAGCTTCCACAGTGCTAGAAGGTGCTATGAAAGCTACCAGAGGGGAAAAGTGATCATCAGTCTTACCCAGCTGTGAACGCTGGGAGCTACAATAATGACCAGCTTTGACAAGACATGCCGGTGGTGTAACAACGACACAATAATTATGAAGTAACCAACCACTTTCTGACTGGATTTACATCTCACTCCACAAGATGAAGCCCATACCTGCACTATTCTTGGGCCAAGAACCTGTGGCTAGACAGATCATAGGCCTTAGGGGAGAGCCTACTACTACTATTCTGCTAAATGAACAAAGTATTAAACCCACTCCTAATGACTTATCAATGTATTTGTGACATATGGCATCTCTCAGCCATCATCAAGGAAGCTTCTATTTGCAGTAGATGATAGATAAAGAGACTCACAAATAACCGAGGTATAAAGATCCTGCAGAATGCTTAGCCTTAAACTGAACATACACACTGCACCTGCCCCTGAAGCTCAGGATCATTACAAAAGAGGGCAGAAGGATTCTAAGAGCAGAGCTGGTGACTGAATAGAAGGAAGCAGTGTCCCCTGGACACACAGAGCGGCTGGCTGCACACATGAACTCACAACGGTGTGGCAGCATGCACCGACCCATGCAAGCTCAAGCCAGACCAAAGCCCAGAATGGACAGTGCAGGTGGAAACGAAGTCCACCTTTAGCTGAGGAGCTATGGGCAGCTAACAGCTACTGGGAGAGGGAGAGTCAGTTTTCTTTAGGATGCTGCCATCAGTGGCTGACCCCGCTCCAGTGGCTGACCCCGCTCCAGTGGCTGACCCCGCTCCAGTGGCTGACCCCGCTCCAGTGGTTGACCCTGCTCCAGTGGCTGACCCTGCTCCAGCGTAAGACCACACATCTAAGAATACGTGTGCAGCACAGACTGGACTGGACGGGCAGGAATAACAAAGAGAACACCAAGTCGGTTGGGTGGGTGGGCAGGGGAGTGGGATGGAGCTGTGAGGAGCTGGGGAGAGGTGAATATAGTCAAAACTTACTTTATGAAATTCCGAAAGACCTAAAACAAAATAAATGTAAAAACTTAAAGTGTACATTTTTATTCCTGAGGCTATTTTAGTAGGAAATAGGTATGCAAGTTCTGAAAATACCTTTGCAACTCTGTCATACACTTCCATAGCCATGATCCATTTGCACAGACCTTCAGCTGCAGAAGAAGCTTTAGCCACCTTAGGGGGATCAAACTCAGGGTTTGTCAAGTATTCACTGCGAATCTTCTGCATAACAGCCACCTATATAACAGAGGTTTAGAGTTTAAAATTAAAGCATTCATCACACAATCGTAAAGTGGAAGGAAATCATATGTAATAAAAACATTTGGGCTGGGGGCAGTGGCATACACCTATAATCCCAGCACTCGGGAGGCAGAGCCAGGCGGATCTCTGTGAGATCGAGGCCAGCCTGGATCTACAGAGTGAGATCCAGGACAGGCATCAAAACTACACAGAGAAACCCTGTCTCAAAAAACCAAAATAAATAAATAAATAAATAAATAAAAACATTTGGATTTTAAAAAGTTACATCGAGTTACACTTGAGATGACTTACTGGGTAGAAGACACTTGCCACCAAGCCTGATAATCTGAGTTCAATCCCTAGCACTCACATGATGGAAGAAGAAACCTAGATAGTTTACATCATCCTTTGGCCTCCACCTGAGTGCCACAGCACATGTATCCACACTTATAACACACACACACACACACACACACACACACACTAAAATGATTTTTAAGAGTTACATTGTTTTTAGAAATCAAAATAAACATTTTGAGATAATTTTAAAAGTATAATTATAGCAGAAACAAAATATTTATGATAAAAATACATAAATTTATAGATATTAAAGAAAGATGTTTCTTCCAAAAATGCAAAAAAGACTCTGTAGATTGATAGAACATTTGAAAACAGAATAATTAACATCAATAAATAACAATTCAAATGGAAAATATGATACCTTCTTATTTTATGTAAATATGAACAAGATTTCCTAATAAAGGAACTATTATATGAAGATATTGAGAGAACTTTTTCAAGTCAACAGTAGACTAAAATAGTAATTTACTAATTTTCTAATAATCTGAGTGTTTTTTGTCATTATGAAAATTCATTCTATAACCATTAATAAATGTAGTACCCCTTTATCAATTATCATAATCTCACAAAAGGATTATCTCCTTATGTGTGTAATTTAAAGGTTATCACATCCCAACAAAATCACATTTAAAGAAGAAAATCTGATATAACTTACTGGAATATTGTCTTTGTCATACTCTCTCAAATCTCTTAAGAAATTCATATCTCCCAGAAGTTTTTTGCTAGGTCCCCAGTAATCAAATATCTACAAAAGAAGTTTATAGAAGTGGACAAGTTATACAATTAAAAGTGCATACTAGTCAGCAAAATGTTTATATATTTAAGAAATCTTAACTTCTTGAAAATAAAGACTCATTTCTTGCCAGATGTGGTGGTACATACCTTTAATTCCAGCATGCTTTATTAGGAAATAGAGGAGGCAGGCAGACCTCTGTGAGTTCAAGGTCAGCCTGGTTAACTTTAGTGTTCCAGGGCAGTCAGGGCTATGTGTGAAACCCTGTGTTTAAAAAAACAAACAGGAAAAGACTCTTCTCCCCAAGAACATGTTAAGGATATACCATACGAAGTATTTTAAACATTCACATAAACTTATTATTGAAGCTTTAATCACTGAAAACAGAGGTGGTCATCTCTTTTGAAAACTTAAATAAGCAGTGACCACAGTCACGACCATAGCAGTTTCACAGAAGAAAGTACATTTTATTGCTTCATGTTTTTAAAGGTTGGTTCTTTTTTTTTTTTATTAAATTATTTAGTGTGTTTATGTGTAAATGAGAATAACTAGACAAGGGTCTACTTTATTATCTTAATGAAAAATATAATTGAAAAATTTTAATTTAGGAATTCAAACCCAGGTATTATAAACCCTGGAAAGAAAGTGTCTGTAAATTCAGTGTCGGGTGCCCCCTCCTCCTTAAGGGATATACACCTTGAATTATAATTGCAATAACAGGCTACATGTATTGTGTGTGTGCTGTTGACAAGGCTTTCGATATTGAGCTTTGTAGGCATTAATTAGCTAACACCCTCTGACTTTGTAAGGTGGATGCCATGATTATCTTTTGACTAGAATCTGCCAGAGATCCAGACACTTCATCCAGAGGTCACATGGTTACTGGGATCTTCTGGCTCCACAGCCCTTGCTTTGATGTTAATGTTTTATAGACAGAACCTCACCCCGTGACTCAGGCTGCTTTGGAACTCACGATGGAGCCCAAAGAGGCCTGGAATTTACAGCACTCTTCCTGCTTCAACCTCCACAGCACAGCACACTACCTTTTTGTTTGGTTGGTTTTTGTTTTGTTTTGTTTTGTTGTTTCTGTTGCCCAGGCTTGCCTTGAATGCTGACCTTGAACTCCTGATTCTCTTGCCTCCCTCTGGAGAGCTAGGATTAGCACACTTTGATTTTTTATTTGTTTGTTTTGCTTTACTACAATTCTCTTAACTCAGTAAAATGTATGAATTCTCAAAAACAACACCCGAAGGTTCTATGTCACTTTCTTACAAGTCTTAGCTACAAAGTACAGGCCTCAGGACATAGGACAGTAGCAGGGAATCTGTATGGCCAGAAAAGAAAATAGACGCAACTAAAACCACAGCTTTCTGACACTGTGTTCACGAGAATATATACAGATACTATTTTCTGTAGTTAACTGAGTCCATACAATCTGGAAAACAGTATTTCTTTCCTGGATTGCAAGTTGTTGGTATTTAATTTGATAATGGTAAACAATTATAAAACAATAATATGATTTAAATCTGTGCCCGGTTATTACCTTGCCTCCAGTTCCTGAAGGATCTGAAATTTTTTCTGGTTTTATATCTTTCATGACACAAACAGCAGCCATAACTAGTTTAACACCAGCAGGAGGGTTCTTCATGGATTTCACAATTGTGATATCAGCTGGCTGTATCAAAAGAAAGCAAGGCATCCTTATAGAACAGCTTGTTTTTAAACAATGGGAATTAAATATTAATGTTGGGGCTAGCTGTGGCAGTATTCACCTATAATCTCAGAGCTCAGGAGGTGAAGGAAAAGGGTCAAGAGCTTGTGGCCAGCCTGGGTTACACAGGGAGATGCTATCTCAAGAAATAAAAAACAAAGTAATTTTTGGAAATAAAAACCATCTTGGTAATTTTGGCTTGCACGGTTATAAAAAGAATTAGCAATAGAGAATGGAACAGAGACCAAGCCTCAGTCTTGATGAAGACACAATTAGTGTTATGAAACCTCCAGAGAATCATCTGTAAAATGTTGTAAAAATAATATGACAAGCCTATATTAGAACTATGATTTGTTACCTGTATATTGTTAGGAAAGATACTTTCAGTTGTCAGATTATCCCAATATCCTGGTATTCCTTGTAATGGTTCAAGTTCTGGAAAGCTAGTAAGTATCTTAGTCCCTACCTGGGAACAGATTCTAAGATCACATCACCCAAATCCCACTAGAATTCAGACAGTGAGTGGGAAGAATGGCTGGTGTGAGGCATTTGTTTCACTGCTGTGGATGAGTGTGGAGCTGTACATTTCTGTGGACAAGGTCTGCAGGCTTCATTACTGGAGAAATAGCTCCTGGTAGACCAGTTCTGTGGTTTGCCTTTGTGGGTCATTCTTAGTAGATCACTCCAAGAGCTCTTTTGTAGTTCTTCCAATAATTCTGTTATCCATTTATCCATTTCCTTAAAACTTCTTGACTTCTCATACTAAATAGAATCAGCTCGGACCCTGACTCATACTAATAATGCAAACCAGGAAATACACCGCAGCAGACTCTAACTGAAGGTGGAGGCGAAGACCTGAACTGGCAGGGTTTGAAGGTATTAAGACTCTTGTATTAGAAAAGAGTCTGAAAGTTCATGGAACACAGTGATAAAATAGTTCCTTAAATTGATGGTCTTGGTTGCTTAGAATGATGTCTGTGTTAAACACAAGGATTTTTGGGTTCAGTTCTCAGCACCCACATGGTGGCTCACATACAGGGATCTGATACCCTCTTCTTGTTAAGCTTCAAACCCAAGACAAATGGCTGAGGTGCTTATTTAACATATCCAAGTTGGACCTGGCATCCAGGTTCTCCCAGCATCCCTCAGTCCCTACCTGTTAGACTATGGCTGGCATACCCTGCCCTCTATCCTGAACTCTCCAGCCCAAGGGATACGCTGCCCTTCCCGAACAGAGGCTCTTCCCTACATAATCCAGACATTTTGGTTACCCACCCTTTTGTACCTGTGGCCTCCTGGCTGCTGTACCTGGTTCCCCTCTCTTCCCTCTCTCTGTTCCTCCCCTTCTCTCACAGGTCCCAGCTCAGTCTGGTCATGTCCACTCTGGACTCTCCCAGATATCGCTGCCTCTGACATGCTCTCCCTTATATGGACAATAAACTTTCTCCTCCACCATACCTAGGAACAGTCATGTCTTTTCCTTTTCATTTTTTTTTTCATTCACTTCTGACCTCTACAGGCATCAGACAGACACAGTGCACACGTATATACAAGCAAAACATTCATGCACATAAAATGAAATAATCTAAAAACAATTTTTAAAATAAAAACAAAGTTTTGTTAAATTTGTCTGCGGTGACAAACCTCTACCGGGAAACTAAGCACCATGTGGCTTTTAAATGTAGTGGGAAGCATAAAGAAAGATAATCATAGGTTCTGGGGGTTGATTCTGCTTTGTTTTATAACAATCTCTAAGCTACCCTGTTTACTGTACTGCTTGAAACCAAGCCAAAGTGCCAATATGTCACTACAACTAAAGAGATTTCCATCTAAATCTTCATGACACTGCAGGCACAAAAATATTGGGACATAGTTTCAAAGAACTGATATTTTTCAAAATACAGCAAATATTTTCATTTATGCTTGAGAAAAGGAAGTGTTCAGAGAGGTATGCATTTCAAACCATCACAGGTGACATGTGAGAGAATTTCTGCAGCCAAACATCTTTAAAATTTAACCAATGACAGTGTGTCAGCATATTTAAAAATCACAGGACTCATGTTGCCCATGACAAACTAACTCTTCATGATGCTGTGTGTTTAGAGCAAGATGTCCTAGTAGCATAAGTTCCATGGTGGTTTGGTGTTCTGTGGAGATTAAAACTGTTTTTGTTGGGATAAATGCAGCTCAAAATACAACCCAGTTAACCAATAATGCCCTTCTGCCACAGTCCAGTAACTTCCAGGACATTCACCTAACACTAGTTTTGTTTTGGGGGCCTTATTCAGAGTTTTGAGGTCTATCTGTGCACTGTGATCTTAAGCACATCTATAAAAGCTATTCTCTGATGGCCTAAATGAGAGAAGTTAATCGGACGAAGTTCTCAAGCATAGTGTCTCATGTGCCACCTTCTTCTGACTGTTAGTTGAAGATATTGGTTGACTTGATCATTTTGGCATTGAGTGATGTTAGCTAACATGTACTGCATCAGGAAGCCCTCCATATTAACTACATCTATGTTTAACTCCTTAGAAATAAAGGGACAATATCTTCCTGTGTAAGGCTCAGTTTTACGAACACTTGTAAGAGATCTCAGCGTGTGTTTTTATGATTGCATTCTTCATGATGTTGTGATTTGTGTTAAGAATCATTTCAAATTCAGTGATATCATTATTCTGACAGCCATTGACTTGATTTATCATTACTAAAATTTCTGTAAGGTTTGGCTTTCTGTGGATCAAATGGATTTATTTTAAATTTCATCCGTATATTTGCTGGGGCCAGATATTTTAAATGAGTGGTAATTTTGACTTCCTGATTGGTTGTAATTCCCCAAATAATCAGCATATTCCTTTCTCTGTGCACCACTCAAGTGCATTTTGCTGTCACCCTGTGTCACCCTCACTGTGAGGGACGGCAGACTTGATGAGAAGAGACCTCACAGAGTGCCTTAAAGGTTTCTATTATCTGCCTGTGTTCTCTGTGCATTTGACTCTCCAAGGCGAACATTTATAATGACTGTGTACCCCTCCCTCCCGGGGCGGGGCATCGTTTCCATCACCAGTCTGGCTGCACTGATACAATAGCTTAATCATTTTAGAGCTCCCATATTCTTCTCTTTATCTTGAGCCTTGTGTTTGTTTTAAACCACAGTGTGACGTTGAGAGCATGGTCCTAAGCTTCCAGTGTTGCTTCATAAAATGCCTCAGGCAATCCATTTGACATTTTAAAAGTCAGAATTTTGTTTAGAAGTGGAGATAGCATTAAAATATAACTAATTCAGAGTATAGAATATTAATGCATTTTATATTAATTTGAGAGTATTAATGAATTTTCAGAATAATTTCCTGTTCTTGTATTTTGAATCTATGCCAATAGCTGCCTGTATCTATTCATTATTCCTGGGAAACTTGCCAAGTTGAAACTGATCTTAACCACTTGTTTCATGCTTTAAATCCCTCTCCTCCTTTTTTATCTTCAAGTTCGAAAGCCTTTTAGGAGCTGCTTAATGTTGCTTCAGCATCATCTTCTTTTAATGCTCTGGAAATCTACAGCGATTTTCCATTTGCCTCAGAGGTAACTATTCTAGAGTATTATAGACCATAATTCTCCTCATCATCACCCAGGAGTTCATCCTCCTTGTCAGACATCATGGCTGGGAGCCGGGGAAGGGAAGGAAATATTAGAAACAAGTTCTTTCCATGCTGCCCCCCATTCAGAGACATTGTGTTCAGCTTCTCAAAAAAAAATTTTTTTTTGAGGTTTTAAATTCCTAGTTCATGGCACAGTGAAAACACGAGGAAGTTTTATATTAGCATGAATGCCCTAAAACAATCTTGTCTTTAAGCTACCACTAGGCTGTCTAACTAAAGTCACACAGGGGTTGAGCCTGTGAAATGCTAAGCTAGCTGTTGGTTGAGTTTATAGTCTTGTGAGGTCTCCCACATGGAAAATTATGATAATGATTAAGGATGCAGGCTAGGAATAGGGTCTGGATACTCTCAGCCTCCCAGTCAATGGGCTCTTGACTCTCCTGTTCTGATTGTGAAGTAGTTCTGGTCTCGCATAAAGAGCCTTAAAAGTCACACACAACACAATGTACTGCAGAAAGGTACAACTCACAGCTGCATAAGACATAACTTTTGAATTTTCTGTGCCCATATATCCAGGAAGCTGCAGAAGTAGAGACCTGTTCTTCTCTTTGCCTCCTCATTCCTTTCCTTCTGGCCCATGTGTAGAGCCTCTTGGGATTCACAAAGACTATTCATTCCATTCCCACTAAACTATCCTGATTGAAAATTAGATATAACATAGGAAAAGCAAGTATGTAAATATAACACTGTATCAAAGAAGAACTGTTCAGATGTAAGTTCCATTTAACTTGACAAATAAACAATACAACCCAGCAAAACAGAGCCACAGCATGTTAACCAAAGACCTGCATATTGCTTCCTTGTTGATGAAACCCAAGGTAGCAAATTCAAACACTCCCCTTAAGTGTGTCCAGCGCAGACAGAGCTGCTTCCAAGGCGGGAATCGCCTCGGCCAGATCACTTTCACACTCGTTCTTCAGAGCCTGGGCCTCTTCTGCCTTCCCACTGGCTATTTCTTCATCCAACTTCACAAACTTTCTTTTTGCTTCTACTTGTGCAGATTCTATCTCAATAATCTAGAGAAAAGACATGAGGTGAAAATAAAGACAGATTTTCAAGTATCCTATTGCTTCTTCAAGCCTAGAGACAAAAGACTATTTGAAAATTATGGAATCCAACACATCCTTTTGGATAGTAGAAAGGTTTGTTATGAAAAATTAAGTTATGAAATTTGAAGATAAATGGATAATGCTGGAAACAATCATTCTGAGTGGTGACCCAGAAAGACAAATGTCATATGTCTTTTGTGGATGTTAGTTTTGGATCTTTAGATAGCTTTATCTCATTCAGAATACCACAGATATCAGGAAATTAATAAGGGAATGGAGAAGGAGAAGATTTCAAAGGAGGGAAGACAGAATGCAGTGATACAAAGAAGAAAGAGGAATAATGGAACAGGAATGGTCAAACGGGGTTGGGATGGGAAGGCTGGTTAGTGGAAGAAATGCGGGGAGGGATAATTAACATTAAAGGCTTTCTGAAAAGAAAACCATATGAAAACTACTATTGCAGAAGGCTCCTAAAATATAAACATTTACACACAGAGAGAACTTCAATGCAGTTACCCTAAAATAATGCCCTACGAACCACAGGTTAACAAAAAGCCCAGTGTCAGGAATGTGCTACCTCTATAGGATTTGTTGGCCAGTAAGATTCCACTGGCCAATAAGGTTCGACTGACACCTAAATACAAGAGGCTACTACCACTGCTCTGGGTAACCCTGCAGAGCTTCATGGTAAGGCCCTGTTGGTGAAGACACCCATACTCAAAGCATAGAACATGAAGAACTCAAGCTGGTGTTTAACTTGGAAACTTCATCCCTACTGGCCAGCTTTCATAGTGCTGGAAGGTGCTATGCATGTTACCAGAAGAGAAAAATAATTATCAATCTTATCTAGCTGTGAACCCTGCCAGCTACCATAATGACCTGCCTGTCAAGAGATTCTCACTGGTACAACAATGGAAGAGTGGCGTGAGAGTAGTCAAATACTTTCTGGTAACAGTTAAAGCCCGATTTACAAGATGCAACCCATATTTGACACTGCTGGTGGGATCAAGAACCACCTAGGTTGTAGATGAGAACCCATCACTATTACTCTGTTGACTCCTAACAACTTCTCATTCTAACCAAAGATTAATGTAGTACTCAGATCTCATCAGAGAAGCCTCTGTGTCACAGCCTTCCCCGTCCGAGGTTTGAGATCATTGCAGAGGAGGGGCAGGAAGACTCCAAGAGTCAGAGGCAGTAGATGACTACAAGGAAACCTGTTTTCTGGACACAACAGGGCAGGTGCATATACAAACTCAACAACTGTGATGATAGCATGCACAAGCCACTTGGAAGCTCACACAATGACAATCCCTAGCTGAGAATTACTGGTAATTGACAGATGTTGGAAGAGAGAGAATTACTTTCATTTTTTAAAAAAATATTTTATTCTTTTTTACTTTACCTCTCAGCTACAGCCTCCTCACACCCAGCTTCCCTATATCCCCTCTCTTCTCATCCCCTAATCTTTTCTTCCTCTGCCCCTGCCCAGGAAAAGGCAGGTCTCCCATGAATATTAACAAAACATGGCATATCAAGTCGCAGTAAAACTTAATCCCCATGCACTAAGGTTGGGCAAGGCAACCCAGCATGAGGAGTAGAGTCCCAAAAGCCTATAAAAAGAGTCAGAGACAGCCCCTGTTCCTAACATCAGGAGTCCCACAAGGGGACCAAGCCACATAACTGTAACCCATATGAGGAGTGCCCAGGCCAGTCCCATGCAGGTCCCTAGTTATTTGTTGGTCCAGTCTTTGTGAGCCCTTATGAAACCAGGTTCGTTGATTGTGTGAGTTTACTTGTGGTGTCCTTAACCCCTCTGGCTCCTACAATCCTTTGGCCCTGTAGGTCTAACATATTCTAGTATTTAGGAGTCTATAGGTATCACTACTAGGACTCAATGAGTTAAAAAAAAATGAAGACATGAAGTTGGGTGGGTATATAAAGGGGAGTGCGTCTGGAGGAGATGGAAAGGGGAACGAAGATAACTAAAATACAATGTATGAAATTCCAAAAAATACTAATAAAATACTTTAAAACAAAAAGATAGGTCTAGCCGGGCAATGGTGGTGTGTGCCTTTAATCCCAGGAAGGCAGAGACAGGAGGATCTCTGTGAGGCCAGCCTGGTCTACAGAGTGAGTTCCAGGTAGTCAAGGCTGTTACACAGAGAAACCCTAACTCAAACAAAACAAAAAGAAAACAAAACAAAAAGAAAGAAAGAAAAGGAAGGAAGGAAGGAAGGAAGGAAGGAAGGAAGGAAGGAAGGAAGGAAGGAAGGAAGGAAGGTCTAAAACAAAACAAAAAGAAAGATAGATCTAAAATGAGAATATAAATGCGGCCTTATTTGGAAATGGGTTTCATACCAGCCTCTAAAAGTGACAAGCATAGAGAACCAGTGAGATACACAGTCAGTAGAAGAGCATAAACTCCATAGGGTAGGGTGACAAAAAGTTAAGGCTTTGTTTCAAGACTAGTGTTACACAATTCAACTGTTTTTTGACATCAAGAAAAATACTGATTTCCTACCTGCATCATACGTGCATTTTCAATTTTAGCTTCCTCCAATTTGGGTTGCAGTTCAACAAGCTCCAGTTGCATTTCCCCAACCTAGACAGACAGTTTGCCATTAAGTTTTCACTGTTGTAACAGCTGACAGAGAAATTAGAAACTTAAATGCATCATACAATGCTGGCCATGAGAAATCCTAATTTTCCCAGTTCTTTGCATGATAAAAAGAACCATGAGAGCATATCCAGTCCTGTTCACACAAGATTATGCATCTTTTAGGTATTTTACAGGGCACTGGAACAAGTGGTGATGGAGGAAATGAAACCAGAAAAGATGTCAGCTCAGGTATTCTCATTATACTATGGTATACAAATAAAACAGCAGTAAGTGTTAATAGCACTGGACTCATTAGGATAAGCCCATCTTATATTTAACATCTGCTACAATAGAAAGCCAAAATAGATTTCTTATATTCTCAGATGACAACAAATTATTTAAAAATAAAACAGAATGTATTTGAGTCTCTGTGGTCTGGCAACTTAATAAGTTTCTCTAAAACTTATTCATCTATAAAATGAGGACATAAGAATGACTACCTCTGGAGTTGCTAAGAGAATAACTGAGACAGTGTATGTGAAATATATGACAGAACCTTGTAAATAACTTACAGTCAACAAACAGTTGCTCTTGTTTTTGTTATTATTTTTTGCATTTATCAGTATATATTATTATTTTGGAAGCTTCTCAAGTTTACCTGAGACTCAGCAAAAGCTAGCTGGTCAAGTCCATTCACATAGCGTTGTTTGGCTTCCATGACAGCTTGCCGTTTCTTAGTCAACAGTTGCCGAAATGAGCCAATAAGTTCGAGATAAGAAGTAGCGGTAACATAGTTATGTCGTCCTAACTCTTCTAAGAACCTAAAAAAGGGGCAACAGACAACAGTATAAGTAATGGATTTCACAATGATGTAAATTCAGCATAGCATTAACCATAGGCAATTATGAATAAAGGTTAAGGTTTATGCAGAACATGCTAAGTATTTTAACTTTCTGAAACTCCAGAAATCTATACATAACCATATTCCAAGTTCTTACCTGAAAAATATCAAAGACCAATGACACATTTAAAAAGCACAAATCAACAAAGGTGTGTATAAAGGACGAACTACAGCAAAAAAAATTACACAGTCTTTATTTTTCTATGTCATATACCAGGAAGCTCTAGATTTATAAGACACTCAAGCTATTGAATGAGGTAGGCAAGCATCCAGAAAGGGAACTGCAAATGGGACAAGTATGAGTTACATGGCATGTTACATGTTGACTGAATGTATAAGGCCACACACACAAGACTGGTACACACACACACACACACACACACACACACACACACACACAGAAGGATATACATAAGATATACAAGTATGCAGACTACAGCACACTGCTTGGACCACTGTCCAAGCCAATCATACTGGATAACTGACTTAGATGGGCAACATAATAGCACTTAAGTTCATGCCTCTATGAAACAAGGATTTAGAGATCAACAGTTAAAACACTCACTATTGAGGTATCTACCCTCCCCTGACCATCCAATTAGCTCACCTTTTCTATGACTTTTACCCAGTCATAATACCCAGTCTTTAATAGTAGTGTTTTCCCTAAGAAATCTGCCACACTAACCATTGTTGATCTGATCAGGATTGGGCACTAGACACGATGATAATCACACTTTGGGATAAATTTGGAGCAGGAAGCTAGAAATAATTGGCTAGCTTCTCCCTCTATCTAAAACTGCAAGACGTATATTCAAAAGCAAAGAGGCAGACAGCTTCCTCTAAACACAGTCAAAGAGGAAGAAAGGAAATGCCCAGAGGGAAGCAGTGATACATATCAGAGAACAAAACACTTGTGTGTTTTTCACAGATTCTAACTTCTTCTGGTTGTTTTTCAGATCTTTGTGAGACATTCATGGACTTTGATAATAAATTCTTCCTTGTTATTACTTTCTAGCTGAGGGTTTCAACTAATTAAATAACCAGAAAGATTAGAAGACAAATAATATCAAAATGTTGAACTTTTGTGGAAAATACAAGGCACTTAAAATACAAGGCATTTGCATAATTTTAAATATCATTACTATTAACCTTTCTGAAAGGGTCATAATGGAAGTATGAAAATGTTTACAGATCGGGACTATCTCTTTCCGCTCAATCTCAGTAAGCTCCAGGGTTTCTAAGAAATTCACAGCTACACGTTCAAGAGCATCTTCAGGCCATGGCTGGAAAGAAGAAGAAATTTTATTAGAGATGAGCAGTCTCCAGTGGTTAAGAGCTCTGGCTGCTCTTCCAGTGGACCTGGGTTCAAGTCCCAGCACCCACATGATAGTTCATAACTGTCTGTAACTCCAATATCTGACACCCTCACACACACATACATTCAGGCAAAACACCAATGCACATAAAAGAAAAATAAATAATTTCTAAAAAGCTTAGCAGTCTCAATCCAACAATGTAAGTAGTGACTTCATATAGAAGAAGAGTTTAGGGTTATGAAGAAACTTTAATGAGGAAAACAGAATTAAGTAGACTGAGGTCTCAATATTTTTTAGATTTCTTTACATATTAAAATGAAAATAAGAATAGCAAATAAGGATTAATGACACATTACATATTAAGAACATAATTATATCACTTTCACCACTCCTCTACTTAGATGTCCATTAGGCATCTCAGCTTTAACATGTCAGTTGTAGAAGATGCTGTCTACTCAATATCAATTAGTCCCTTTTCCACAGGAGAGAAAAGGGAAAAAAACATATTTAATTTGGATTTCTGTCCTTAGAAATCCTTCATAATCCCTATCATAACATCCAAAGCTGAGGTTCTTCTTAGCTAGTCTTTTCCACATCAGTGAAATGCTTCTTCTGCTCTATTCTGATCTATGCCAACTGTGATCTTGCCCCGGGCCTTCTCTGTTTTCTCAGACCTTCACATGGCTCGCTCTCTCACTTCCTTCATATTTAGATCCTAAAGGATCATGAAGGTGTTCCTGGAACACTCTTTCTAGAACAACCTTCTTCCTGTCACTGTTCAACCTCTTGTAGTGAGTGTGTCCTCAGAACTTACTAAGACCTCACACACCATTTACTCATTTGTCTACTATTGGCTTCCATTCAATCCTTGATAGAAATATAAAACTCATATAAGAAAGGACTTTCTTTTTTATCACTGCTGGATCTCCAGTGCCTAAAACAATACTTGACAACAAGTATTTTAAATGTTTAATTAAACAGTTTATGCTTCTTTACTTTTTCATTGGAGTATTTTCCTGATTTCCTTTCACTCAGTTTCAACAAGATGCTCGTAATTTTTTCCTTTTAGAGAAGTGAACATTTTAAGATTTTTTTGTTGTTTGCTTGTTTTGTTTGTTGCTGTGGAATAATCCTTCTGTACACTGTGCAAATTATGCTGTGATTGGTTAAATAAAGAAGCTGACTGGGCAGTAGCTGGACAGGGTAAGGTTAGGTGGGAAAACCAGCCTAAGGACACCAGGAAGAAGAAAGGTGGAGTCAGAGGAGCTGCCAGTGAGACAGGGAAAGGAAACAGGAGGTGCAAGATGAAAGAGAGGTAACGCCACATGGCAGAATGTAGATTAATAAAAATGGGCTAATTTAAGTTGTAAGAGTTAACTAGTAACAAGCTTGAGCTATTGGCTGAGCATTTATAATTAGTATTAAGTCTCTGTGCTCATTATTTGGGAACTGGTGAGCAGGAAAGAAAAGTCTGGCTACAGTTTGTATTTTGTTTTTTGGGACAGCCTTGGCTGTCCTGGACCTCACTTTGTAGACCAGGCTGACCTTGAACTTAGAGATCCATCTACCTCTGCCTCTGCCTCCTGAGTGCTGGGATTAGAGGTACAACTCACCACCCTAATGTCAGCAGACCTCTTTCAATCAGGAGAAGCCCTGAACTGAAGAAAAATGTTGCCCTTCTTCCAAATAAGGAGGAAATTCTCCTCTCTGACTGCTCTCAGGCTGCCACATGGGTTTTGTTGTTGACATAAGAAATGAAGTAAAACAGGAGATGTTCGAAGTCTTGAGCCTCATGGCCTTCATACTAGAACTGTATAACTGACTCTTTAAGACCTCCAGCTTGTGGACTAAAGATCTTGATAACTGTAAGGCTCCATAATTATGAGGACCAAATCCAGTCATAATTCCCCCACCTTACACACACACACACACACACACACACACACACACACACACACACACACACTATCCTATGGTTCCAAATCCACCCTTCTATATAACTGATTCATTTTAATACTTCAAAATATCACTATCTTAATCAGTATACACTTTACATATCACCATTATGTCTCTGTTTTTACTTACTAATTTTTTCTGTCTCTTCTAGTCCAGACTATGAATTTTTTCTGGGCAACACATAGCCTTATCAGCTCCTGGTGCTAAACACTATGCCCATCATTATAGTAACTGATCAATAAACACTTGCTGAATGTTAATCAAGCTTAAACATGGTAAAATTTTCAGAACTAGCAACTCTGCTCCCTCAAAACAAAATGAAACAAACCTGAAACCAATCAATAGTACAGCAATTGATGAGGGATGGGAATTGTCTCAGACGATTGCGAAAGGCATCTCCTATGGGGCTAAAGGCCACAACAATGTGAAGATTATCTTTGCAGCGATTCACAAAGAAAGCAAACAGGGCTAAAGGACTGAGTTCATCGTGTTTATTGCCAGCCTGAGCTACTGGACGGACACCCTACAGAACAGAAAATAGAAACCTTGTGAATAAAAATGGATTTAATACAAGGAGATGATCAGATATTAGAGTATGAGGTTTGTATGAATTGCCTTTAAATTTTTATTTTTATACCATTGGATGTTTAAAAACAAATATCTGTCAAGAATTTACCTGATAAAGATAATCAGAAAAACCCATCAAGATCCTATGCAGGCCTACATGCAACATTGTTTTTAGAGGAATAATGGAAATGAATGCAATATCCATCCGTAAGAAACTGACTGAACTCACAAAACAGCCTTATGACGTTACACTGGATTTTATATAACCTTGAAACAACAAAGTAAAGCCAGACTCAGCCTTATGACTTTACACTGGATTTTATATAACCTTCAAACAACAAAGTAAAGCCAGACTCAGAAACACAAATATTGAAAGCATGCTTTCTCCCATAAGCAAAATCTAGATTTTTTTTTTTTGTGTGTGTGTGTGTGTGTGTGTGTGTGTGTGTGTGTGTGTGTGTGTGTGTTACACACGATATACAGTAGAAATGTGGAGAAAGAAGTCTAAAGACAGGGTGAGGAAAATGACAGGATAATGAGAGGGAAAGAAAAAAGACAAATATTGCAAGTTCTCTCTCAAATGTGAACTTAAAGCACAAAGGAGACTATCTGGAGGGAGGAAAAGATCCAAGGGAAGGTGATAGGCAAAGCGCAATGTCATAAAGAAACCTAGTAGTTTGCATGCATACTAAAATAACAAAAATAAATCACATGTTATGTGAGTGCTCTTAACCACTGGTCAAGATACTTCTGAGTCCACAGACCTACATGAGACATCTCTATCATATGCCCCTACCCACATCCCAAGGCTCAGAGAATATTACCATCGTGGAAAAGATGAAAGAAATGCAGAGTGGAGTGCTGTGAAATGCTGTCTTCTGGTCATGAGTTGCCCTAGTGAACTCACAGAAGCTGTAACTACCTGCACAAAAATCAAGCCAGTCAGCATTCCAGTGTGGATGAAGTAAGGGCTCACTAGTCTTCACTCTTGGCAACTGACTGGTGCTGGAGAAGGGAGAGTCAATTTTATTCAGGGGCGTGGCCACTGGAGGTTGCCTATGCTCCAGTGTATGCCCCCTTACCTAAGTACATGCTGACAGCACTAATTGAACTCAGCAAATTATTTTAAACAACATGCATGTCTGGTGGCTCACAACTGCCTGTAACTTCAGTTCCAGGGGATCTGAGGTGGGTACTGGCACACACTCATATACACACCAATAAAAATAAAACATTTTAAAAGCATGTCTAAAATATGCAAATATAAAATAAGATAGTGAAGCAGAGAAAAGTTTAATAAGAAAATAATAATAAACAGTTAATAGCTAAGCCAAGCAGGAAAGTCCGGCAAAGCTAAAGAAATCTCACAGCTGTGAAACAATATTTATATACTGCAAATACATATTGCTCTCATTGTTAATAAAACTGATTGGTCGATAGCTGGGCAGAAAGAGATTGGGCAAGACAGCCTGACACAGAGAGAATGCTGGGAGGAAGAAGGGCAGAGTCCAGAGTCATGAGCAGATACAGAGGAAGCAAAAGATGAATGTGTCATACCCATAAAGAAACTGCCACGTGGCAGAGTGTAAATAAGGAAGACAGGTTAATTTAAAATGTAAGAGTTAGCTAGTAACAAGCCTGAGCTATTGGCTGAACATTTGTAATTAATATTAAATCTCCATGTTGGTTATTTGGAAGCAGGCAGTTGGGACAGGAAAACTCCAACTACAGATAGCACCCAATGTGGGGTGTAGATCCACGTAAGACCTGGAAAAGCTTAAAAAAGGTTCTAAACACACAAAAACAGAGCCAAACTCAGCTTCCTAGTCTCATGTCTCTCGTGCCAGCCACAGTACAGAGATATATCTCCTGGCAGCTGCCAGCACACCATAGCTAAGCCACATGGTGGGTTCCCACAGTATCTCACATGGGCAGCGGTGCAGAGAGGCATCTCTCTCAGCTGCTGCCTGTAGGTTTAAGCTACCAGTGCAAGCTCCACCAGCAAGCTGCATGGTGGGTTTGGGGTTTTTGCTCATGTAGACAGAAAAGGTTACAGATATGCAGTAAAGACAGATTCAAATGGGAAAAAAACCTCCAAATGGGTTACAGTGTGTTTAAAAATATATGTATGCTTGGGAGAGAAAAGAAAAAAGGGTAGAGAAAGTCCTTTAAAAGGGAATAGAGTAATAATAAGCCATGTAAAGATAAAAAATACACAGAGGGACTGGATCCTGTATGTTCTTGTGTTGTCTTTGATTTTTTTTTTTTGGCTGCTAAGAGACACTGGATTATAAAAACTGCTAGATTCAACCAACTTATCTATTTAAAAAATATCTTGACTTCAAAATTTAAGTCAAAAGATCTGTTACTTTGGGGGAGAAGTCATGCTTTATTTCTACAGGAAATGAGAAGCTGTGGATTCATTCTGGGTTAAAAAAAAAAGTCAGATTCAATTGAGAAAGACACCATGAAATCCTGGCTATAAATATAAAGAAATAAACCTAGAAGAACTACAAGACATGTGATGTATATTTTACCTGTTCAAACATATAACAAAAATCATCTTTGGCTGAGTTATGTACAATGCACAGTCTATGCTTGTATTAATGCAGATATTTTCACCTTTAAAAGTTTATGTATTTTCAGAGCAAGGGGACCAAACACCAATGAAAACAGATGGTCCAGGTGATCCAGCATCTCAAAATGCCTGTTATAGTCTCCTCAGAATTCTGAATCCAGAACAGCTTCAAGGCTGCTGGTTGATATGATACAGCCTCACAGAATACTCCAGTCAGGACTTGACCATAATCCTAAATTTTCTCAGGGTCCCCCAAAGATAACAGTGCCCACAAAAAACAGGAAGCAGTCTAGAGAACTATGCCCACATTCCCAAAAGATGGGTTATGGATGTTTATTATCATTTAAGGGGAGTTGGTTGCAAGTTGTTATTGGTAATGATCAGGACAAAAGCTGAACAAAGGAGATTAGATTCAGGGATCTTGTTCTAAACAGAAAAGGGGGAGGATATAGAAATGACAGGATAAAAGGCTAGATTATTGAATCTACTTTAATAAAAAACTATTAATATTACATATTTTAAAAAATAATTTATTTATTCTTATTTCCTGTGCATTGGTGTTTTGCCTGCATGTATGTCTGTGTGAGGGTGTTGAGTCCCTTGAAACTGGAGTTACAGACAGTTGTGAGTTGCCATGTGGGTGCTGGTAATTGAACTCAGGACCTCTGGAAGAGCAGTCAGTGCTTTTAACCACTGAACCATCACTCCAGCCCAATCTTACATATTTTAATTGGTATAGATTTTGGTTTATTGATACAAATTAAAGTTAATTTTGTTATACTGTATGTATATTTCTACTCTTATATAAGGTATTCTGTTTATGCAGCTCATTTAAAATGTAATATATAATTAAGAAATACATAATAATAGTCACCAATAATAGTAAAACTTACGGTCATGTTAGGTATGTTTTCAAGGTCATACACAGATATATTTAGATAGATAGATGGTCTTCAAACACTTCAAAGACCTACAGAATAAGGTATTTCATATGTCTAATAACTGAAGGCTTTTCATGACAGTGAGACATGCCTGCTCCTGGCAGCACCAATCTATTTCAGAGAAGATGATGGGCATCAAAGAAACTCCATATGGAATTTGTTTTCTTTATGGCAAAAGCAAGCCATATGGGCAAAGCAACTGCCCTTGCCTCAATTGCTGACAGTATACTGTCCAACCTGGACCAGCGGGATGCCAGAAAGGCGACTGCCAAAGTTTGCCAAGACAAGGTAGGACAGTCCTTCAAAATTCCCTGCTTCACAGAAAAGTCTGTCATATATGCCAGGCCTGTAGGCCAGAGTTGGATGCCTCAACATTACAGAGGAATTTGGGTGACTGTCCAGGCAGCCTGATACCTCTGTCAATTAGGTAACATTTCGTCTTTCTAGGGCCTTTGACAGAGTTAAAGACTAAATAGTTAAACTTATAGTTTTCCTTAGTTATGATAGAAAGCAAATTAGATATAAAACTTTGGATTCACAGAGATAGGACAGATAATGAAGTAATCTTCTCTGATTTTTGCCAAATACAAATAGCCTGGATATTGTGACTATTATTCTTACTTGATAACTGTTTTTATTGTATATAAGTTTACTAGGTTAAAACCTTCTTTTTTAATTAGACAAATAGGAGGAAATGCTGTGGAACAATATTTGTATACTATAAACATGTACTGCTCTCATTGTTAATAAAAAACTAATTGGTTAATAGCTGAGTGGGAAGAGATTGGGTGAGACAGCCTGATACAGAGAGAATTCTGAGAGAAAGAAAGGCAGAGTCTGGAGTCACAAGCAGACACAGAGAGAGCAGGTGATGAGCATAAATAAGGAATATAGGTTAATTTAAAATGGTTATTTGGGTCAGGAAAACTCCAACTGCATCTCACTCCCCACAGATGACTATTCTTTGTTTGGGAAAATGAGAATGAATTCTTCCTATTATTTGGGAACATCATCATCATTCTTGAGTCGTCCTGACGATATCACTAGCACTGCTCAGGTAAAAGCAAAAACATTTTTTTCTTTTCAACCCAGGCCACAAACTAGTAACATCTCATTTACTGAAGGGTTTCTAAGTGTTAAACACTATGTAAGTGCTTATTTTGTGTGATTCCCTCACCTCATTATAACCCTATGTAAGGGGAACTGCTGTCTGTGCTCCTATTTCATAGAAGGCAAAAGCAGAGGGCCTAGACTACCAGGGCGAGTCCATTTCACTCCAGGAGGAAACATCCAGATATAAGTAATAAGTTCCATGGATAAAAGTAAATTGAGTCAATGAAAAAGGAGTAAGTCTTAGAAATGGGGATCAAAGTATCTGACAGTTGACAGTAATAGGTGCTACACAATTGTATCTTGTCATTTAGATCACAAAACCTGACTTTCATATATATATATATATATGAACTGTAAGAAAAGATAGTTTAGTAAGACTTTTGAAAACTATACTGGACAAGCAGAAAGCCATACAACTAATCGAGTAAGATATCAATCATGGTTTCATTCTTCCTGTGTCTGTTGTTTATTTCTTTGTTCTGTTTTTGATTTTTTTTTTTTTTTTTTTTTTTTTGGTTTTTCGAGACAGGGTTTCTCTGTGTAGCTTTGCGCCTTTCCTGGAGCTCACTTGGTAGCCCAGGCTGGCCTCGAACTCACAGAGATCCGCCTGGCTCTGCCTCCCGAGTGCTGGGATTAAAGGCGTGCGCCACCAACGCCCGGCTTGTTCTGTTTTTGAGATTAACATCTCAAAATATAGTTCAAAAGCTGGGCAGTTGTGGTGCATGCCTTTAATCCCAGCACTCAGAAGGCAGAGGCGGGTGGATTGTTGTGAGTTCTAAGCAGCCTGTCTACAGAGTGAGTTCCAGGACAGCCAGGGCTGATATACAGAGAAACCCTGTCTCAAAAAAACAAAACAAAAATCAAAATATAGTTCAAGCTGACATCAAACTCATGATCCTTCTGCTTCAGTCTCCTGAGTGCTAGGATTAAAGGTCTATGCCACCACATCCAGCTCTGCTTCTCTCACCAGTTTAAGAGATGATATTAAACTTTGATCAATCATAAGCATGCTAAGTATCACAAAACATGTAAAACAATTGCTATTTTATGAAGATAATTATAAAATAATTTCTGACTTACAATGAAGCTAGAATTTAAAATTCACCAAAATGTGTTAAACTAATATAATTTAAATGTATAATATAATTTAAATTGTATATGCTATATTTTTCTAATTGCTTTATTGTATAAGATATATTTATCCTGAAGAGCACAGCAAACTGCTCATGATAAGAAAATTCCTGTGCTGACAGCAGGACTCCCCCAAAGCACTTACCTCCATTACTTCTTGCTTTTCATCTGCTGCAAAAATGTTAGGAACTTCACCAGTATTGAGCACACTGTCAACATCTTCTAGGAAAGCTTCCTCTTTAATCTGAGTGTCTGTGATCAGAAAGACTGTCTTCTGGCCCTTCATGCCTACATTTCTTAACAAGGTCTTAAAGGGAAAATGCACTTTATAAGCAGAATGCAGTGGACTTGTGTAGGTTTTGCTTCCCCTTCTGTTTATGCTTGGGTTTAAGGGTACTTTGATTCTGGGGGGCGGGAGGGGGTGGGAGCGGGTGTCAACCGGGAACTCCACTTCTCCCACACTGTAGGTGGACAACACAAACGACTTAGTTGCCTCAAGCTCCTAGACGTAACAAATGGATCAGAGGCATATGATCAAGAAGGACCCAGTCAAACTATTACTTTAAGGACTGAGATGGACCTCACAAACAGCCCTAGCACTGAGAAGGATGCTTACAAAGGCCAGTAATACAAAGTACTCGGGTCAACTGTGTTGCCTCACGGACTGAGCCAGCTGGAGAAGGAAAACAAATGAAGAACACGTCCAGGAGTACAGAGGAATTTCTAATCTGGGCCCTTAGATTGAAACAGGCTAAAGGACGGTCCATTTCTGAGCACTTAACTTCCTCTTCTGCTTAAGATAGCTTGAGCTAGGCTGTTTTTTTCTTTATCATTTGTTTTTGGCCAATCGTAAGCAAAATTCCCACCTTAAATAAAAACATGGACTTAGTAGTCTGATAGGGCTAATTTGCATAGGTCTGTTAAAACTGACTGTTAAAATTTCAGGAACTTCTTAGGATATTTTTAGATACAGCCAGGATTAAAATTAAGTGATATGATCATGTTCTTCCCAGAAGCCGTTAAGTTAATCAAACAAAAAGTCCAGTCTCTGGTATGAGTTACCTCCCTTGGAGTTGCTGAGCAGGGACTTCCCAGCCCCCGCCCCAAACAATACAGGCTATTGTCACTGGCCTTGGTCACTCATCAGAACTTGATGGTAAGCCCCCAATATTGACTGGAAACTTTCTCCCTGCTAGCTAGCTTTCATAGTAACTGAAAGGTGCTATGTAGGCCACTGTGAGAGGAAAGGTCATCAACAGTTGTGAACCCTGTGAACCACAATGCCCAAGAGTGAAACAGTGGCATGAATATTATGGGGTGCAGGGGATAACCAACAGTTTTATGATTGGATGTAAGGACTGATCCACAGGAGGGAACTCATACATGGTACTTGTAAACTTGCCCAAGAGTCCTTGGTTGGGAAGGTGATTTTCCCTGGGGAAATAACCTACTAGTCTTATTTTTGATAAATGGATATAACATTTGTGCTGGATAGTTTTATGCCAACTTGACACAAGCCAAAGTCCTCTAGAGGAGGGAACCTCAACTGAGAAAATGCCTCCACAAGATCAGGCTGTAGGCAACCCTGTAGGGCATTTTCTTAATTGGTGATTAATGAGGGAGAGCCCAGCACATTGTGGACAGTGTCATCCCTAGGCTGGTGGTCCTGGGTTCTATAAGAAAGCCAGGCTGAGCGAGCCATGGGAAGCAAGCCAGTAAGCAGCGCCCCTCCAGTGCCTCTGCATCAGTTCCTGCCTGCAGGTTCCTGCCCTGTTTGAGTTCCTGCCCTGCATGACTTTGATGATGAACGGTGCTGTGGACGGGTCAGCCAAATGAACCCTGTCCTCCACAACTTGCTCAAGGTCATGGTGTCTTGTCACTGCAATAGAAACCCTAACCAAGACAGTATTAAACTGCCTCCTAAATACTTATCCTTTCCCCCACAGATTAGTCTGGCTCTCGTCCCTCTTTTGAGAGTTTTCTTGTTATAGTGGGTGGTCATTACACAGACTCACAACTACTAAGGTGCAGAGAATAAGTGACTGCGGTGTTCAGCCCATATCACTTCCTTCTCCCTAGGCTCAGGAAACCTCACAGAAGAGGGAGGAGATAGAATGTAAGTGCCATAAGCTGGGAATGAATGTTGGGAGATCGACATGACAGGGCTTTTGCACTCATGAACTCACAGCAACTACTGCTGTCTGTACAAGACCCTGTGGAAATCATATATTCCCGTGAAATAAGTCTTCTCAAACCAGGATGAAGACAGAATCAGTGGCAACTGTGGTAACGTGCATTAGGAAGCCTTGTTCTGCTTTATAAAACATAACATAATTTCCTTTAGCTTCAGTGTCCTCAGCAGTGAAACAGCGATAACTATACCTGCTGCGTCCCAGTGCTGTACCTATGGAAGGAGGTTATGTAAGTAAAGCACTCAGGAGGTGGTCACCACTCACAGCAGGCACCCAATGATAGGGCAGTATTGCCATAACTACCTAAATACACACAGCTGCACGGGCTGACTCCCCTTGGACTTAGGCCGAGAATGAACTATCATCATTTTTCACACTAGGTATCTTCATAATTTTACCTTCATATCCTCCCGCCACTCATTCATCCCGTAACTCTTAGAAATTTCTGGTTGGAAAATCTGCATTTTTGCCATGGAGGTAGCTAGACGAGTTAAAGATTGCCGACCACTTCCTCCAAGCCCGATGAGCAACGCATTTCCACCAGACTGCTTTAGAATGCGACATATTCTTGATAAATGTTCCAAAACATACCTACCAAAAATAAGTTATTATCCATAGCAATACATGTACATTTCCTAACCTTTTTATTATAAGTATTTTATAACATCATGTTGTACTGTAAATATACACAAAATTTACTGAAAAACTAAAGCATGCAGGAGCTGGGGGTGGGGAACTTCTTGCCTCACAAGCCCAATGACCTTAGTTCAAATCTCCAGACTCACGTAGCAGCTGGATGCCACAAACATTTGGTATCCCAGCGCACCAACCAGAGATGAAGGTACAGATCTGAGAATCCCAGAGGCTCATGAGGCCAGCTAGCAGGGTTGATGCAGTGGTAAACAGGTCCTGTCTTTGTGTGTGTGTGTGTGTGTGTGTGTGTGTGTGTGTGTGTGTGTGTGTGTGTTGTGTTTTATTTTATTTTTCTTTATTAAGAAATTTTCTACTCATTCCTCATGCTATCCACAGACCCTCTCTCCTCCCTCCTCCCACCTCCCAGCCCTCTTTCCCAAGCCACCCCGCATCCCCACATCCCCCAAATCGAGGTCTCCCATGGGGAGTCAGCAGAGCCCAGCTCACTGAGCCTAGGCAGGTCCAAGCCCCTTCCCACTGCACCAAGGCTGTGCAAGGTGTCACACCACAGGCACTGGATTCCCAGAAGCCTGCCCATGCACCAGGGACAGATCCCGATCCCCCTGCCTGGGTGGCCCCCAAACAGTTCTGGTCCTGTCTTGAACAAGGTGGGAGGGTAGGATGGACACCTGAAAGCTGTCCTCTGAGCTCCACACTCTGTCCAGAAAACCAGGAGCTTCTTTTTATTAATACAGATTAAGGGGACTGTTGGCTGAAACAGGCAACTTAATAAAATCCTGATGTTTTGTATTGTAATATATAGGATAGGTATTTACTATATTTTCTGTTTTAAATATTTCAGGAAAATTCAGAAACAAAGTATCCAACACATACATAAATGTAAAACATAGGTACCTAAACACAACAAGACTCATTCTTCTCTTGTGAGTTTGATTGTACTCATCTAGACACTGGTCAACAACATCATTAAACTGGTGAATATTTGGAATTTCAATGTAAGTTCGATCATCTCCTTCAAGATCAGGGTTCATATAATCCCCAAACATGAGACTTCTTAAGTCTTCTTCAGTTACCTATAGAATATAAATCAGAAAGTTATAGAAATTAAATTACAAAATGAATTTAATAAATAATATAAAACTTTTATTTATGTCATGAGTTGACTACTAGCTAATTACTTTTAATATTAAGATAGCAAATAATAGTTTGTATAAAATTAACACCTAAGATGATAACTTTATGTGACAAAAAGAAAATTTTGTTGCTTTTTCTATAGACTGGGAATCAAAAGATTTGTTTGTTTTTATTTTATGAGTGTTTTGCTGGTATGTATCCAAGTGTACTGTGTGTGTATGCTATTCCTGAAGAGGCCAGAAGAGGTCATCATATCTCCCAGAGCTGGAGCTAAAGGTGGTTGTGAGCTGCCATGTGGTTGCTGGGAATCAAACCCAGGTCCTCTGCAAGAGCAGCCAGTGCTCTTAACTGCTGAGCTATCTCTCCAGATGCTTTTTCTATGGACTGGAAAGTCATCTTTTCTGACTTTCTCTGTTAAAAAGAGTACACTAGTTGATAGCATGCTATGTACCCTGTTCCATCCCATTAACAGCCACCATAGAATAACCTAAAACTAAATAACTCTAAGTAACCTCTACATCACATGCATTCTTCTACAGACTAATCTCAAAATTACCCAAAAGAAAAAGTAAAAGGATACATTCAATATAAAGCAAGTACATTTTTGCAAAAGTTCATTAATTACTAAGGAGATCCCACTTTAACCTGACCTGTTTTTAATCACTAAATACACTTACTGGAGCATTCTCTTTTCGAAGATGAAAAAAGACAGTATCAAACGGCTCCTTAAAGTGGTCCTTTATAACAGTTTTAATTAATCTGAAGAGCCAATTTCGATCATCATCATTAATGAGGCGATCATAAAACACACGGAGAACCTCATGCACAAACAGACGGACCATGGTGTGCTTGCTCTCTACAGCATCTTTCTCAATGAGCAAGCAACCCCTGATGACACGGGAGAAATCACGCAAATTGAAAGTATAATGAGATTTTGCAGGAGTGGGCAAAAGATTTTCCATAGATTGCTTATATATCTGTGAAGAAAAAAATGCAACAATTCAAAAATGAAATGCCTATAATTAAGAGCCCTAACAAGTAGTATAAGCAATACTTCACTTATCCTATTAGATAGTATCACTTTGGAAAACACATAAATATTGAGCCTAGCATGGAGTACATGCTCATTTTGGTCCAGAGCACTCAACCAGGCACTGTGAGGCTGAGTGAACTTGGTTCCATCCCTTCTCACTTTGGTTCCCGTTTGATGTCACTGTTCCACATACAGGGGGCCTGAGGTTATTAAGCAGTTTTAAATTGCAACAGAAACTAAAACCAGGCAACTCATTCTAAAGCATCCCAAATAGAGAGGAAAAAATAAGTGTCTTTGAGATGACCACTGACTTTAAATCAATCCTCTCCCTTCCCTTCTTCCTGTTAGACTCTGACTCTTTTTCTTCCTCCTCTATCTTAACTAGCAAGATATAGAAACAAAGTATATCTTTCCTGAGTGCTCTATTCCTCATAGGAAAGTTGCTACTCTCTTTCAAAAGGTTAGTTAATTTTTTAATATGTCCTAACAAAAAGAATGACAAAATTATTTTTCACTTGGATGTGTTTTGTGGTTTATCCCCCTGTGTACCCATGGTAAGTCTCTAATGCTTTAAAGAGAGAGAAAAGGTATCTCTTCTACCTGGCCAAGGCCCAGTCATTCCAAATAATATTTGAAATATTGTATTTTACAAATAAAAGCACTTTCCTGTATCAGAATTAATCTTCCACCCAGTCATGGTTTGAATCTGAAATGCTCCCCCCAAAGGCTCTCGTGTTAAAGGCTTGATTGGCAGAAGACGGGCTTTGGGAAGAGATTAGATTCTGGACTCTGATCTAATGGGTTCATAGCACAGTGGCATTATCAGGGATGGAGGAAACTACAAGGCAAGGCTAGTGGGAGGAAGTCAGTCACTGCGGCCTCGCCCTTGAAAGGCACACCTTGTACCCAGACCTCTCTTTATCAAGCTCCCAGACAGCTTAGTTTGGTGACATTATTCCCGAATTACCTTCGAGTGCACTGTTTTCCCTTTTAATACATGATAGGAGGCTGGTTCTGGCTTATGAGTAAGGGCAGATGACACACCCTGAACAAACCAGCAGGTGTTCTTTGACCACATGGGCCTAAGGTGTTTTTATTCCCATCCTTGCACGCTCTAATTTTTCACTGTAATGTATGTGGTCTGAGTAAAAGTAATATGTATATAAGCTGCTTACATTTCTTTTCTTAAGAAAAAAATTACAGCCATAGGACCAGATCAGTTCCTAGCCTAACTGTCATCAAAGAGGCTTCCTCTAGCAACTGATGCAGAGACTTATAGGTAAACACTGGGCAGAGCTTGGGGAACCCCACAGAAGAGGGGGAGGAAGGATTGTAGGGGCCAGAGGGGTTGAGGACACCATGAGATTACAGCCTACAAAATCAACTAAGCAGAGCACACAGGGGCTCACAGAGACTGAAGCAGCAGTCATGGAGCCTACATGGGTCTGCACTAGGTCCTCTACATATATGTTATGGCTGTTAGTTTGGGGGTTTTGTGGGATTCCTAAAAGTGGGAGTGGGGGTGTCTGTGACTCTTTTGCTTGCTCTGGAACCCCTTTCCTCCTACTGGGTTGCCTCATCCAGCCTTGATATGAGGATTTGTGCCTAGTCTTATTACATTTTGTTATGCAGTGTTCAGTTGATATCCTTGGGAGACCTGCTCTCTTCTGAAGGTAAATGGAGGAACAGTGGACCTGTGGGAGAAGGGAGGTGAGGAGGCTGGGAGGAGGAGAGGGAGGGAAGGCTGTGACTGGAATGCATTGTTATAAGAGAATGTTGTGGGATATTATTTTAGGATGTGTTACATTTGTTTGTGCTGTGGAATATTTGCTTAGTGATGCAAAGATATGTTGCATCCTTTTATGTTGCATTTGTTTAACTCTGTGAAGCTGTGTTGTTGTGCCTGTCTAAAACTCCTGATGGTCTAATAAAGAATCGAACAACTAATATCGAGGCAGGAGAAAGGACAAGCGGGGCTCGAAAGCAGAGAGAATAAATAGGAGGAGAAATCTGGAAGAACGAAGGAGCAAGAGAACAAAGAGAGGAGAATGCTAGGGGCCAGCCACCCAGCCAGTCACAGAGTAAAAGTGAAAGTAAGATTACAGAAGTAGGAAAGAGAGAAAGCCCAAAGACAAAAGGTAGATGGGATAATTTAAAGTTAGGAAAAGCTGGCTAGAAACAAGCCAAGCTAAGGCCAGGCATTCATAAGTAAGAATGAGACTCCGTGTGTGACTATTTGGGAGCTGGGTGGTGGGCCCAAAGAGTAATTGAGCCTAAAGAGTAAGAATAAAAAACAGCCAGCAACATGTTGGCTGTGTGGGGCAAGAGTAAAAGAAAATCCAACAACAAGAGAAGAATAAATAAAAAGAAAACAAGTGTGAAGAACAAGAAGAAGACAGAAAAGAGAAAATTTAACAAATAGCACAGTGAGAACCTAATCATCAAGGAAATGATTACCATGTGGCAAACACTAGTTATGGGCAAATTCCTTACAATAACCTTAGGAAACATATCTCATTTTACTGATTAAACACTGGGACTACAAAAGGTCAAACAGCTTGTTCTGGGACATCCAGCAAGGGATAGTAGCCAAGGCTCAACTCCAGTTAGATTCTCTGCTTTCAAAATCTATCGTCTTCCTGCTCTTAAACTGTCTGAACAGGATCTCTGTCCATGGAAACCACGGATGGCTAAGGGAACGGCGTTTTTAACGAAGACCAAGGAAGGGGAGCACCCGACACGAACACCTCTTCCGTCGCATTACTTGCTCACCTCCATAGTCCCACTGACTATTTGGTGTCCAATTGCAAAGTACTCTGGAGAGAAATCACGAGACCTAAGGTAGAATGCCATGATTGATGAGAAGATTCGGACCATGGTTTCATCGCTGAAAGTATTGATAGTGCAGATGTTGAAATGCCGAATGAAGCGGGGAGTGACCGCGTTCCTTCCCCCACCTGGAGGACCCATGGCTGCTATCAGCTCTATATCAACCAGTGTGATTTTACTGGTGTCCTTGAGGTCGTACCTGGAAAGCACACACAAAGACAAAGAAAGAGAAGAAGACAGAATGAAGCACAAACAGCCTTAGAAATTTAAACTTAGCTTTAGCTTTTGTAAAGGGAATAACTTTTAGATAAGGTTTCAAGTAGAAGAAAATACTCTACTCCTCCTGTCAGGGATGCTAATTCTGTTTCCCTTCTCCTGCCTTTCCCCTTCTTTCCATGCTTCCTTACAGTTTGATTCTGTAAATGTTCCTTTTCTCTGGAAGTGTTGCTGCAACGTACTTGTAGCTGATTATAGTTAGGGTGGCTGCTCCACTTTGCCTAGGATGAGTCTGGTGTGTGCTTGTTATTCTCAGCAGTGTCTCAGTTTGAAGTATACATCACTCTGGTGATGGTAAAGTCCTGATCTTCTTATCATCTGGGATCTTATCTTTAGAGTGCAATAACAATGTCTACACATTACCTACACATTTTGTATATAGAGAGGACTCTATTACACAAACATAAAGCTTCAAAGAAGTCCCTATCAGATATCTAAACAACAAAATTTAGTTGGCTATTTTCAACAGGTGGTTAAGTTCTTTAATACTGAAGTTTTCATCAGAAGGTGTGAAGAGTGGGGAGTTGGGTTCAAAGGCCTTACAAAAAATAGTGGTTTTATAGCAAATAACGCTAGGACATCTACATGTAGAAAAAAAATTTTTTTGTTTGTTTGTTTTTTGAGACGGGGTTTCTCTGTGTAGTTTTGCGCCTTTCCTGGAACTCACTCTGTAATCCAGGCTGGCCTCGAACTCACAGAGACCCGCCTGCTTCTGCCTCCCAAGTGCTGGGATTAAAGGCGTGTGCCACCACCGCCCGGCCGAAAAATAAATTTAAACACTGACTTTATACACCTTTCAGAACAATTAATTCAAAATGGACCACAGACCTAAATATTAAGTGCAAAAACATCAAAGTCTTAGAAGATAACATTGGAGAAAAATGTAAATGATGTTAGGTAAGTCAGTTTTTAAGTTATGATAACAAAGGCCCAAACTGTGAAAGAAATAATTGAAAAGGTGATCTTCATTAAAATAAAAACTTCTATTTGTAAAAGACAATAAAGAAGATAAGACATAGATTAGGAGAATTCAGACTAGCCTCCTGAGTGCTGGGATTATCGGAGTGTATTCCATACTCATTTTAAAACCAAACATTGTATTACCATAACAATTTGTGAAGGTTAGTTTTAATTGTCAAAAATCTAGAATCCCTCAGACCTCTGAGGATATCTATAGATGATTATCTTAATTACATTAATTGAGGTGGGAAATCCTGTCCACTTTGGGAAGTACTGTTTCCTAAGCCGGGGATCCTGGGTTGTATAAGAGTGGAGAAAGCAAGCTCTCATGCCTGTGTCTCTTCTGGCTGCTGATGGACTGTGAGTAGCTGCTTTACGTTCCTGATGCCCTGGTTTCTCTCTACCATGGTAGACATGGTAACCCAGGAAAGCTAAAATAAGCTCCCTTTCTCTTTAAGTTGGTTTTGACAAAGTATTTTATTATAGCAACAGGGGAAGAAACTAAGATACTCATTACAGTAGCTATTTTTGTAGTTGGTGTTTATCTATTGCAGTTTAAAACATATCCACATAATATTTTCATACAACTGTCTATAGAAGTATTTCTAGTTGTCCTGAAAGCAAGCAAGATATCCTCAATAGGCGAATGGACTAATAAACTATGGAACATCTATATAAAGGAATATTAACTCAGCACTAAGAAACACTTGCTAAGTGAAAGGAGCCAGTCTATAAATGCCATACACTTGGGTTTTTTGTTTTTTGGTTTTTGTTTTGTTTTGTTTTGTTTTTTAAATAAAGAAGCCAGAATAGACAATGGGAAAAAGAAAATATCTTTAACAAATGATGCTGGTCTAACTGGATGTTAACATGTAAAAGAATGCAAATAGATCCATATTTATCACCCTGCACAAAACCCAAGTCCAAATGGATCAAAGACTTCGACCTAAAACCAGACACACTGAACCTGATAGAAGAGAAATTGGGGAATAGACTTGAACGCACTGGCACAGGAGACAACTTCCTGAACAGAACACCAGTAGCACAGGGATTAAGATCAGCATTATGGGACCTCATGAAACTGAAAAGCCTTTATAGAGGAAAGGACACAGTCAATAGGACACAATAGCAGCCTACAGAACGGGAAAAGGTTTCCACCAACTCCACATTCAATAAAGGGCTAATATCCAAACTATGTAAAGAAATCAAGAAACTAGATATCAACAAACCAAATAATTAAAAGATGTGGTACAGATTGAAACACAGAATTATCAATAGAGGAATCTCAAATGGTCGAAAAACACTTAAATGCAAATCGAGATTCCATCTTACACCTGTCAGAATGACTAAGATAAATAACACAAGTGACAGCTCATGCTGGCAAGGATGTGGAGTAAGGGGAACACTTCTTCACTGCTGGTGAGAATGCTAACTTGTACAGCCACTACAGAAATCAATAAGGCAGTTCCTCTGAAAATTGGGGATCAATCTACCTCAAGACCCAGCTATTCCAATCCTGGGCATACACCCAAAGGATGCTCCATCCTACCATAAGGACACTTGCTCAACTATCTTCATAGCGACTTTATTCATAGTATCGAGCAACTGGAAATAATGTTGATGTCCCTCAACCAAAGAATGAATAAAGAAAATGTGGTACATTTACACAATGGAGTATATTGCCCAGCTGTTTAAAAAAAATGACTTCGTGAAATTTGCAGGCAAATGGATGGAACTAGGGAAAAAAACAACACCCTGAGCAAGGCAACCAGACCCAGAAAGAAGAACATGATATGTGCTCACTTACACATGGATATTAGGTGTTAGTAAAGGATAATCCCAATACAATCCACAGACCCAGAGGAGGCGAAGTAACAAGAGAAGTTCTAAGGAGGACATATGAATCTTCCTGGGAAGAGGAAATAGAATAGATTATGTGGGTGGACTGGGGGTAGGTGTGGGAACAGAAGGGATGGTGGAGAAGGGAGGGATGGAGGAAGAGATGACTGGAATTGGGGGGCATTTAATGAGCGCTGTAGAAACCTAGTGCAGTGGAAACATATTAGAAGCTATGAGAGTGACCCTCGTGAGGACTCCTAGTAAGGGAGGATAAAGAGCGTAAACCAGCCATCTTCAGTAACCAGGCAAGCCTTCCAGTGGTAGGACTGGAACACTAACTAACCCAGCCACAAAACCTTTGACCCACAACCTGTCCTGCCTGAAGTGCTGAGGTCTAATTTGAGGCCTGGGCCACAAGAGGGAGCCCATGACCGACACTGCCTGGATCAGGAACTTGAAGCTGAATAGCCCCGAGTCCTAGGATAGAACCAAATACAACTGGCAAAAAAGAAAAAAAAAAAAAGAGTCAATGAAATGATTCCTAATGATATTCTGCTGTACTCATAGATCAGAGACTAGCCCAATCATCATCATAGAGGCTTCCTCTGGCAGCTGATGGGAGCAGATGCAGAGACCCACAGCCAGACATTAGGCAGAGTTAGGGGAACACCGTGGAAGAGGGGGAGGAAGGATTGTAGGAGCCAGAGGGATTGAGGACACCAGGAGAACAGGTCCACAGAATCAACTAAGCAGGGCTTATAGGAGTTCACAGAGACTAGAGTGTTAATCACAGAGCCTGCATGGGTCTGCACTAGGTCCTCTGCATATATTGGTAGCTTGGGTTTTTTTGTGGAACTCTTAACAGGAGGATTGTGTGTGTGTGTGTGTGTGTGTGTGTGTGTGTGTGTGTGTGTGTGTGACTCTTTTGCTTGCTCTTGGGACTCTTTTCCTCCTACTTTGCCTCATCCAGCCTTGATATGAGGATTTGTGCCTAGTCTTATTGCATCTTGTTATGCCATGTTTGGTTGATATCCCTGGGAGGCCACCTACTCTTTTCTGAAGGGAAACAGAGGAGGAGTGGATCTGGAGAAGAGGGGAGATGGAGGTGGGGGAGCTGAGAGGAGTGGAGGGAGGGGAGGCTGTGGTAGGGATGTACTGTATGACAGAAGAATAAATAAAAAGAAAAAAAAGACTTCAATTGAATTATTTACCAATGTCCACAATCAAAAAACTGTCGTAATAACTCAATAGGAGGCTGAGCTCCATATTTCTCCAGTGAAGGCATATTCATGTCATCTATAAACACTATACATGTCTTTCCCATAGGTGGTCCAAATACTCCTTTGCGTCTTTTGTCCAATCTAGACATAATGATGTTCTAAAAATTTAAAAAGAAAAGGTATATTGACCTATGAAAATATTACAAATTTACTATTATCATCATTGATTAAGTCAATATTAAGATCTATGCAGCCAGTATCCATGGATAACCAGTAGCAGCTACCATTTGTTAATTAGTCAATAACTTAACATAAAAAATTAACATCAGAAAAAAGGACCGAACAATCTTTGAGAGGAAACAATGTTAGGTGTGTAATTACTCTGAGCTATTCTTACTTAAAATGATACTAAACTTTAAACTTGACCTCACAAATAACATCTGTGGAAGCTCTCCCTTGCACTTAGATTTATAACAGGTGTTTACATGTCAAGCTTGCATTACATATACACATGTATAATTCTATAATACTTTTCACACTGAATACCCCTTTAATTAAAAGCATTAATTTTTCCAACCTTTGTTGGATTTTTAAGGTCAACATAAATGTATATGCTTTTAAAATATTTCTGGTAATTTTTAAACTTGCTTGTACGTTGTAAAACTGAATACCAAGATTGTTTTATTTAAAAATTTTACAGTATTCTAACTTTGCATGACTTTGAAATGAAGGCAAATCTCTTGGCTGAAAACAACAGAAATAGGGTTGGGGAGAATAAGTAGGCACAAATTTAGAAACAGATGCTAAATGTGGCAACTACAAGAAGCTTCATGAAATAGCTTCAGCTTGTTATATTTAGGGGCAAAAGAAGGTCATGCAATATATCATGGTTGGACCAATCAAGTGAGTAGCAAATGTGCTTAAAAGTCACGAAGCAGAATACAGGAAACAACTGGATATTCTCCTATGCCCACCCACTACTCTTGTATGCACACACATGAGCGTTTCTTAACACTTTATTCTCCAGGTAAGTCAATTGTTGCTTCTCAAGTCACAATTAGTGACAAATCTTAATAAAGGGCTGTTGCAAAAGCGTTATCTTTTTATTCATAGATTTACAAAGTTGCATGTTTAACATATAACTAAATAGTTTAATGTTGATCAAATAAGATAAAGCATAATGCTTATAAGCCCAAGTTTCTGGCTTTATACTAACCTGAACCTGATTAGCACTGGTCCGTGCGGAGAAATTGACATAGAAAGGGAAGTACTTGTCTTTTTCCAAGTGGTTCATTAGCTTATCCTTCACATACACTGACTTTCCTGTACCAGTTGGACCCACAAAAAGCAGTGGCCTTTATGAAAATAATAACATAATTCAAAATGGAAGAAAGTAGGTAAGCATTTTTATGGAAAGAAACTCAAATAAGTAAAAAGCTTTAAATAGTAGTTAAGTCATTTCTATCTAAAACCCCACATGTGTAAAGTTGTTCGTGAAATCACAGTAAAGGTAGGACCAAGGAAGTGGCTCAGCAGGTAAAAGCACTTGCCTTGCAAGCCTGATGACCTAAGTTTGGATCCCTGGGACGCATGTAACAAGGGACCTGGTAGCTGGTGTCTGCAACCCCAGCATTCCTACTGTGAGATGAGAAGCAGAGATAGGAGCATTCTCCAAAAGGTTACTGCCCTACTAGTCTGGAGACACTGAACCTGTATGTAAAATGCATAGACTTGTGGAGGGGTGGTGGGTTGTATGAGTGCATATGTATGTGCAGACAGGCACAGGCACAACACATGTATGGAGTTCAGAGATGACCATGGTAGTATTCCCAGGTACTTCCCACCTTTTGTTTGAGACAGGGTCCCCCACTGGCCTGGAACTTGGCCAAGAAGGCTAGGCTAGCTGGCTCATGTGCTTTTAGGGTTCTGCCCGTCTCTGTCTCCCATCTTGCCATGGCTGTGATCACAAGTGTGCACCATCATGCCCATTGCTTTTAGATGGAGTCTGCTCCGCGTGCTTAGGAAGTAAAACTTTACTAACTGAGCCATCTCCCCACCCCAGAATCTGTAGCTTTTCAGTAGTAACAACTATGGTTCCGTTAAAACTTTGGAGTGAGCAATAAATTCTGAATTGTAGGTTTTCCAATAACGGTAGCTATCATTTAGAACAGGTTAACTAGCTCCCAGCCACAGTCTGTTGCCTGAAACTCAATGACCTTAAAGTTTACTTTAAAAAATGCTACTGTTTTATTAGAATGGAACTGTTACATTTAGAATTCATGTTTACAGTAGAGTTTCTTACTTTCCATAGGTAATACTCAAATCCATTAGGAAAGTATATCTTATTGTGTCCATTGTAGGGACTATGATGTCTTGAATCTTGGTACGTTTGTCTTCTAAACTAGAACTTTTAATTAATTCATTCCAGTGGAGCCAGCGACCCCGGTTTTTTAACTGTAAGAGAATATGTTTTAAAAAATTATAACTATGTACTTGCTACATCTGAAAGAATCTGTTCAATACTTACAACATTTGCTTCTTAAAATTTGAGCCCTTAGATAAAACATAACAACTGTAACACAATGACATTTTACCTATTGACAAGGAAAAGTTAACTCAGTTGAAAGATGGGTAAAGAACAGAAGCATGCCGTTTACAGAAGAATAAAGACAAATGGGCTACGGCAGCTCCTACAGTAAGGATCTGCACTGAGATAACATCGAGAGTCCGTTAACACTCACAGCCAGAGCCTCCATTCCTGGATGACTAGCACTGGAAAAGGGACTTACTGTCTTTTTTGAAAAGTAAGTGTTATTAAGAATTCTAAATCAGAAAAAAAAAAAGAATTCTAAATCAGGGAGGGACGGCTCAGTGCGCAGGAGCACTGGCTGTTCTTCCAGAGGACCCAGGTTCAGTTTCCAGCACTCACTTGTCAGCTCGCAACTGTAACTCCAGTTCCAGGAGATCTGATGCCTTCTTCTGACTTCTCTAGGCACCAAACATGCACTTAGCGCACATACATACATGCAGGTAAAACACCCATACACATGAACATTTTTAAATACTCTAAAGGACACCTCTCAAAATTAAAAACTTTAGCCTTTTCCCCATTTATAATGTAATATTATAATAATTCTATAAAATGTAAGTAACATCTTTAGTAATAAAGCAGATTAATAAATAAACATCCATGAATCTACCATTTAATTAATACAATTAATTTTTAATGATAATCCAAAGAATGTAAACATCACTTCATCATAAACTCAATGTATCTAAAATTTATGTCCTTTATTTTTTGAGATAGCTGTAGCCATGGCTGTCCTGAAGCTCACTATGTAGACCAGGCTGGGCTTGAACTCACACAGAGCCGCCTGCCTCTGCCTCCTGAGTGCTGAGACTAAAGGTGTACACCACCATGTCCAGATGAATTTATGTCCTCTTAATATCTAATCTTCCCTAAATGCCTTTAATTGCCTTTTTGCATATGCTGAGTATTTATTTCAAAGTATTCTAGTGTAACTTAAGTTGCAATTTTTTAGATTTTGGTTTCGTATCTTTCAGGTCTAAATGAGCTATAATCTAACTAAAAATAAAACATCATTTGTGACCTCTGTATTTGTTTGCTATTTTGTCTTTTTGGCCTAGGCTGATGCTCAGCCAAGATAATCAGCAGAGCTGTACTATTAAAGTCTTTTAATTCATGCTGAGTGGTGGTGGGGCATGCCTCTAATTCCAGCACTCTACAGACATAGGCAGGTGAATCTCTCCGAGTTCAAGGCCAGCCTGGTCCAGGATGGACAGGGCTACACTGAGAAAACTTACCTTGAAAAAAACAAAAACAAAACAAAAAAGTCTTGAAATTCTTTTGAACCACTGGCTGAACATGCTGCTGTCCTGATGTCTTCCAATCAGTACCAGCCTCAACCATTATTCTCTTCTCCTGATTCCTCTTCCCTTTTCCTGGCAGATCCCTAGGTTGCCTACTATCGAATAATAAGAGTTAATTCCTGGCCAAGTAGCCAGAGTCCAGGACCCGCTCCAGTGCTTAGCTGGTGCTACGAATTGTTTGCTGTATTCCGTTAGGCAAACAGGTGCCACAGCAAGCCTGTGGAGGTCAGTGGACAGCGTTTGGGAACCTGCCCTCTCCTTCCACTGAGGGACAGACATGGTAGAACTCAGGGATTCAAGTTTGTGGGCCAAGTGTTTTCACTAATGGTCATTTCACTAGCTCACAATTAATTTTTTTTTAAAACTCTTAGAGTCATATTAAAGTTATATAGACATGTATTTTGGAGTTAAAAGTTTTGTTAGGTTAAGAAAAAGATGCTGGATGTGGTGATGCATACCTTTAGTCCCAGAACTTGGGAGACAGAGGCAGGCAGATCCCTGAGTTCAAGGCCAGCCTGGTCTACAAAGTGAGTTCCAGGACAGTCAGGGCTACACAGAGAAACCCTGTCTTGAAAAACAAAACAAAAACAAACAAAAAGATTAAAAAAGAACAGTTCTCAATTCCCATTTTCTCTTTCCCAACGGCAACTCCTTTTACCTATTTAAATTGGATATTTTGATATTTACTTTCAGTTTTTAGAAAACATGCTTATACTATTGTCTCTTGATTATTCACTTTTAGAGATTATTTCACTGACTTCCTGTATGACTAATAAAGATAAAACTGTCTTTGGTCATATTCTTAAAATTCCATGTTTATATGATTTGTGTGAAGGAATTAATTTTCTACCGATAGTTGGGTTTGAGTCCTGTCTCTTTCTAGATTTCTACAAATAGGTAAAATTATAACCAAGGCTCTAATTAGATCTCATGGTTGTAAAATAAAATTTGCATGAATGAGATGATGGATTAAATATTTTCTGTTTTAAAGAAGGCTATTAAGAATTCTTTCACAGAGCCGGGTGGTGGTGGCACACGCCTTTAATCCCAGCACTCGGGAGGCAGAGGCAGGTGGATCTCTGTAAGTTCGAGGCCAGCCTGGGCTACCAAGTGAGTTCCAGGAAAGGCGCAAAGCTACACAGGGAAACCCCGTCTCGAAAAACCAAAAAAAAAAAAAAAAAAAAAAAAGATTTCTTTCACAGAGTGGAAAAGTAAGTTAAAGTTGCATGTGACATCATAAGCTGTGACTAGAACAAGTCTACAGGAGAAAGGAGGGACGCAGCATCTCAGCGCGGCAGTCATCACTCAGATGAAAACTCGGGCATCGTGCCCGCTGCCCCAGGGCTTTGTGTTTCACATGTTGTCTTCACATGCGCTTTAGGTCATACCTCATACATGTAGTCATAGACCAGGCCTTTTTCATCAAATGGGCATTCCCATTTGCCCACAGAGTTGGGCATTGGTTCTTCTTCATCTTTCCCTGTCACAATCAATCGTAAGAAATTATCAAAAGCAAGGCGGCCGTTTGTATCACAACTTGCTCCAATGGACCAAATCAAAGAGAATATAAAGCAGGCCTGTTGGGGAAAAAGTTAACCAGAGTGACTGTTTTTAAATAACATTTACAAGGAATAACTATAATTTAATGTCTTAAGGCCTGATTACTGGGAAAGGCCATGCACATAAACAAAGTAGAACTTAGTACAGCGAAACCATATAAAGAATCATTTCTTCGGCAGGAGTGATCAAAGACTTAAGTGCCTACATCAAATGACCTAGGGACATCTATTCAATTCATCCTCACATATATTCCTACCAGTGAAAATGATATATGTATACAAATATTTGTTATATCTCTCTTTCTTCAACTGGAAGTCTGGTTATTTACAGGATGTCCCACATGCTGATGGATACACAGCGGTGAAAATGATGTAACTCTGTAACACTGACTTGGAAAAATCAAGACATATTGCAATTGAGATGCAAATGAGTAAATATAGTTTGTAAATATAATTAGTAAATATTGACATATAAAATACACACAGGAAAGAGTAATATATATATATATATATATATATATATATAACCTTATATATATATATATATATATATATATAACCTTTACAGGGCTATGAGGGACACCAACAATAGTTGCCTTGAGGGTGGCTGAAAGACTGGTATAAACAGAAAATATGCTTTTGACTTTTGAATTTCATTCTATGTCCATGCCTAATCTGGCTAAATGAAAACATTGCCCTCAAATTTTCAATCAGGAATCAATCTACATATGTATCAATCAATACTTATGAAGTATTCTGAACCATGTGATAAATTAGGAGTTTGGGTATATCAAGAGAACAAAAGTTTTCTGGAAATGCCCAAAATTATAGATAGATGGACTATTCCTGGGATAATTTTATGAAAGCTAATAATAATAGCTGTGGAAGAATGTGAACAGATAGTCCTGAAAAGACAACTCCAAACATAAGGACAAGACAGGTAAACAAATGTCACACAACACATTTGTGAAGGGATGGAAGATGCGAGGGAAGGCTTGTATTACATTTCATTTATTTGTGTGTGCGCGTGCGTGCGTGCGTGCGTGTGTGTGTGTGTGTGTGTGTGTGTGTGTGTGTGTGTGTCAGGGAGCACGTGTGTGGAGGGCAGAGGACAACTGATGGGAGTTGACTCTCGACTTTCCACTCACGTGACTCCCAGAGATTAAACTTGTCAGACTTGGCAGCAAGTGCTTTTACCTACTGAGCAACCTCGCTTGCCTAAGAGGTAGTTTTTTGTTTGTTTGTTTGGTCGGTTGGTTGGTTGGTTTTGTTTTTTGTTTGTTTTGTTTTGTTTTGTTTTGCAACAAGGTGGAGGAAAAACCATGAGAGGGAAATGCTGCCGCCACATAAAGAAAGACAACGGGAGGGTAGAGTGCATTAAGAACAAGGCGGTAGATTGGAGAAAGGTGTAGGCAGGGAACAAAGATGTTTAGTTTTCTTCTTTTGTTTCCCTTTGGTAATCTCTGATCTTCTTTGAACTCTAGACACTGGCTAGCAAGGACTACTACTAATGTCTCCCCAAGTCCTCCACTGATTCTGCCTGTATCCACCCATCTGGTTGGGTGCCTTGCCCCAGTCTTTCACAGCTAGTGTCTGTGCTGCCTCTAGGCCTGCTTAGCACTAAGACAAACAAAATCAGCTAATGTAAAGCAAGTGAGTTTAACACTGCACCACCCATCAAGGGACTATTAACATATGGTGCTTCATTAAGAATAGCACAGTTTGAGTTCATTCGGACATATTTTATTTTCTTTAGATTGTTTTTAGAATATGAATGCCAGGTCAGGCTAACTTAGTGTCCTCAGCTATTATTCAGTGATCATCAAAAAACTGCTCTGGATCTTACAAAGGTCTTTCTGAATACAAATCTTATTTTCTATTACCACATTTTATTTTTTAACTTAAAACCACCTTAAATATAAAACCAACCATAATCCAAACACGAGTGTGCTTGGTAGTGGGTTCATTTTCCAGCACATTACAGAGGAGTATCTCAAAGAGGCGTGTGAGGGAGACAACTGCATTGATGTTACTTGTAGGAATCAGTTCCTGCAAAGGGAAAATAATAAAATGCTTTTGAAAATTTCCATCTTATTTGGAGAAGAAATGTAAGTAAACATTTCATTTTATAAAAATGGTAAGAGCATGTACATTATTGATATGTTCTTTTAACATTTAAACTTACAGAAAATAAACTGTAGGCACAATAAAACCATGTCTCAAAAGGTTTTAGTTTGGCTTATCATATGACAAACTTTGCACAATGTATTCTTATTCTAAATCCCATGACAAATGGAAATTAGGTATTATACAAAGAATAAACAATATTCTAAGGATAGCAGAATGGAGTCTTTTATAGCCATTCATTAAGTTATTTATTCTATGTTTATGAAAGACATATTATATTTATAACCATGGAGCAAGCTGGGAGATGTGGAAATAAGAGACACAATCCCTGGAAAGGAGCCACACTAAAATAAAACAGGCAAATATAATATAGTGAGATAATTCTATAAAGGAGGCAATCTCAGGAGAGAGAGATGGCGCTAGAGTACTTGGGGAGGAATAGGCCCAGAAATTGCTTTCAGGGAAACTGGAGAAGGATAAATAACAAAAGGCCTTCCTCCCAGGAAAGAAGAAGGTGAACTGAATTTTCAAGGAAAATGGAAGTTAGGTAAACAGAGGAGAGGAGGTCAGGATGTTTAAGGCAGTAAGATTATATAACAAATACAGGCAGATACGGACTACTAAGGTGAACTTACAGGATATAAAGGCAGGATGACAAAAAAAATTATGCTTCAGGAGCAGACAAGAATCAGACTCCAAGAGTCATATGGGCTTTGTTAAAGGTCATCATAGGACGAAGGCTCCTTTTAAGGACTTTTAAGCGGGGAATAAACAGGATGAGTGGGCGTTTAGAATCTCTGTTCTAACTGTAAAATGTGGACTGCACCAGAGCAGTGCTACTGTAATGATCCAGACAGGAGAGAAGTCAGAACTGAGGCCACATTCTCCAGGGAAGGCTGAGGTATGGAAACGGCTGGAGCGAAGACAGACGCAAAGATTACCAAGGAGGGGATGAGCCAATACAGAAAACATGACAACTGTGAAAAGAAACCCCATCACTCACTACCTGAAAGATGGAGCTTATTTTGTTTTTATTTATTTTTTATAGTAGTAGGGATTTAAAACTGAGAAATTGCTAACAACTTTGATTTTCCCTATGAAGTCACCATAAATAATCTTTGCAATGTGGAATTGTCTAGTGCTTTTCTTTTAATACCATATTTTTTTCTCTTCCTAAAATCGTATTTTAGGATGGAAAGCCATTGAGTTTCTTCCGTTATCAATATATTAATGATATATGTGCATTGTCACTGAATGGTGGTCTTCTATATTATGATCCCAAGAATTTATGGTAAAAGATCTTTGAAGATGTAACTAAAAATCTGGAGATGAGGACATTATTATGAACTATTCAATAGGCATGAAATCTAAGACCCCAAGTGCTACAGAGAAAAGGCCGTGTGAGGCTGGAAGAAGGGATTGGAGTTATGCAGCCATGAGCCACAGAACTGGAGCCACCGGAATCTGGAAGATAAGGAAAGATTCTCCCTTAGCATTTCCAGGGAAGCACAGCTCTGCCAACATCTTGATGTCAACCTCTAACCTCTGGAACCTGAGAAAGTAAAGTTCCGTTCTTCAGGAAACCACATTTGTAGTAATTTGTTATGACAGCCTCAGGAAAATAGCACAGCATAAAGAATCTTCACAAAATGCTAAACACTCATGTGAGTTTAAAAAGACACATATTTACAATATTTTAAAATCTATTTTTATTAAAGTGTGTGAATGTCTCTCTTCTCTCTCTGTCTCTCTCTCTCTCTCTGTGTGTGTGTGTGTGTGTGTGTGTGTGTGTGTGTGTGTGTGTGTGTACACATGTGCATCTGAGTGTAAGTGGGCATCAGAGATCCTGGAGTTGGAGCTATAGACAGTTATGAGCAACTCAACATGGGAGCTGGGAACTGAATGTGGGTCCTCTACAAGAGCAGTATGTATTCTTAACCACTGAGCCATCTCTCTAGCACCTAAAATATTTTTTAAAATATAGGGATTTTTAAAGGTCTAGAAACTATGACTTGATATAAGTATTCTAGTTAAAGTAAATTTAATCTTTTAAGTTATTTGCAATTTAAGCAATATAAAATCAAAGAAGGCTGGGCATGGAAGGGACATGCTTGTAATCTCAGAATTTGGGAGGCAAAGGCAGGAGGATCAGAAGTTCAAGGTCATTCCCAGTTATATAGTAAGTTCAAGGCCAACATAAAAAAATAAATAAATAAAAGAAAGGTAAAGAAAAACTGGCTTTAGTCATTCTAGCACAGTGACTGTAGATTTAGTTAAGTTGGACAGAATCTTCAGAAATCAGTTAAGTCAGAGAATTATAGTGCTGTTACCTTGCATTTTTTCTTTCGAAATGCTAAAGAAGGTGGTACCAGCCATCTGAAAAGTTCATTCAGCAGAATTTGATATTCTGGTTCACTTAGAGGCTCTCTCAATGAATTCAACCATGAAGCCACAAGGGGTTCCCATCCTAACTGTGAAGGTTCCAAATAAATCATACCACAACGACTCACAGTAGCAGGCTGGAGAAAAAAAGATTTTCTTTTATCTGACAATTATCAGCTAGCACTTCAAAGTCCATTCATGATCAGGGTCTGCCTGTTTTTACAGTCTAACACACACTAGATGTTCCCCGTTCAGTCAGGTCCTTAGACATCCTATACCTCTTCATGTTTATACATCATCCAGTCATAATTTGAAATGCCCAATCCTAGCTAATCTCTTTGAAGAAGTCTTGACTCTTCTGCAAAACTAGGTTAAACACAAACATCTTCTAAGGTCTTTCTCTCCTCATTACCCCCATGGATACTCAGTTCCCTCCATACTCTTAGAGTACTTATGTGTAACTATGTATTGAGATTATTTATTAGCATGCTTCTCATTCTTTTAAAACATACATTGAGTCTTATTCATTTGTATACCCTCAGTGTTAAACCCATTTTAGGACACAAAGGAAAATATTTTAATTAATGAATAAACAAACAAATAACAAAATACTATTATATCAAGAACTCACGGAAGCCTGTGAAAGGTCCATTGTTTCAAAGATGAGGCTCATCTGAGGAGACATTTGAATGATTTCTCCACTCATAAGGCAAAGCTAAGGGGAAATATTTTTCACATATTTTAAAATTTAGGTAGAAGTAATCTGTTTATAGATAAAGCACATGCTACCATATAAAGACATGAATATGGCGGGAAGCCAGAAAAAACTCTAGTCTAGTCCTGTGTTTATGATGTCTCCTTATCTTCTTTAATCTAAAACACTCCCTCTTTTATCATATATGTTCAAACTTGAATTCATCATTTCTCTCAATTCTCAACTTTCCCATTATTTTTAAAGCTACCTTATCTCAATTTCCTTGGCTTTGAGATTATTAAATTTTAATAGTATTAGTAACCGTTATTATCAACTATTCATATATCAAATTAATTTCACTGCAAAGTCTTTCCCACATCTACTTTTCTCTTGGTTTCCTCTTCGCTCCTACAATCACCATTCTAGACTCAAGTTTACCTTGTCTAGTCATATGTCAACAGTGAAGCCTCTAACACTTCTGGATTCAACTCCTTAGGTATAAAATAGAATGGCAAAGAGTTGCATTGTGTAATATGGTAGCTACTAGCCATGCAGAGCTATTTGTATTTAAGTGACCAATGTAAAATTAAATGAAGTTTAAAGTTCAGTTCTTTAGCACTGATCTTCTTGGTGCCAAAGAGGAAGTGAGGGCCTTATGCATGCTAGGCAGGCACTCTACTTCTGGGCTCCCTCCCCACCCCAAGGTCAGTTCTCCAGCTCTACTAAGCCATTCTGCAAATGACACATTAACAAGCCATATGTGACTGATTGATGGATACCTTAACAGTGCAGATGTTTCTAGAACTGTAGGAAAAGTTCTACTTGAGAGAACTTGTCTAGAATACGTTTTAAATGTATATCAGTAAACACTCCTCTACTTGCTACCAAGTTAGGATAACATCATCACTCACTCTACTCTACTGTGTTGTCTACCAACCTCTTAGACCTCTACCAACTTCTTAGACTTCACCATCAAGTGCAAGTCAGACATCTGGCAACACCTGCCTTGCTATCCCTACCAGGCCCCAACAACTCTCTCCTCATCAAAGCCCTCAGCACTTGGCCCAGTTGAATTCTAACTTCAGCCTGGGCCAGAGTTCATGAGCATGAGCATTTTAAAACAATAACATCTTATGTTCCTGACCATCCTGTCTTTGTTTGCTTTTTATTTACTTTGTTCCAGCCATTCATTTCATATATCTGGAAATTTACCTCTTGAAAAAAAAAAAAAACCCAAGTAATTCTGAACTATTTAATTCAAGCATCTTAGTCCCTGTCCACAGCTCCAACCATCCAGTTCTCCTTCCCACAACACCTAATACACTTTTTCCCTTTTCACTAAAAACACATTTTCTTCTAACATAATATACCCTGATTACAGGTTCCACTCCTCTACTCCTGCCAGTTCTTTCCTAATATACTTTCTCGTCATTTTTGTAAGGAATTTCTCTTCATGGCTGGTTTTATCTCCTTTGTTAGGTAAGTTCTGCTTTATATCCATTGCTTCTACTGTCCTCACACCGTTGTCTTTGAAGTCTTTGTACATTTCCAGTGTTGCAACACTACCTTTACCTAGGCCCAGGCTGCTTATTGATAGACTATTTCACACAGGCAGCCTTTGGTATAATGAATGGTGATTCAAGCATTTTCATTTAACCAGGTCCTCAGCACTGCCCACACATACGTCTCTATTTCCCTAAACCAGTGCTTCTCAACCTTCCAAATGCTGTGACTCTTTAACACAGTTCCTCATGTTGTGGTGAGGAACCTCTACCAACTTCTTAGACTTCACCATCAAGTACAAGTCAGACATCTGGCAACACCTGCCTTGCTATCACCTACCAGGCCCCAACCATAAAATATTTCATTGCTACTTCATAACTGTAATTTTGCCACTGTTATGAATCGTAATGTAAATATCTGATATGCAGGATATCTGATATGTGACTCCAAAGGGGTCATGACCCACTGGTTGAGAAGCACTGCTAAGCAGATGTGCTTCCCAGCTTCCACTACGGCTAACGAAAACTGTTTCATTGCTTCTTACATCTGCAAAGAACCAAGGTTTACCACTTGACGAAGACAAGTTGTCACAAGGCTTGTTTTTCATTTTCACCATCAACTCTGAATATCCAAACTTCCTGGCTATCCTCCCTCCCATCTAATGTGAGAGCACCCTTGCGATTGAGTTGAAATTCTTATACTTCATTCTACTGGTTAGTTCCTGCTTTCTGAAGCACCAGTACTTGTCAGCTTACTTTTTACTTTCAGCACAATCAATATTACTGAGTAAAAATAAGGAAAAATATAACGACCAACAATGATAAGGTACTTGGCCATAAATTTGAGTATTAATTAAATGAATTTACTACTTAGTAGGACATTCATTTCATATATGTATGGAAATCAATTGGGCAGGGGAAAATGACCTATTGGTGGAGTGCTTGCTTAACATATGCAAGGCCCCAGGATTCAGTCTCCAGTGCCACATAACAAGTATGGGAATAAACTGAGATACACACAGATAGGAGAATACTCATACAGATATGAAAAGAATAAGGAGCAAAGTCGAACACAACAACACAAACCCCTCATGTACATGGATGGAAACAGGAAAGCACTGAAGAGCATGAGCCCACCGTCAGATGTGCAAGACCCACTAAAACCAATTATTACTGATTAAGGGGTGATCTCTAGAAAATGGGCTGACTTCGAATGTGCAGGAATGACCCTTCGGGTGCAGAGAATTTTATGCATCTTTATTTTGGTAACAGTTATGAAAGTGTACAAATACATTAAAATCATAGCATCTAATTTTAGAATTTTATGTCCATTTACTCCCAATTAAAATAAATATTATAAGACTTCCATTGTCTAGTTCCTTTATATATTGCTCATATCCCAGGGCAATATTTTACAGAAAAAAACTGAAGTATTCAACTTTAAAAAAAATGAGACTTTCATTTTCTTCTAAGATATTAAAGTTCTATGTGAAATTATAAAATTGAAATAACTTAGTTTTTTTATGTGTATGAGTGTTTTGCCCAAATGTATATCTGTGCACCATATGAGTGCAGTGCCAAGGACTGAGCTACAGATGACTGTGAGCCACCATGTGGGGGCTGGGAATCAATGGAACACAGATCCTGGGTCCTCGGGTTCCCTGAGGAGTAGCCAGTGTTCTTAATAGCTAAGCAATCTCTCCAGCCCAACTTGATTTCTTGGTAGATTACTGTGGTGGCTTGGATAAGAATGCCCTCCATAGGCTCATGTATTTGAATGCTGGGTCATCAGAGAGTGGCATTATTTGAAAGGATTAGGACGTATGTGTGGCCTTGTTAGAAGAAGTGTGTCACTGGGTTTGGGCTTTGAGGTTTCAAAATTCCATGCCAAGCCCAGAGTTTCTCTCTCTGCCTATGGATCATGATCTAACTCTCAGCTACTGCTCCAGTGCCTGCCTGCCTGCCTCCATGCTCCCTGTCATGATGACAATGAACTAACCCTCTGAAACTCTAAGCAAGCCCTCAGCCAAACGCTTTCTTTTATAAGAGCTGCTTTGGTCACGGCGTCTCTTTGCAGCAATAGAGCAGTGACTAAGACAATTATTATGTTAACACAGAAGCTTTAATATAAAATTTAATATAAAGCTTTCATTCTATTAAAAAACAAAAAGACTTACTATAGCATAGTCTTTACTAAAAAGAAAATTTATAAATGTATGCAATTTTTACTCGCCTTAGCTTAATTATATAATCCTAGAATTGCTTAATTATGTCTGAATAAGCTCTGCTTTAAATAACAGTGACTTACCTTTTTATTATCATCCAAGACTGTATTCATACTCTCTATCCACAAAGTGTCAATAGGACCATCAAATACAACCCATTTCCGATCAGGGGTTTCTGCTAAGGCAAATTCTCTAAACGTGTTTGCCACAATGCCATCAGTCCACTGAGGAAAAAAGGAAAAGCCGAAAAGCCTCCTTCATAAAATAAATTTGATTTATCATTAAAAACATAGAGATAAGCCGGGCGGTGGTGGCGCACGCCTTTAATCCCAGCACTCGGGAGGCAGAGCCAGGCGGATCTCTGTGAGTTCGAGGCCAGCCTGGGCTACCAAGTGAGCTCCAGGAAAGGCGCAAAGCTAAGCAGAGAAACCCTGTCTCGAAAAAACCAAAAAAAAAAAAAAAAAAACATAGAGATACTTCTAGATTCTTGCTTTAATATGTACTGACAGAGGCAAGAGTGTTATCTTGTACATTACCTCATGAGACACTGGGTCAAACTGCCCAAAAAGCTGGCCCATAGTAATCGACTTCGGGTTTACAGTCCTGTACATGACCTTTTCTTCCTCTCCATAATTGCGTTCATTCATAAGACTTAACGTATCAGCCAGCACGTGCAGGACTTTTGTCTTAGCAGCAAAAGGCTCTCCTACCAGCATAAAACTATGAAAGATGGTAAAATATGACCAATTAAATTATTTATACCAGGATAGAAAACGTCACTCTGTGTTAATCACCATATATAATTTTTGAATTTCTAAAATGTTTCCTCAGATAGATGAAAATACACTTCACTTCTACACTGATCAAATCTACACTGAATTTTCCATGTTCATAACACTATCAAAAAATAGGCTATAATAGAAAGTCTCTAAATGACAAAAAATATTATTTACATATTCTTAAAATAAAAGCTAACGCATGAGAAGAAGTGTTTCTAAAGCTTTCAGTTGCTGTAGTGGCACAGTGCTCTTTACCAAAGATTTCCACACCCCCTCCTGGCATGCAGGCCTCCTTGCCACTCCGTTGGAAACATGAGGTGACTAATTCCAACCAATGAATCACACAAGGTAGGTAATTGCCAGTAAGGGAATTGACAGAGCTCTGTCACCCCTCTAGCAAGAATGTAATCCACAATGGTGAGGTGGTGGCTGCTCTTTATGACTATGATAATCAGAGTCTCCCCGATAACCTATACATGAACGTACAGTATGAACGAAAAAATACACCTTTGCACTGTAAATCATTCACATTTGGGCCCTGGTTGTTCCTACAGTGTAATCAGCCCATCCTAGGGAGGATGTTCTTGCCATAATAGAAGAAAACCAAAATATATGGCAAATGAAGTCTCCAGAGGATAAATGATTGACAATTGCTGTTATACAATGGTAAAACATTTGATGAATTTAATCATTTAGATAACTTGGAAGACAGATAACACACCTAATGAAGGGGGGAAGGGTAGTGAATAAATACAGTGTTATTCGGAACAATGGAAGGATATGGCTGGATTTAACAAGAAATAATAGCACAGAGGATGTGAGGGAGGTCTGTCTGCAGGTGGGTGTGTAAGAGGAAAGAGGGAGTTCAGGAATTCAGGGACCTGGAGAATTCTCATGCACATTGGTAAAAAATTAAGAACACTTTTCAACAATGAAAACTCAGAATGACATAAAGGATGAAATCAAGGACAGAGCTACTTTATCACATTATTAAAATCTATGAAGAATTAATGTGGTTCTCAGTACAGAAGTCTCCCAATCTTTGGAAGTTATTGTGCTGATATTTTATTTGTGCTGAAATGTGGTGATATTTTATTTGTATGTTAATAAAGTTTGCCTGGAGATCAGAGGAAATAGCAAGCCAGTAAACACAAAAGTCAGGCCCTAATCCGGTCACATGGCAGGCAGAGTCTCTGTGTGCTCAAGGACACACTAGGGAACAGCCAAGCGTGGTGACACATGCCTTTAATCCCAGTACCAACCATAGAGACCTGGAGGTCTGTACAGACAGGCACTGACAAGGAAGTGAGGTAGTTGGGCTAAGAGCCAATGAGAGGGCAGAACAGCAAGGCAATAAAGGAGCAGTTAGACAGGAAGTAACCCCCTTTTGGTAGCTGCAGAGCTGGAGAGGTAAGGTTGGTGGCTATCACTATTTCCCTGATCTCTAAGGCTTTCACCCCCATATTTGGCTCCGTGTTTCTTATTTAATAAGACCATTTAGAAATTTGTCTACAAGTTATCTTCTAGTCCACCAGTAGATACCCAAAACCATGTGTACTATAGAAGTGCATACAATACTATATTTTTCCTGCATATTCATAACTATTATAAAGGTTAATTTATAAATTGGACATAGTAAGAGACTAACAGTAGCTAGTCATAAAACAGAATAATTACACTAATATTCTTTGAGAAGATTATATGACAGTCCCCTCCCCTCAAATTGTGAAATTGTCCTTTTAGCATTTTTAGACTGCAGCTAGTTGATTGTGGTTAAATAAAGCCATGGAAATAAAAACTGTGGGTAAGGAGGGCTACCATAATCATTTTAGGAGAACAAGGCTTGATGAAAACAGGCTAGAGGCATAGAATCTATAAGCCTGACAGGGTTAAGGTTACCACAAGGATTTAGAGAAATATGACACTAAAACTGTACTTAGGGCAGATGGAGGATAAAACACATAAAAGCTGCTTAAATTTCTGAAGATGTCTACTGATTTCTACCTGCTGATTCTGTTCTAACAACATATATAGTACTCAACCCTGGATGCATGAGGATTATTTACTATTCCCTCATTTTAGTATAAGTTTGAAATTTTGCATAATACAAAGTTGTTTTCTTTAGCTTTACAAAAATCATGATTATTAGACCCTAACTTTCTGTAAACAGGAAATGGCTGGAATCATTTTTCAGTCACTATGAATAACATTTTTTCTTTCTTGTTTCTTCATGCATATTGAGGAAAGAAGACAAAAATAGAAAGACCTTTCAAAGGTTAAGTCTAGTCCCTTGGAAACAGCTGATGAGAAAGTCCCTCTCAGGAAACAAAAATCAAGCAGAGTTAGATCCAAAATGTTATAAAGAGCCTTAAGTTTACACAATTAAAGAGACCTTGTAAAGGAAAAATACACATAATATTATGAACACAAAATTACATATCTACTTTAATAATACCTTATATAATCAATTGTGTACATAAAATATTTACAGCTGCTTGGATAGTTCCCTACAAGGAAGAGATCCTGAAGCTTAACTTCCATTAGTTTCACAGTAAATCCATCTCTGGATATGGGGCCATCATGTGTCCAAGTGGATTTCAGAATTGTTACCCAACAGTGTGTTCCTCCAGTTCCTGAGACAGGATCTTCTTATATAGGCCAGTTTGGCCTGGAGTTCAAGATCCTCCTGCCTCAGATGATCATAAGCTAGGGTTACAGGCCTGCACCTCCATTCCTGGTTCTGTGTTTTTTGCTATAAGCTACTGAGAAAGGAGAAGTTATTTGTTCTCTAGTCCTCCTAATATAAAAAGTTTATTGCTTCTTTTGGTTCTTTAGTTTAATTTAAGATAACATCAAACTATGGCAGATAATCAATACTCTTACCCATGTCGAACAATCATCATTTCATATGTCTGAATAATTTTTTCAAGAAAAAATTTAACAGGCTGAAGATTATGTACTTGGCAGGTTTCATATGCACATTCCAAAAATTCCTGAAATAAAAGTGGAATGTGTTTCTGTGAAATGTTATTAAAAGTCATGTTAGAAAGTTTTATATTTTCAAATTAAAAAGAATAAATAAAACTGAAACGCCTTTAATATATCAATGTAAGTTATTAATGATCACAACATCCCAGCACTGGATATATGTTAAATAAAAATAATTCTTTTTAATGGTGTATGCCAAAATTCTGTTTTTGGTTAAGACATAAAAGAAAATGCTAGATAATCCTTCATATCACATAGCAACTAGGAATAAACAGAGAAGCTAAAAAAAATCATTTAAAATTTAATAGCCATAAGGTACAATAGATGCAAATCATTCTGAAGGAACTTAAGTTCAGAAATGGTTTAGTCTTTCCTGGGTGTCCTGGCTAGTTTTCTGTCAACTCAACTTGACACAAGACACAGTCATCTGAGAGCAAGCTAACCTCAATTGAGAAAATGCCTCCATAAGATTGGGCTGCAGGCAAGCCTGTAGGCATTTTTTTCTTTTTTTTTTTATTAAGAAAAAATTTTCATTCATTTTACACACCAATCAAAGATCCCCCTCTTCCCTCCTCCCGCCCCCCAGACTCCCCCTACCCACCCCCCCATTCCCCTACACAAGAAGGCAAGACCTCCCATGTGGAGGCACATCCAGTAGAGGCAATCCAAGCCCTTCCCCCTACCTCAAGTCTGCAGGAGGTGTCCCATCATAGGTAGTAAGCTCCAAAAAGCCCCCTCATGCACAAGGGATGGATTCTGATTCTACTGCCCCCCAAGCATATCAAGCTACCCAATTGTCTCGCCATGCAGAGGGCCTAGTCCAGTCCCATACAGGCTCTACAGCCATTGATCCCTCTAGTTTGGTTTGGTCATCTCTGCAGGTTTCCCCATCATGATCCTGATGCACTTGCTCATAAAATCCCTCCTCTCTCGCTTCGACCGGACTCATAGAGCTCTGCCTGGTGTTTGGCTGTGGATCTCTGCATCTGCCTCCATCAGTCACTGGAGAAAAGCTCTGTGATGACAGTTAGGGTATTCACCGATCTGATCACTGGGGTAAGCCAGTTCAGTTCAGGCACCCTCTCCACTATTTCTAGTGATCAGACCAGTGACACTGGTCCAGCCCATTGTGGGTAGTGCCATCCCTGGGCTGGTGGTCCTAGGTTCTATAAGAAAGCAGGCTGAGCAAGCCATGAGAGGTAAGCCAGTAAGCAGCACTCCTCCATAGCCTCTGCATCAGCTCCTGCCTTCAGGTTCCTGCCCTGTTTGAGTTCCTGTTCTGACTGCCTTCAATGATGAACTGTGATATTGAAGTGTAAATGAACGAAATTCTTTCCTCCCTAAGTTGATTTTGGTCATGACATTTCATTGCAGCAATAGAGGCCTTAATAAGACACTGGGCAAACACAGCTAAGCTCTTTTAAAGTCCTGCTGGAGGAAAAGACCTATACTACAGTTGGATAGCACACAAAAACGTGGAAGAATGAAACTCATTGTTAACAGTAAGTATACCCCCAAGAACCAGCTATTGGGCATATGCCCAAAGGATGGTTCATCCTCCCACAGAAACATTTGCTCAACCATGTTCATTGCTGATCTACTCATAATAGCCAGACATGGGAAACAACCTAAATGTTTTTCAGCAGAAGAATAGATAAAGAAAATGTGGTATATTTACACAATGGAGTATTACTCAGCCATTTAAAAAAAATGGAATCATGAGATTCACAGGTAAATAGATGGAACTTGGAAAAATCATCTTGAGTGAGGTATCCCAGACCCAGAAAGTCATATATGGTATGCACTTGCTTATATAGCTTATACAGCTTATAGCTGTTAAGTCAAAGACAACAAAGCGACCATTTGTAGAACCACAGAGTGTAGGAATAGAGTAAGGGGGACAGCTAGATCTTGTTAGGAAAGGGAACTAGAATAGATATGTAAGAATTGAAGAGGTCAGACTGGAATGGGGGATCAAGTGGGAAGGGGGAGGAGGGATGGGAAGAAGGAATATGAAGAGAGACAGTTAAACTTAAGGGGCATTTGAAAGGTAGTATGGAACATAATATAATAGAAGCTTCCTAAAATAGATACATATATGAAGGTAATCTAAATGAAATTACCAAATAATGGGGAAGACAGTGTCCCAACTGGCAAATGAAGCTTCCAGCATCAGGACTGGGTTTCATCTAATTGAGTTGTTGGCCAAAGCAGTCCCATGGCAACCAAACAACCCAGGCTGTTGCCAAGACTGTAAGTAATTCTCCACAAACTGACAGCAAGATCCCTTGCTGAGGACATCTACACAATTTATTGAATATAGAGAAGTCGAGCTGGGGTCTACACAGAGCCTTCACTCCTACTTCTAGCATCTTTGGTACAGGAAGGCACTCCGTATGCTACCAAAGGAGAAACCGACACCAAGCCAGCCACAAATCCTTTGATCTACAACGGTATCCTGCCTGCAAGATACACTAGGGAAATGGTGACACAAAGCTTGTGGGAGTAGCCAACCAATATCTGAAGGCCCACTCCATGAGATGGAACCCATACCCAGCACTGCTTGGGTGACCAAGAATCAGAGATTAGATAGCCAGGAGACCTAGGGTCAAACCAAATACTACTGTTCTAATTCCCATAGCAATAAAGTGACTCCTAATGACATTCTGCTATACTCCCTACATTCACAGATCAGTGTCTTACTCAGCCATCATCAGAGAAGCTTCCTTCTGCAGCAAATAGAAACAAATACAGAGACCCACAGCCAGGCATTATGCAAAGTGTGAATGATCTTGGAATACCCAGCCTTAAATGGGACATCTCTATCACGTTCCTCCCCTCAGGGCACAGGGAACCCCATGATAGAGGAAGTGGAAAGAGCCAGAGGGGTTGGAGGATATCAAGGAGATGGGACCATTTAAACCAACATTATTAAAGCTCATGAGAACTCAGGGAGACTGAGGTAACAGGCACAGGGCCTGCACCAGGTCCTTTGTGTATATATTATGGCTTCCAGCTTAGTGTTTCTGTGGGATTCCTGAGTGTGTGAACGAGTGGGTCTCTGATTCTTGTGCCTTCTCATGGGCTCTTTTCCTTCTGTTTGCCTTGTCCAACTCTGATGTCTTAGTTTTGTTTTTATCTTATTATATTTTATTTTATAATTATCCCTTAGAAGTCTGTTTTCTCATGAGAGAAAGAAAGGGAGTGGATCCAGATTGGAGGAGAGAAACTGGGAGGAATAGAGGGAGAGGAAACTATATTCAGTGTATATTATGTGAGAAAAAGAAATCAATTTTCCTTTTTTTTTTTCCAGACAAGGTTTCTCTGTGTAACAGTCCTGTCAGTACTGGAATTCACTCTGTAGACCAGGCTGGCCTCGAACTCACAGAGATCTGCCTGCCTCTGCCTCCCAAGTGCTGGGATTAAAGGCATGCACCACTGCCGCCCAGCTAGAAATCTATTTTCAATAAAAGAAAAAAATTGTTTTACATATGAGATAGGGGCCCACTCATTAATTCCAATGTGACTATCTAGTGGCACCAGTACTATTTTTTGGAAAAATTATTCCCTAGCCCAAATGAGTTGACTTGATACCTTGTCAAAAATTAGTAAGTATGGACATTTTTTTCTCTGCAAATTCTCTTCTGTTGTTATATTTGCCTATCCATATGTCAGCATCACTCCATTTTAGTCATATGCCATTTTATTATGTTTGGAATTGAAGTGTGAATCCTCCTACCTTTTTTCTTTTTTTTGTTCACCTTTTGGTTCTGTGTCTGAACCCACTGTCTTGCTAATGCTAAGCCTGTGTTCTACAGTGAGCTTTATCCACACTCTCTGGTTTTTCTTCGTCTTTCAAGATTGTTTAAACTGAGTGCCTGGCAGTTACGTGTGACTTTTAGAAAGACCTTCTAAATGCCTATAAAGCCAACTGGGATTTTAGTGGAGACTGAATTGATGCTGTGGATCAGTTTGTGGAAAGCTGTCATCTTAACCATTTTAATTTTCCCAATCTATGAACATGAGATAGTGTCCCATTTATTTAAGTCTTGTTTTGCTTCCTGTCCCTTCCCTTCCTCCCCTTCCTTCTTCCCTCCCTCCCTCCCTCCTTCCTTCCTTCCTCCCTCCCTCCCTCCCTCCTTCCTTTGCTCCTCTCCCCTACCCTCATCTTGAGGTGTAGCTCAGAATGGCCTTGAACTTATAACCTCCTGCTTCATACTCCTTGATGCTGCGTGCTGGGATCCTAGAAATGCACTATGTCACTAAGCTTGTTTACTTTTGTTCAGTGAAATTTTGTAGATTTCAGAGTGAACATTTTGCACTTTTTACCAAATTAATTCTTAAGAATTTTATTCTTTTTGTTGCTATTGAAAACAAACTATTTTCTTAATTTCACTTTGGATTGTTCAGTATAAACATACAGAAATGTGATTGGATTTTGTATGGTGTACCCTATAGCCTTGCTAAACTGTGGATCTCTTGTGGCTGGGTGGTGGTGGCGGCGGCGGCGGCGGCGGCGTACGCCTTTAATCCCAGCACTCGGGAGGCAGAGCCAGGCAGATCTCTGTGAATTCGAGGCCAGCCTGGTCTACAGAGTGAGATCCAGGACAGGAACCAAAACTATACAGAGAAACCCTGTCTCGGAAAAACAAAAAACAAAAAAACAAAAAAAACCTATGTATCTCTTGTCATTATTATTATATAAGTTATTCAAGATTTTCTATACAAAATCATATCATTTGTGATTAAAGATAGTTTCACTCCTTGCTTCCAGAACAAACAAAAAAACAACAAAACAAAACCAAAAGAGTAACTTTACTGTCCAATCCCAAAAACTATAACACAATAATGGCAGTGGGTAAACAAATTCTATCTCTAGTAGAAAGATTAAAAGACAAAACTATTAAAGGTAAAACAAGTCAAATGTAATTAAGTGATACAAATTATAAGAAGATAAAAAGTGTGATACTAAAAACATAAAATGTGGGAAAATAAGAGTTTAAGTGTAGCATGTAAATGTAAATTAAAGTTGCTACCAACTTTAAAAAGCCAGAAACCCTGTCTCGAAAAAAAGAAAAAACAAAACAAAAAAAAAGCCAGCTCTAAATCTGGTTTATGTAAATCTTAGGAAAGCACAGCACTATAGGAAGCCTTCAGACAACAAAGGAAACAAGAAAAAACAGACATGCAAACAGAAAACAATTAACAAGATACCCTGAGTTACTCCTTACACATCAGTAATTAATTTGGACTGACTGAGCAGGTGAAAGCATGGCCACCCACCAAGCCTGACAGCTTGCATCTCACCCCTGAGAACGGATTCCTGCAAGCTGTTCTCTGCCCTCTACGAGACACAAGACCAAATTATCTGCTGCTTGCAACCTCTTATAGAACACCCAGAGAGTGAAAGCAAATGGACAAAAAGACATTCTGTGAAAATAAAAATAAAAAGAAAGCAGAGGTAGTTGTACTTATTTATAAAAAAAATACATAAATATTTACCAATAGTAAAAGAGTAAAAAGACAAAATAAACTTGAACCCAAAACTGTAAACTAAAATAATAAAAACTGAAAAGGCAAACGAAGTCTTCAGCAATGACAATGAAGACAAAGCAGTTATAGTTGGACGCCCAGCACCGGACCCCTAGCGACAGACAGCAACACTAAGGCTCTCAACATTCACAGACAATCCAGACACCAAAGCAATAAAGAAACAAATGAGTCACACTTCAGTCCAAGTGGAGCTAATAACAGACCCAAGCATTCTCACCAACAGCACCAGAATACATATTCTTAAGTATGAATGAAAAAATTTACAAAATGGACAATTATATTAAGATACAAACCAAACCTTAACATATTTAAGATAAAATCATATCAAATACCTTTTTTATTTTTAAACTTTTTCTGTTTCAAGTTTTATTTGAATTTTGAGTATTTTGATGGTCACAATAATTACAGTGGATTTTGCTAAACCTTTAAAGACCTAATATCAATGCTTCTCAAACTCTTCCAAAAAATTTTTGAAAAATAGGGAGTGACTCCAAACTCCCCATTATGAAACTATCCAAACAGAATAAGGACCCCAGTTTAATAAAGGTTTGTAAATAATTGAGCCGTCAGTTGAATTTATTGTACAGAGGAAGTCATTCTCATGGATTCACTTACATTATAGTCAGCTTCAGGAAGTTTAATACCAGGAAATAAGTCACTAGTTATTCCATTAAATAAAGGTATGTCATGTGATAGAAACTTTGGTTCATTTACATCTTTAATTGATCGAAGAAGCTAAAATCACAAAAAGGACAATGTAATTTAATTGTCTGCACTTATATGCACACACACACACACACACACACACACACACACACATACACATTTTTAGCCAAAGTCAGTTTATTTTATATTGCTCATAGCATCCCCATAATGAAAAATTAACACTATGGTTATCAAACCTAAAGGCCTCTGTATTAATATAAAGTACGATAAATAACCTAAAAGTACAATTTCCACCTTACCTAAAAGACTTGGAGCAACAACTCTCTCAGTTGCCGTGCGCGGTTCCTGATTGATCTCACTAAAGACGTTATATTTCCACTAAGGTTTTCAGAGTGCACATATTTAATTAACACTTACCAATATGTCCTCATTTTCATCGGGATATTTTAATTTTAAGTTTCCAGCTGCCACTAAAACCGCTTTCACTGCTCTCATTCCATAGTCATAATGAAATTGTGAGGAGAGCTGCTCCGAGCAAAGCCTGTAGGTCATTACGATCTTCACAGACAGAGGCTTTGCATTCAAAAACCCGTAGGAGTAGAGGGAGATTTCGGCTATGAGGGCATAGTTTGGAACCATCATAGCTACCGTTCTAAAAAGAACCTGAGGCATATAATAAATCAAATATATTACTTATGCAAAAGAAGTCATTTTTAAAGCTGAGCAGAAGCAGGATCAAAAGATGCTGATAGCCAAGTTTATTCCTTAAATGCAACATCTATTTATAAACTATTTTTTCAGCAGTAGCTAAATGTTATGTAATTGGTAGTTTTAGATTTCTAAAAACGCTTTAGAAGCTAGGCATGGTGGCATACATGCACAATCTTGACTACTCAAGAGATTGAAGTTCAAGGCCAGACTAGGCAATTTAGTAGGACTATCTCAAAATAAAAATAAAAGCAGCCTTGGGAGGCAACTCAGTGGTAGAGTGCTTGTTTAGTATGCCTGAGCTCAAGCCTCTGCATCACCAAACAAATGAGAGTTTGAGGCTTACCTTATACCAGAGGGAAAAGGGGGAAAGAAATGGCAAAATAGATGGAGGAGTTTATAACAGTTTGAGTGGGTTATGCTATTAGTTTTGATTAACAAACTTAAACTCTCAAAAAAATTACCTTGAGGTTGTCTGGCAATTCAGAACGTCCTGCGTAGCCAGGATTCATGGTAATAGCTACAAAACAGTTCGGATTGAGCTTAAGTTCTGTCCCTTCAAAAACAAACACATCCAATTTCTGTTGAATGGCTCTCTGAATGCAGAGAATCTGCTGGGCCACCACTGATAACACTTCCAGTTCAATTCGATTAAATTCATCAAAGCAAGCCCAAGCACCTGAAGAAGCCAGTCCTTTAAAAAACTAAGGATATGGGGGGGGGTGTAAATGGTGAATTCTCTTAAGAAAGGACATCATTTGTAAACAAAGAAAAACAAACAAACAAAAACATTTGACCTTCTAAGTCAAAATTAAAAGTTAAGCTTAAAAAGCTCCAAGGATATTACCAATGTCATCACCACTAAAATCAAAGTTCAAGTAACACTGAAACTACAGCCCAGTAATATTAATGAGCACGTGACTTTGCCTCAGTGTGCCCAGGTAGACCTAGCAGTAAGCCTGTAACATTTGACATTCCTACCTTTCCCATTGCTAGATAGTCTAGCCCATCAGAGCAGTTGAACACCACACACTGTACAGCAAGAGCTTTAGCCAAGTCTTTGGTGGTTTCAGTTTTTCCTGTACCTGCTGGCCCCTCTGGCGCACCTCCGAGGTTTAAATAGAAGGCACCTATCTGGGAAAAAAAACAACAACAAAAGTTATGTGTGAAAGGAAATCTATGATCAGCTAGAAAAAGAAACCAAACTGGAGAGTTGCTGGCCAACTGAATCTATCTGTATTTGTAGCTTCAGGGAAGCCAGATGTTATTATATTGTCGTTACTTTTTAGCATAGAACTTTCTGGCTGTAAGAACTGTTATCTAATACTTCACAAATACATAGTTTCCCTTCAAGAACAGCGAATCGAGCCCTGAGGGAGTAAAATTAATTCAGGATGATTTCCTTCAGAAAGCAGATGTGAGGATATTGGTAGAAGATAATAAAGATAGCTTCCAGATAGCTAATTGAGGAACAAAATAAGTAATACAAATGGGGTCCGTATTTGGAGGACAAACAATGTATCATCTATGATTTCTCTAGATTTTACCTTGGAGAACATAATGAACATACCCTTGGTATGTTCTCCATTTTCTGCATCCCCCAAAGAACTGCTCTGTTATTTCTTTCACCAATATTATTGCTTTCTACTTTGTATTGCAGCTAATATGCATTCCTCTTTTTCATTAATCAGAGTGTGAATTCAGCAGTGTATGAATTATTTCCCTAATAAATCATATGCACAAGAATCCTCATTTCATCTGTGCTAGAGAATTCAATTTTGTACGCTAACCTACTCAGCATTAAATGAGTTGCTGTTTCTTCACATCCCTCCTCACGTCCCAGGTTGGCTTGGCAAGTGTAGCAGACAAAAATACAGAATGCATAGGGAAACTTTAATTTCAGAAGAACAGTGGATGACTTGTTAGCAGTTCTCTTGCTTCCCTTGCACTATTTAGAGAAAACACCACACACACACACACACACACACACACACACACACACACACACACACACACACACCATGTAATGATGCTTCAGTTAATGCTAGAGGGCACCAATCACATGTGTCATACAGCCTCATTCTGTTGGCCATGCCATCTAGTTTCGGGAAAACATCTCGTTTTGCAAATGCATATTTTGTGGCATTTACATGAGACATGATTGCCTAAAAAATATTTCCTAGACTGTATCTCTATCCTTAAGTGACATACGAATAATTTTTTAATCACTTGAAATTTAGATTTACCCAGGAGTCCTATATTCTATTATTATCATTATTGTGGGGTTTTCATGGTTGTGCTTCTATCTCCCACGGCTGCTCAACCAAGCGCAGGCCTGTGCAGTCCCCTCCCTGAGTTCTGACAGCACAGTAACTGGGAGTCCAGGGACACAGCTGTGCTCTGACCTTCCCATCATCTCTCCAGTACTCCACTGGTTTTGTCTTTTATCTTCAGTACCTTTCTTTTTCTAATTAGTCACCATGGAAGTGACCTGAGACTTGTATACAATAGAATCCAAACACGTTTGTATGCTGAAAGGGGGCTGAGAAGTAAATACTCAGGATCACAATGCCACATAGAGGGGACTTGGGGGTGGGGCAAGCTAAGCAGCCAGGTAAGCGGGATTCAGTCCCTGAAGGCAATGGGAGAAGGCAGGACAGGCTCACTCTTGAAAGTGTCTTCTTCTGTGGCACATGCACACGCTGTGGCACACACCAGCATTCTCATTTACCTGCACACATTTTATAGTATATATATATATACATATATATATATATATACATATATATATACATAATATCATAGATCATATATATGATATATGATAAAATAATTTGAAAAACAGAAGTAGGGGTTAGGAAAGGATAAGTGCATCAGATTATTTGGGATAAGTTAACAAATGAGGGGCCGAGAGATGGCAAGCAGGTGAAGGTATATGACACCAAACCTGATAACCTGAGTTCAATCCCCAGGTCCCATAAGGTAGGAAAGAACAGAGTCCTAAAAGTTGTTCTCTGACCTCTACACATGTATTGCTTCATGTACACACCCCCACACTCTCTCCCTCACACACACACACATATAAATAATTGTAAAAATGTTTTAAAATAAATGAGGTTAGCCAATATTAAATTTGGACAAGAAAATATATTCTGTACCAAAAAGTATGATTTAATGTGTAAACAAAATGAGTTAACTGCATACCAAGGTTCTGTAGCATCTGTCAGTCAGAGGAGTTATGACAAGGCGAGGGGAGTTACCAAGATACTCATATGCATATTTTACATTGCAGTTAATGATACGAACTCGTGCATTCTCATATTCCCAGTAATAACGAAGCTGAGCAAGCCACTGGAAATCTGTATCATGTGAGACACCTAGAAAGGATGAAATAGGATCATGAAGTGAAAATATTCGAAAAGTAATCTTTTATGATAACAGCAAATATTAAAATAATTCATGTTTTCAAATTAAAGACCATTCCAAGGAAATCATATTAAGGAAAAACAACGCCTCTTTTGGAGTGCTTGCTGGCAGACTCGCCGCCATGGGCCGTGTGATCCGAGGGCAGCGGAAAGGTGCGGGTTCTGTGTCCCGCTCGCACGTGAAACACCTTAAGGGCGCCGCGCCTGCGTGCTGTGGACTTCCCTGAGCAGCTGGCTCTATTGAGGGTATCATACTATCATTCATGACCCTGGTCACGGCTATCCACTCGCAAAAGTGGTCTTTTGTGATCCCTACTGATTTAAGAAGCGGACGTCCTGTTCCTCACCATAGAGGGAATCCACACTGGGCAGTTTGTGTACTGTGACAAGAAGGCCCAACTGAATATCAGCAATGTTTAGCCTCTGGGCACCATGCCTGAGGGTACTATTGTGTGTTGTCTGGAGGAGAAGCCTGGGGACAGGGGCAAGGTGGCATGAACCTCTGGGAACTATGCCACAGTCATCTCCCACAACCCGGAGACCAAGAAGATGCGAGTGAAGCTGCCTTCAGGGTCCAAGAAGGTCATTTCCTTGGCCAACAGGGCTGTTGTTGGTGTTGTGGCCGTGAGGGCAGAACTGACAAACCTATCTGAAAGGCTGGCCATGCCTACCACAAGTACAAGGCCAAGGAGAACTGTTGGCCACATGTCCGGGGTGTGCCCGTGAATCCTGTGGAGCATCTCTTTGGAGGTGGTAACCACCGGGACCTTGGTGAACCCTCCACTAATCGGAAGAGATGCCCCTGCTGGGCGCAAAGTTAGTTTCATTGCTGCCCGCTCGACTGGGCAATACACGGAACCAAAACCGTACAGGAGAAGGAGAACTAGAACTCAGGAGCTAATAATAAAGTATGTCCTTCGGCAAGACAAAATCAAAAACAACAACCAAACAAACAAAACCCACTCAAGTCTTTGTTTCTTAGCAGCTATTGATATTTTACATTTTATATAAAAGAAAAAGTCACCTACCCATGTCAATCATGTCCATAACGACGTCCCTAGCGTGTACATCAATGGTAACCAAAGCGCCCAGTGTGATCCTGGTCTGCTTAGACAGCTTTCCTCTTACTAGCTCTACGATATCATTTAGTTGGTACTGGAGTTCCTTGTAGTACTTCTTTAAGCCCTACAAAATAACAAAACAATCTAGTTGACGTTATGTAGATATGTATGTATATGACTCAAAACACTATATTTACTTATTTAGGAAATAACCATGACTTCATAATCTATTTGAAAATATAAGTGAGTTACAGAGTGAATTTGTGTAACCCTAGTAAAAAATAACAAACTTTCCAAAATTTGTATAATTTTAATGCATATAGAAATTGAGGATATTATCTTTGCAAAGAACAGACAAGCAAACAAAGAAATATGAAATGAGAAAGAATGTTGTTTAAAATCAAATAATGCTTTACCTCTGTTCCACCACTTATAACTTCCTGTGTCTCAGAAGTCCAGAACATTTGAGAAACACAAAGCACAACCTGGCCAGGCCACTCTCTGACCCAGTCTTTTCTTGCAGATTCTGGATAAGCCTGAATAATTAAAATTAATTTCTATCTTTAAAAGGTTACCAAAGAAAAGAAGTCTGTAAACATCTAACAACAATTTTTATGTTCTTCTGCTGGGTTAGTTGTCAAGTTTTTGATGAACAATACACATTATTTCTATTATAAGAAGAATATTTAAAAAAAACCATTAAACCATTTAAAAAGTCTTACATAAGGAGGGTGAGGGTTATGAGATGTATAATTTGTGCATGTACAAAAGCTTGAAAACAAGTCAAATACAGTATGTATATTGATGTTGAACTTGAATTGCAAAGGAAGCTTCTGGTTAGTGTGGTCAGCTTGACAGAATCCAGTCACCTGGGAGACCGGCCTCTGGGCATGACTACAGGGCTTGATCTTGATTAGTTAATTGATCCAAGAAGACCCGTCTTAACTGTGGGAGGGACCACTCCCTGCGCAGAGGATTCTGGAGTCTGTAAAGTGGAGAGAACTGAGCTCTAGGAAGCATTCAGGGCTCTCTCCTTCCTGGCTGTGGCTGCAGTGCAGCCCCCTGCTCCGGCTCCTGCTGTCTTGACTGCCACAGAGTACCTTGAATTGTGAGCTAAAATAAATGCTTCCTCCCTGAAGTTGCTTCTATGACGTTATTTTATCATAGCAACAGGAAAAGTAACTACGACAGAGACCATATAATATATTTAAAAACTGGGCTAGTGTGAGACCCAAACAGGAAAAATCTACCTTGAAGGTTGAGAGTTCTGTTTGCAGTTAAGAACAAGATCCTGTTTGTCCCATGTTTGACCTATCTGCACTGGATATGCTTGACCACATGCGGGCAGGAGGTACATGGGCAGGAAGTACGTCATGATATTCGTTTGTCCCTGACTGGACCTGGTGGAAAGTACAGTGGCCCCATGGTTTTGCTTTTTTAAGTCCCTGTAAAACATGACTTGTGGCCATTTGCTGGGAACTCCAGGGCAGTCCTGGCCAGAGCCCATCCTCTTGGCCAGTATTTAATTAAAGCTTGCTTTAAATTTAGCTTAAAATTGTAGTAGTGGTCTTATTCTTACTTGGTGGGATTACTACTAGTAGTTAGAATGTCTGTGTTACTTATCCATAACTTTTCTAAAACTTACATAACTAAGATATACAATTACATTTAGTATTTAAATTATTAAACTTATTAAATTATTTTAACAATCTGTGCATTTGAATTTGAAATATACTTTCATCTACTACTAATACTTTCACGTTTCAAAAGTTTTAAATATATTTTGAAGGGAAGGTTTAACAGTTTAAAAATAGCTTGCTTCATAGTGGAGAGGTGCTTGAACTGGCCTTCCCCTGTAATCAGATTGGTGAATACCCTAACTGTCATCATAGAGCCTTCATCCAGTAACCGATGGAAGCAGATGCAGAGATCCACAGCCAACCACCAGGCCGAGCTCCGGGAGTCCAGTTGAAGAGAGGGAAGAGGGATTATATGAGCAAGGGGGAGTCAAGATCATGATGGGGAAATCTACACAGACAACTGAGCCAAGCTTGTCGGAACTCATAAAATCTAGACTGACAGCTGTGGAGCCTGCATGGAACCGAACTAGGCCCTCTGCATGTGGGAGACAGTTGTGTAGCTTGGTCTGTTTGAGGGGCCCCTGGCAGTGGGATCAGGATAGATCCCTGGTACATGAGCTGACTTTTTGGAACCCATTACCTATAGTCGGATGCCTTGCTCAGCCTCGATGCAGCGGGGAAGGGCTTGGACCTGCCTCAACTGAATGTACCAGGCTTTCTTGACTCCCCATGGGAGGCCTTACCCTTTTGGAGGAGTGGATGGAGTGGGTGGGGGGAGGTGGAGGGGCAAGAAGAGGGAGTGGGGGATGGGAGGAAGTGGGAGGAGTGGGGAGGGGGAACTGTGGTTGGTATGTAAAATGAACAAAAAAATTAAAAAAGAAAATAAGAACCTCACAAATTCTTTATTCTATCGTCACATTGCACAAATAAAGAAACTTAACCATGAAAACAAAAAGTAGCTTGCTTCAATAACAAATGGTAACAGCAAATAACAATTATAAATTATAAAGACTTTGTAGGATGAATTTTGAAGCTGATGATAATGAAAAGTATTCTTTTAAACTAACACATCAAATATAAGAATATAGATATATTATTTATAAAATATTTTTATTAAAGTACTTATAGATAAATTCAAATAACAAAGTAACATAAGCTCTGAAGAGAAGTAATAAATGCCAGGTATGTGGCAAGTACATTTTTTATGTCAATGAAGGCAATACCTCATGGACAATGTTGATGCTTTCCTATATATTTTTAGTTTGTTTGGAATCATAGAGAAAGGAGAAAAAAATCAAGATTTAATTGCAAAACCATTGAAGCCACAGAAAAGCTATCTCAAGAAAATTTTCAGTCTGGAAAGATTGCTCAGTGGTTAAGGGCATGTACTACTCTTCCAGAGGACCAGGGTTCAGTTCCCTGCACCCACATCTGGCGGCTCACAACTGCCAGTAACTCCTGATTCAGAGGGATGCAATGTCTCTGGCTTCCATGGGCACCTGCACTAATGCGCACACACTCTCACACAGACACACATAAATACTACACATAGTTCAAATAATAATACTTTTGAAAGGTAAGCTTCACAGGGCCCTTTAGTGAGAAAGGTTATCTCACTCAAGTAATGACTTGCTGGACACAGGCTGCAAGGGCTTTTAAAACTATGCTCACCACACAAATGCTCCTTTGTGGTGCTTAAGATAGAACAAGGGAAAATATATATTTCAAGATTAGGATAATTTGGTTAGCCTTGAATGAGGTATATAAAACATCCAGGTGCTATATTTACTTCAGATTTATTAAGTATCTCATGTATGTTCATCTTATTTAGAATTTTACAGTAGTTAAGTTTCAAAAAGCAATAAGTGAACCAGAAAATGTATTTAACATGTTTGAGCAGATCTGACCTGAAGATCAGCAAGTATTAAAGCACATGACTATTTGCCTACAATAAATATGTAAGTAGCACTGCAATGTTTTATTTCTTGGGTTTAAAAAGTATTTGTTTACTTACTTATTGTGGGGGTGGGTATGTGTGAAGAGTGCATGTGTGAATATCAAAAGACAACTTGTGGGAATCAGTTCCCTCATTCCATCATATGAACTCTAGGGAATTAAACTCAGATTATTAGGCTTGGCAGAAAGAACCTTTACATGTTTAGCCATTTCTATGGTCTCTATTTTGCTTTTTGAGACAGAGTCTCACTTTGTAGCCAAAGCTACCCTGGAACTTATGTAACTGAGGTTGGCCTCAAACTTGGGGCAGTCTACCTTCCTCAGCCTCTCCAGCTACTGAGATTGCAGCTGTGAGCTACTATGTGTGGCAACATTCTAATTTGGACATTTATGAAATAAAATCCTGATTTTTCAGAAGCCTCTGCAAACCTACTTCTCTTCCAGGCATCCCCCTGAGTAAATCTCATCCATGTGCTCATGGAAAGACTATTAAAGTAATTCTTGAGGCCTCCCCCTCCTCCCCATTTCACTCTACAACCAATTTAAGGCCTGTTGAAATTAAGATACAAATATATTTCTCATCCATCTAATTTGTTCCATATTTCCCACCAACTGTCTAGTGTCAGACCACATCTTCTAGGCTAATACAAGGGTCTCCTAATTTGTCTTCCTCTTTTGATAGTCTGCTAATTCATTTTTTATACCATAGTCTTACTAGTATAAAATATAAACCAGATTATGATTTCCCCCATTAAAATATTTTAACCTTCCTATGTACAATAAAAATGAACCCCTCCCTTCTTATCTTCTTTCTGCCTTCCTTTTTCTTCATTCTACCCCAGATACAAAGATCTTCTCACAGTTTCTTACAGATTCTTGAATCTTCCTGAGCCCAGAGCCTTTACACAGGACCCCAACACATTCTTTAATTCACTCTTTATCTAGCTATTTTCTACTTACCCTTCATATCTCCGCCTCAGTCCAACTTCCTCTATGAGCCTATTGCTGGACCCTCTCCCATGCTAAAGTCATGTACTCTACTATTCTCTCTGATGATACATCTTCCTCTTATAACATACCTGTATAAGTTATTATATATATTATTCTCATCAATTCTTACTACTGATGTAGAAATAAAGAGAAAAAAAATCATGTCACCAAACTAACCAAACAGCCCAGCATTTGTAGACTACAGCATGCATTAACCCTAGGAAACATACCAGCCGGGATGCAGCAATCACGTCATGAATACTTCTGAGCATCAGATCTTCAACTTGAATGAGCCACTTCTCTACAGCACCCCTTGCTGCTGACGTGGAGATCAGTGCAATCAGCTCCACTCGCTCACCTTCAGAGCTGTACATGGCCTTAATGTCCAGGTTAGGCAGGAACTCCAATTTAGCAATGCCTTCAAAGCATTTTTTTAAGTGTGGCTGAACTCTGAGTGGATCTTTGGTCTCTGATAAAATCTCTAACATTTCATCATTAGATAAAAAGAAAAATCTGGAAAAGAAATATGTGAATAAAAAGGTTTTAGTGACAATTCACCACACACCAGAAAAATGTTTTAAATTATAGCACAATTGATTATCTATCATACCGAGGGAAGAAAAGTCGTTTCTTTTCAAGATACGCATTCAGTCCCTTCATGATTTTCTCCAAAAGGTCATTGCAGTTCAGGAGTTTTTCTAATAAGCCTGTTAAAGAAGTAGCAACAAGAACCTAAAAGACACAGAGTCATATGAGACACACTTACATACTTGGTATTAATACACACATGACTAATGATAAGGTTTTTGAAACTTTATAAAATTAGTAATGGAACATCTCCCCCTTTTTTGAGACAGATCTCACTATGCAGCCAAGGCTGGACATGGACTTGTAATTCTCTTCTTGCTTTAGCCCCCCAAATGGGCCACACCCAGCTTTGAAATTTCTTTTATAACATAAAAAATACTAAAATTCACTAAGTCATACATATTATAGTCCAAGGGCATTAGTTACAAATGATGCTATCATTATTGTGTATATTTTATTATATTTTAGTGACTTTTTTATTTTTTTTTGGTTTTTCGAGACAGGGTTTCTCTGTGTAGCTTTGCGCCTTTCCTGGAACTCACTTGGTAGTCCAGGCTGGCCTCGAACTCACAGAGATCCACCTGGCTCTGCCTCCCGAGTGCTGGGATTAAAGGTGTGCGCCACCACCGCCCGGCGACTTTTTTATTTTTAATTGTGTGTATGAAATGAAGGTATGTCTGAACATGGGTTTGTGCATGTGAGTGTAGTGACTTGTGAGGTCAAAAGTGTCAGATCCCCTGGAGCTGGAGTTGCAGGCAGCTGAGTATTGCTAGGAACTGAACTTGGGTCCTCTTGAAGAGTGGGAAGTACCCTTAGCCATTGAGCCTTCTCTATAGTTCCCCCTCCTATGTTCTTTTGAATAATATGGGAAGAGTCTTGTTAGGATGGTGTATGATTTAATTTTAGCTTTTACAATTGTAAGCTTTAAACTTAACCTACAGCAGGGTTTTGGCAATCTATATCTCACTGACCAAATCTAGCCAGTTTTGTATGATCCTCAAACTAAGAATATTTTTATACTTTCAGAAGGTTAAAAAATTAAAGGGAGGCTAGGAACGTAGCTCAGCTGGCAGCATGCTTGCTTAGCGGGCATGAGGCCTAGGGTTCTTTTGTCAGCACCGTGAGTAAACTGAGTGCGCTGGCACACTGCTGCCTCCCAACATTCCACGGGTGCAGGAGGATCAGAAGTTCAAGATCATTTTCAGCTACACAGAGAATTTGAAGCAACTTGGGCTAGAGACTCTGTCTAAAAAAATTAAATTAAACCATAAAAATGAAGCTAATAATGCTGTTTCATAATGTAAGTGACCATGTTGTCAGTGTCTATAAGCAAGCTTTATTATGGTAGAAACATACCCAGTCATTCCATGTTAGTTCTGGCCGCTTTTCACCGTATGACGGCAGAAGCAAGCATTACAAAAGAGACTCCGTGCCTCACAAAGCCTACAAAATGTATTAACTAGCTATTTACAGAAAAATCTAATCTATAAGAAGAAATCATGAACTGAAAAGCTCCTAAAGTCAGTGAGATAAAAATCCTTGAAATCCATCCATTTCTGTAACTAATTCTCAACAAGTCTAGCACTTATTTGGTTTTTCTCAGCATTGGAATATGTTATTTCTTAAGTTGAATAGATTTTAAAAGTAGATGCATAGCTATGATGTATGCTGAATGTGTAAAAAAAAAAAACCACTGTTTTCAACACTAGAATCCTACCTAAGGTACTCTTAATAGGAAAGACACATAGAAAATAAGACCATTTGAGAGTAGATTCATGTCCTCTAATTAACACTTTCAAGCAAAGAAAGGACTGCTTAAAGTGATCAAGCATTCTCCACCTCTTCTTTATCTCATTGTTTTATGTATCTGTTTACTTTGTGAAGTGATGGACAGTGGTTGTAGATAGTGGAAGTCAAGTGAGATAACTATTCATCTCAAGTGGTTGGTTACACTATGCTTATACATACATACACACACATATATGAATGAGTTGCAAGTACTATTATTATGAATTGAAAATGAGATTATTTTGATACTTTTGAACTTATATTTTTATGAACTTTCCAATTTGTATACAATGAGTAAGTTTTATTTTAATAATCAGAAAAAAAAGCCAAATGCTTTCTTTAAAACCCCTAAGGTTTTAACTAAGGTTCACCTACTACAGGAAAGAAAACAAGCACTTCACCTTTGGATCTTTAGCACAGAACTTCATGATATCCCTCCAGTTTCTGTCTACTGTCTGAAACTGACGTCCTTCTTCTGGCATCTGCTGCATGATATCCTCAGAGCAAAAGATAGGCTCTAAGTACAGCCACTGAGCTTGCACTTTTAACCACTCATCAATTGTTTCCTGTATTCGAATCAGACGGTCCTCCCAGGCCTTAATAAAAAGTATACTGTACTAAATTCCAGTTTTTAAAAGAAAAACTATAAATTATAGCAAGAAAAAATATTAGAATTCAACTCTGTTTTAATATCAACACAACACAACTTATACCTTAATATTATTTATAGGAATCTCATGTAGGCTTAGAAAAAACATGGGAGATATAACAAGCTTCCCTAAACCAAAGGAACTCACATTTGGTAGTGATTGTAAAATTATTTCATTTCATAATCTCTCAGGGAATCAACCCAAATCTTAAATGTATGTGCTGCTCTACACCAGTGATGATCAACTATGGATGATGTTGTCCTCCATACCAGGTAATATTTCAGAGTGGCTGAAATATCACAATGCTAATTATTACAGCTAATAGGAAGAGGATACTGCTAATACCTAGTGTATGGAGACCAGACACACTGCTAAATGTACTTCAATATGCAGGGTAGTCCCCATCGTGTAACAAGTCTTTCTCTGTCCCACCATCCAGTACCCAAACAATGACACAGACTTATTATTAATTATGAAGGCTTGGTCTTTAGGCTTGTTTTTAACTATCTCTTATAACTTAAATTAACCCACATTTTTATTAATCTATGTTCTACCACATGGCTTTTACCTCTATCCCATTCTGTGTGTCTCTCTCATGCCTAGATTCATCTCCTACTTCCTCTCTCCTAGCCCAGAAGTCCCACCTATACCTCTTGCCTAGCTATTGGTCATTCAGCTCTTTATTAAACCATCACAGCAATATATCTTCACACAGTGTACAAATATCCCACCATAGCCACGACGAAGAATTATTCAGCCCAGGACCAGAGAGGTGGCTCAGTGAGTAAAGGAACTTGCCACCAAGACTGACATCCTGAGTTTGGTGGCCCAAATGGGTGCTACACAGTGGAAGGAGAGAACTGACTTCTACGAGCTGCTCTCTGACCTAGGCACATGCACTGTGGCATGCCTACATGCACACACACACACACACACACACACACACACACACACAGTAATAAATAAACATAAAGAAAGAAATGTATATAAAAAAGAATTACTTAGCCCCAAATATCAATAGTGTAAAGTTGAAGGATCTTGCTCTACATCAGCACAGTTTGAAGAAAACTGAAATTAAAATTTGAAAATAAAATAAAATAAGCCTCCTTATCCTCAGAGATTGCCTAGAGTTAATAAAATATTTCTCAAGTGTATGTCGTAAGGTCTTAGGTTTGGAGCTTCATCTCTCTTTTTTAAAACATAAAATCGCTAAATTTCTCTTCTTCTTTTTTTTTTTTTTAATGGCTGAGATCTACATGAACAGCCTGGACATGAGTGGGAGCAATGAACGGCGAGGGTCGAGGGAAAGAGAGCAGGAGATCCCACCTGGATCAAGAACAGAGAGGGAGAACAAGGAATAGGAGACCATGGTAAATGAAGACCACATGAGAAAAGGAAGAAACAAAGTGCTAAAGAGGCCCACAGAAATCCACAAAGATACCCCCACAAAAGACTGCTGGCAATGGCGAGAGACAGCTGGGACTGACCTACTCTGGTGATGGGATGGCCAAACACCCTAATAGTTGTGCCAGAAACCCCATCCAAGGACTAAGGAATCTGGATGCAGACATCCACGGCTAGGCCCTGGGTGGAGTGCTGGGAGTCTAATTAGCGAGAAAGAGGAGGGTTTATATGAAAATTGTTGAAACCAAGGTTGGATAAAGCACAGGGACAAATAGCCAAATGAATGGAAACACATGAACTATGAACCAAAGGCTGAGGGGCCCCCAACTGGATCAGGCCCTCTGAATAGGTGAGACAGTTGATTGGCTTGATCTGTTTGGGAGGCATCTAGGCAGTGGTACCAGGTCCTGGGCTCGCTGCATGAGATAGCTGTTTGAAACCTGGGACTTATACAGGGACGCTTGGCTCAATCTGGGAGGAGGGGACCTGGACTGAGTCTATCAGGTCGATCTCAGTCCTCGGGGATGGTCTTGATCTAGAGGTGGTGAGAATGGGGGGTGGGCTGGGGAGAAGGGGAGGGGGGCAGGAAGTGGGAGAACAAGGGAATCTGTGGCTGTTATGTCGAACTGAATAGTATTGTAAAATAAAAGAAAAAATAAACAGGATAAAAAAAAATAAATTTCTCTTCTTAAACAAGAACTTTTTAACAAACACACACACACACACACACACACACACACACACTCACAAACCAGTCTGATTTGTAGGAGCATATCCAATGTTATGTTTTCTTTAGAAACAACTATTGTTTTCACCAAATAATGGCAGCCAACATCAACTATGAAACACTACTTATGGTTAAACATTTCACCTTATAAAAATGTGTCAAGGGCGTTGGTGGCGCACGCCTTTAATCCCAGCACTCGGGAGGCAGAGCCAGGTGGATCTCTGTGAGTTCGAGGCCAGCCTGGGCTACCAAGTGAGCTCCAGGAAAGGCACAAAGCTACACAGAGAAACCCTGTCTCGAAAAACCAAAAAAAAAAAAAAAAAAATGTGTCAAAACATCATTATGTATGGTACAAATATATACAATTGTTACTTGTGAGTTAAAAATACAATTAAAAATTATATCTGGTTTTTTAAAAATCTGCCTTGGTTTGAATCTCAATTCTGTCATTTAATAGCTAAGTGAATTTGGGCAAATAGCCCATCCTCAGTTTTCTGAACTATTTAGACAGATAATAACAATGCCTACCACGAAGGTCTACTGTGGGGAAAAAAATCAGTAAATGTGAAACCACTAGACAATGACCAGTATGGTTAACATCAATCAAAACTGGGTCTACAATCCAGTAACTTGTCTTTTCCTCAATTTATATAGCTCCCAGTTAGAAGGCTGACCTTATTTAGTTACCTAACAGGAACTTAAAGGCTTAAAGTGCCAGTGCTTGGGTTGGAGGACAGAGCTGCTGACCATAAAGACCCTGTCAAGTTGTTCTTTGTTTCAAATAAAAGCAAGGAGCTTGGTTAAATCAACCACGGTTATCCAGCTCCTCTTCCAGGTAATGTAGAATGATTTGGGGGATTTCTTGTTGCTGTTTATTTGAATAAATGTAGGGGAACTTCTCTCTACCACCTTTAAACATGCAATGTATTTAAAAGCACAACCTATTTGTTTGTTTGTTTGTTTATTTACCTTTTTTTGAGAAAAGGTCTTGTCATGTAGTCCAGGCTGGGTTCTAACTCGCTAGATAGCCTACAGTAGATTGCAATGCATGATGATTCTCCTGCCTCCGACTTCTGAATACTGGAATTATAAGCTTTGCTAGGAGCAGCTAAGAAGTAATCTCTAATTGTGCTTGTACAAGAATATGCCCACCTGGCTACCTCTACATCAGATGACAAATCTCTTCAGTCTAAATGTCATCACACACACACACACACACACACACACACACACACACACACACTACACCAAGTTCGCTTACCTTCTTTGTTCAGTGTTTTGGGAGTTCTCCTCAGTGCTTCTCTTAGTTTATACAGTTCATAATCCCTTCTTAATCTCTTGTCTCCTGGTTGTGCTTTATTGGCTTTGTACTCACCAAGGGGCAAAACCACTGGACTTTATTATACTATGAAGCTATTATCATTATCTGCATGCTTTCCTTAGTTACCGGAATCAATGATAAAGATACATCATTTATTTTTCTGAAGTGGGCGGCAGTAACTCATTAATTACTCTCACGCTTGTTGTTCACAAATAGAATTAAATAGTGATATAGATAACTTTACTCTGCGGATACAGTGTGATATATGATCTGAGCTTTCTAAAATTAGAAATTAGCTGTATTTAAAAATTCCCAGAAATGAAGTTTTTAAATTTCACTTGCTATAAAAACTGCTTGTCAGTCTGGAGTGTGCACTTAACATGTGTGAGGTCCTTTTACAGAAAGGAAGGAAGAAGGAAAAAAGGGAGGGATGGAAGAAAGGGGAGGGAGGGGGAGGGAGGGAAGAGACAAAAGCATAAAGCCAGGCATGGTGGCTCATGCTGTAATTCCAGTACTCAGGACCTGAGGCAGAATAATTATTACCACTTTGAGACCAGCTTGGCCTATATAGTGAGTTCAAGATACAGAGCGAGTCCATGTCTCAAGAAAAAGTAGAGGAAAGATGAGGAGGAAGGGAAGGGAAGCGAGAAAAAGCAAGAAACTTGTATTCCTTCTATCAATATCACTGGAGAAAAATCTTAATAAAGAAGGAGTTTCTTCTCAAAGAGACCAGTTAATATATTATTTGTTTATTCTTTTTTTTTTTTTTGGTTTTTCTTTTTTTCTTTTTTCTTTTCTGTTTTCAAGACAGGGTTTCTCTGTGTAACAGCCCTAGCTGTCCCGGAATTAACTCTGTAGCCCAGGCTGTCCTCAAACTCACATGAACCTGCCTCTGCCTCCTGAGTGCTGGGATTAAAGGCATGCCCCCCACCACCCTGCTTGTTTGTTCATTTTTAAGTTTTTATACATGTGGCTGTTTTGCCTTTGTGTATCTGGTTATTGTATGCATACAGTAGCTGCTGAGGCCAGAAGGGGGCACCAGATCCTCTGGAACTGGAGTTAAAACAGTTGTTAGGCACCTTGGGGACACTGGGAACCAAACAAGTGCTCTTACCACAGTTCCAGCTCTTCAGCCTCCTATTGCATGTTAATCCTCAAATATGCATTTCTATATCTCACCACACAAAACATAAAGGCTCAATTCTATCACTTGAATAGATATTTTAAAGGCATTCAAAAGTATTTTCATGAGAACATACATGAAACAAGATAGAAATCTTTATAAGTGACAAGGAGCTATCATATTTAACATACCTTGATCTCATTTTCAAATGGTTTGATAAAAGGCGAGCCTCTCATTGTCTGAGTTTTTATAATTTGATCATCAAGAATTGCCTGAATCTCATCCACTGAAGAAAGGATATAGACTCCAGTATCACGATACAGACTTATATGAAAAGAAATATCATCCCAAGTTGCTATCATAGCATTCATGGCTCTCTCTAAAGAAAATTCCTGAAAGGGAGAAGTGGAAAAAGAATAGGATGATACAAAAAAGGAGCTCATTTATGTTGTTTTATTTCCCTTCGTAACTCAGTAAGTGTTTTATTCATTACACCATAATCTCCATAACTTTCTGTATCTATCTATCTATCTATCTATCTATCTATCTATCTATCTATCTATCTATCTATCTATCTATCTATCTATCTATCAGTCTATCTATCTATCTATCTATCTATCTATCTATCTATCTATCTATCTATCTATCTATCTATTACCTACCTATCTATCTAACTATCTCTTGAAATAGGGTCACCTTTTAATATTTAAAAGTTCCTTAGAGAAGTCATGGACCCAGGAGAAAACCAAACACTACTGTTCTGCTAAAGGCATAGAGCAATAAAATGATGCTCTCCTATACTCACTGGGGAGGTGAGGAGGATGTAGGAGGAGTTTAGGGAAGGGAAAACCATAATCAGAATTTATTGTACAAAAAGTTCTACTTTCTATTAAAAAATGAATAAATTCTAAGAAAAATTCAGTTTTTTTTTTATTTTTCAAGACAGGGTTTCTCTGTGTAGCTTTGTGCCTTTCCTGGAACTAACTTGGTAGCCCAGGCTGGTCTCGAACTCACAGAGATCCACCTGGCTCTGTCTCCCGAGTGCTGAGATTAAAGGCGTGCACCACCACCCAGAAAAATTCAGTTTTTTAAAGTTTAGTTTTTATGAAAACTCTTGTTGTCACTGTTAAAATGGGCAACAGAATAAAATACCCACTGGATTTTCTCCAAAGTGCCCTTTTTGCAGGTAGCCTGTAACTTGAAGTTTTCTGTGTATTTCAAGAACCTTCTCTCTAAGGCCATACTTATTTATTGGAACACACACACACACACACACACACACACACACACACACACACACACCATATGCCACACACATATCAATCCACCCAGATTCTTAATGGAGTAACTATACATCAAAACTGTATATCATTCAATTATATCAGAATGTGGCAGAATTAGGAATATGTCAAAGAAGCAATTTCTAGTCTGGATTTCAGAGAAGCAAGCACACGTTCCTGTCACAGAAGTGTGGCTTTCTATCATCTTCCACTCCCTATCTCTTCCACTGTTATCTTCCCATTGCCACCACACCAAAAAACAAAAACTATGCCTATCAGTGAACAAACTCATTGAGTGTTTCAGTCTCTCTCTATGCTCACCTTGCTTGCACCTGCACTTATCACTTCAAATTTTTCTAAATATGGTGTAAGGTTTAATTTTAAAACTTTTCTCAGAGTGGTTCCAGAATCTGGAGTTAAGTCATAGCCCACAATCTCTGACATCTGTTTCCAGTGGCGGGCTCTCATTCCCGGATTGCACAGAATGGAGACAGTAGGGATGTACTCCTGAGGAAGAAAATACAATGATCTCATTTGACTCCCATCCACGTAGACTCCATAAATGAAACCTTGATAATAGGAAGATTACACTTCTTCAAATGATTTAATGTGAGTACAATTAAAAACGTCAACTAGAGCCGGGCGGTGGTGGCGCACGCCTTTAATCCCAGCACTCGGGAGGCAGAGCCAGGTGGATCTCTGTGAGTTCGAGGCCAGCCTGGGCTACCAAGTGAGCTCCAGGAAAGGCGCAAAGCTACACAGAGAAACCCTGTCTCGAAAAACCAAAAAAAAAAAAAAAAAAAAAAAAAAAAAAAAAAAAAAAAAAAAAAAAAAAAACGTCAACTAGATGTAGAGGAAGGAATAGGGAACAAAGAGATTCTAAAGTCCATCAGCAATATTAGGCATGCAAAGTGATCAAGAAATTACCATAGTAAAAACTGATAAGGAAAAAATTTCATGAACCTTAGTATCACAAAAAATAAAGAGCTTAACAGCAAATTTAAGAAATGTGGGCCTACATAGTAAAAATTGCAAATATAGTTTTAAAGGGAATGGAGATCTAAATGATTGGAAGGATAATTACTTATAGCTTAGCTCTTCTGGAATTGTTGGCCAGTGAAGTCCCATAGAACCCCCCCCCAATATTACAGGCTATTGCCATTGCTCTTGGTTACCCTCCAGAATCCTACTGTTGAATATATCACATACTCGAGTTACAGAATATGGAGAAATCAAGCTGATACTGACCTGGATAAATCATATCTGATGGTTAGTTTTTGTAATGCTGAAAAGTGCTATACATGCTACCAGAGAACAAAAGTAATCATCAGTCTTACCCAGCTATGAACCTGTGAGTTACAACTGTCCTGGCAAGATAAGCCAACTGGTGCAATAGCGGCATTTAAATGTTATGGGAGTAGCCAACCGCTTTCTGATTGGACTTAATCCATACTGTACAAGATGGAACCCATACTTGCTACTGTAATCAATACCAAGAAGCTGTGGCTGGAGAGGCCCTAGGGAGAGAACTTACTACTGTTATTCTGAAAAATGGGCACAGTATTAAACTAAGAACTTATCATTACACCTATAGTGGATCTCTCAAACCTCATCAGAGAAGTTTCTTTTTGTAGATTATAATTAACATACAATAACACAGAGACTACAACTGGATGAGGTGCAGAGAGTAAAGATTGGAGTGATCATGCCTAAATGGGATCTCTCTGCCACATCCTCTCTTCCCCAGGCTCAGAAATCATAGCAGAAGAGAGGGTGAAGAGATTGCATGAACCAGAGGCTGTGGAAGCTGTTACTTCACTCTGTTCCATGATGGCAGAGTAAAGGAACAAGGAAATGGAGTTTTCTGGACACAGTAAGGCAGTTGAACACATGAACTCATAGTAGTTAAGGGAGCATATACAAGACCTGTGCAAGCTCACGTCAGACAAAATCCCACCAATGGAGGAGGAGCCGAACATGAAGTGGCCTTCCTAGATGAGGAGCTATTTGTTAAAAATAACAGCTGGGAGAGGAAGAGTCAGTTTTCTTTACAGGTGTGGCCCCCCACACCAATCAACCATACTGTAGCAGACGGGCAAATACTCAAGATTGTATGAGTAGTACAAAGTGCACAGTATGGGTTTAGAAATTCTGAGGGCACAAAGTTAGGTAGGTATGGAAGGGGAGAGAATGGACTGGAAGGAGCTGGGGGTGAACATGATCAAAGTACAGCTATGACTGTTGTAGTTTGTTTTCTGCTGCTGTGGTGAATCCAGGACCAAACCCAATCATTGCCCCTCCTTGCTCACCGGAACTACATAATAAGGCCCTACTGCTGAAGACACGGTGCATTGTGGTTGCAGGGCGTATATCAAGCCGGGACTGATCAAAAGCTTCCCCTCATGCGGGCCAGCTTTCACAGTGATGGGAGGTACTATGCAGGCCACATCTGTGGCATTCCCCAGTGTTGGACCTTCATGCTACAATACCAACCTGTCAGGCTTACCGGTGCTTACCGGTGCAATGGGAACATGATGGTCATTGGGATAATCAACTACTTTCTGACTGGATCAGAGGCACTCCACAGAAGGGACTCAATGCTTACCATGGTGAATGTTGTAAAAAGCCCCTGGCTCAGGAGGTCATAGGCCCTAGACAGGAACATACTACTATTGTTCTGTTAAATATACATGTCGAACTGCCTTCTAAATAGCTATATATAGACTCATACCTCAGTAAGTACTTCTCTCAACCTAGGGAAAGAGGGTTCTATCTTCGGTGGGCAGCAGTTAATGCAGACTGCCAGAATGCTAAGAATAGGTTCCGGGCAAGTGTTTAGACACCTAAATGGGACCTCTATATTATATACCTGCCTCGAGGCTCAGGGAACATCATAGAAAAGCAAGTGTTAAGACTCTAAGAGCCGGGGCATGGAGAGAAGTGCTGTGAGATGCTTTCTTGTAGACATGACATACCTGTCATGAACTGACTGTAGCTATAGGTTACTTGTATGAGGCCCGCATGAGAGCAAGTGAACAAGATCAGTTAGAATTCCAGCAGGCATCAGTAACTGGACTTCTTTTTTAAAGGAGAGGACACAAAGACGTGGGCAAAGGAAGAACAAAATGGGTAAAGAGTCAGGCATAGGGGCTTCTACCTGAAATTCTGACACTCAGGAAACTAAGGAATTGCCAATCTGAGCCACACAGTGAAAAGGCTCATCAAGGGGTGTACAGAATGATCTTGTCTTAGAACAGGACAATTGATCTAAAAAGGTATCTTTCCAAAGAAGGCATGAAAATGTCCAATAAGCATGTGAAAAGATAGTCAGCCTTCAGGTAGATGCAAGTCAAACCATGACATCCCACTTCATCCTCACCAGAGTGGCCAAAGCCACCAAGACTGACAATAAAGTATAAAGTATGTTACCCAGAAGTGTCAAACTCCCTTTCTGTCTCCTATGACCCATGGGATTACTACTGCAGGGGCTGTGGGCACAGGGAGAGTACAGGAAACCCAGAGAAGGGGAGGCAGATGTTACAACAAAAAATAAAGAAATGTCGTGAGCAGTCTTATAGTAACAAATTTAACAACATATAATCTTCAGGGTAAATTAAGCAAATAAGGGGATAATAACATGCTACATTTTATGGAAAATAAGATAATACATTCACACTGCTATTTATGTAACAGAATTCTAAAAGTATTCAAGAAAGTGCTACACTGATCACTTGGGTAATAAAGATAAGAAATATGAGAGGAGAGTGTGCAGATTTTTATTTGAGGGGCATAAAGTATATTAAACATTGAACGTCATCCTTAAGTAGTTTATTTTTTTAGTGAGACAACTTATCTGATCATTACGAGAATGTGGCATGGAGGACAGGGCGGAACTCAAAAGCACCACAAGTCTGCAGTCTGGACCTGGCAGCTGCACATGTGGCATCTCCACCAGAACCACTAGGGTGTCACCAGCTGCACAGAAGGAGGCAGTAACAGCCAGTGCTGTGGTCCGTGCCTGCAGTCCGAGGACTGCAGAGGGAGGAGGAGGAGGATCACGAATCTGAGGCCAGCCTTGGCTACTCAAGTTCCAGCCAGGTTGGGCTGCACAACAAGATTGAGGACATGAGCTCAATTCCAACACCCACATGGAGGAAGGTGAGAGCTGACTCCCGCACGTTGTCCTTAGACTATATACACATGTAAGGCATGTTGTCCTTAGACTATATACACATGTAAGGCACGCACGTGTATGTGCCTGAGGAACAACAGCCACAGCTGTCCTCCGGCCTCCAGATACACGGGTATGAATGCTTGTACACAAACATGCCCCCACATACATAAACACACACAAGTACACACATGGATGTGCATGTACATGTGCATACACACATTAATATTCTTGCCTAGAATGAAGAAAGTGGGAATTTGGCCAAAAGATGAAGCAAAAAGTATTTCAAAACTACACTAAAAAAACTACTACACTGATTATGTAGGTCTCTGCTTATTTTTGTTTTTTGTTTGTTTTGTTTTTTGTGAGACAAGATCTCACTAGATAGCCCAGGCTCCCTGGAACTTGTAATCCTCCTACCCCAGCCTCTAGGTGCTGGGATGAAAGGCGTGTGTTGCCACACCAAAACTCTTCATTTGTGAAAACTCTGTTTTCACTTTTCTTTAGGTATCAATGGTATTCTCTCAAAGCAGCCATCTCAGAGCTACAGGAAGTTCACAGCTCATATCCCTAACAATTTGTGGAGCAATAAATGAATGAATGAATAAATAAATAAATGAATGAATGAGGCTCCTTTCACAGAGTCAGAGTTAAAATGCCAAGAAGGAACATTATTGGCCTACTTTGGACTACAGGCTTATCCCTGAACTAGTTACCACAGCCAGAGAGATGATGTATTTAGGGTTTCCTCATCAGGCGCTCCCAGAGGAACAACTGGTTAGTTACTGACCAAAGCCTGTTTATATGGAGCTGGACTACTGATATACACAAAGTCTTCAAATCAGAGGATGGATCTGATAACGTATATAGTATACAACATGATACTGAGAGGGATGTATAATATTTGAATGCCATTAAAAACGTGTATACCTTAAAAACCTTTATCTGCTCCATTACTGTAGTACACATAGCAATTGTAGGATTCTCCTTTGGTTCTTCTTCAGGTTTCTCGTCCATCAAAGATCGTTTTCTTGCTGCCTTTCTTTTTTCTTGTAATTCTTTTTTTTGCTTAGTTTGGAAGAATTTCAGTGTCTTAAAAATTTCTCGGGAAAACTCATCGACATCAGCTTCCATGCTTTCCCCGTTAAGGTCCAAAAACCCTCCATCCATCCACCTGAATAAAAAGAAAAAATAATTTAAAACTCATATTTCTGAACTACACATAAGTATTGAGAAACTTTTGTGTGGACTCATTTTCTCTGTCAGAGACAACTGAGGCACACAGGAGAAATGATGGTAAAGGGACATCATCATTTAAACTACAGTGCCTATGCCGAGACATACATCCAATTACAAACAGGTAACTAACACTAGTCAAGTAAAATGTAAACTGGAGCCCACACTTTTAATTTTGTGTAAGTATTACTAAACTAGTTACATAAAATGTGAACTGACTCTGATAAATCCAAGCAAGACTCAGAAGTTCTATTATCAGGTTCCGTGACACATTAGTGTCATCTGAGGCTCTCCTATATGATACCTGCTTTTCACACAAGCAAATGAATACATCCTACTTTTAAACTTTTAACAAGAAATGTCTTATATTTATACACCTTTTAAATTATTTGCTCAATTTTTTATTACATTACTAAAAATTACCGTTTTTCTGTTCGTTGCCACTTCAAAACAAAGTTAAAAAACTTCTGGTAGGGTTCAATGTTGACTTTTAATTTTTCCAGCTCAGGATACTTTGTCAATTCCCATTTGAAAAGTTCTTCTTCTTTATTAATAAACTGAACTGATTCTTCTGATTCCTGAATACGTTTCTGTAGTTGTCTTACATCTGTCACATACTAAAAGCAAACAAATGTTGCAGAAATATCCAGATGATATTATAACAAGAGTACATAATATTACACAAGGAATGTTCTCCTATTTGTACAATGACTTTAACTATCAAAGTCACAACATCACTATGGTGATGAACAGGACATGGTTCTGCTTCACTGTATGACAGTACACTAAGTCAGACATCAGGTTTGATAACCAAGTGCTCCTTCTTTTGGCATGGTAAATGCATGTTTCGTCTACATTTTAAAATGTGTTCACCTACAGCTGGCCACAGTTACAGCCCTAACTAAATGTGTGTCTGACCTGTTGCATGCGATCCAGTTCTGCGAACTCTGCAAACTCTTCCATGCGACGTGATTCTTTTTCTATTTCCAAAATCAGTTTCTCTCTCTTGGCTATTAGTTCATTTTCTTTTGCACGTTTAGCATGCTCAATGAGCTTTTTAAAGAGATAATTTAATGATGTTAATTAATGTTGTAGAAAGAAAATAATTTTGAAATAAAAATATGAATGTTTTACAGTAATTTAGAGAAAATGGAAACAGAATCATTGTCTTTAATGACTGATGCAAAAATGGAAAGAGTAAATAACAGACAAATTTCCTAGATCTTTCAAAACTCAAAATTGTTAATTATATAGTTTGACTATTTAATATATTGTGGCATAATATTCAAAGCCACCATTTATAGAGCATACACGTACCATATATCAAGGGCTGTTAAGAACCCTTTCTATATTATTATTTTCTCTACAAAGATAAAGAAATTGAGATATATGGAAATCAAAAGGCATGTCAAGGTTACAAGATTGTAAAAGCAAAAAGTGAAGATGAAAACCTTGTCTATCCCATGCTTTTTGTTATTGTTCTATTTTGTCTCCCAGATTAGGATAAGCTGGCTGATTACTTTTCAGAATTTTAAATTATATTCACTCTGATATAAAATCCTAAGTCTGACACCTCCAATCTCTGAGAATTTGATTTACTCAGCTTCTCTGAGTTACATTTTAATCATCTGTAAAATAGGGGCAAATTGGCACAGCTGGGGTTTTATGAGTATTTATTAACAAGAAACGGCAATAACTTAGTTCGTGCTTACTATTAATTTACATAATAGTTCTGACCTCTTTGTCATCCATCTGGCACTTACCAAACCCTCAGAGTTGAGCCTAGAAGCCTGTTCTAAGCTGGCTCTACCATAACAGGTGAAAGACACACTGACATCCACACCGACAGGTTTTAAAGTCAGGTGGAAATTGGTATGAAAATTAAACATCTGCACTACTTAAAATGTGGATGAAATGAGAAGGCTCTGCCAGTAAAGATAATTGCCACTAAGTCTGATGGCCTGAGTTCAATACCTAGGACCCACAAAGTAGAAGTAGAACCAACTCCCACAAATTGTCCTCATATTTCCACATGCATGCCGTAGTGGAGAGAGAGAGAGAGAGAGAGAGAGAGAGAGAGAGAGAGAGAGAGAGAGAGAGAGAGAGAGAATATTAAAACTTTCAGAACACAAATTATACACTTTAAAATATACTTACTTCATCATTCTCATCAAAGATAGGGTTAATTTTTGTAGGCCACATGAGGACAGTTGCATTTAAATTTAAGTCTTCTTGAGGAAATAGAAAAACATCCAAAAAGTAACTCATTTGCCGCTTAGATTCCTACAAAAGAAACTCTAGATGTATCATATAAAAAAGAGCACAGTCAACAATTTCTAATATTCCTTCAAATTTAATATTTGATGCTCTGTTCAAATTACATGGGTATTTTAATAGCTATCCTATACTTATTTGGCTTCAAGTCATACAACTATACTTTAATGTGGGTTTTAAAGATTGTTAATGCTTTCACCAGGGGCCGGGAAGATGCTTTAGTGGTAACACATGTGCTGCACAGGACCAGAGCTTGGATCTATGTCACCGACAATAAACAGGTGTAGTGGTGTGTGCCTGTGATGCCAGAGTGTGGGAGGTGGAGCCAGGTGGATCCAGAGACTTACTGACCAGCCAGACTCACTGAGTAAGTGAGCTCCAGATTCAGTGACAGAAACTCTCTAAACAAACACAAATAGGAAAATGATAGAGGAGGACATCTAATGTTGACTTCTGACCCCAACACACATAGCCCATGTAACCCACCCCCAACACACACACTACACACATTCCCATACATGCAATTAGTTTTCTCTGATTGTTGGCTCAATATAAAGATAACTCTATAACCTCCTTGTCCATGATTTTAAGAGGTGATTAAGTGTTTGGCAACCTTTGAATCTTTTGATTTTAAATTATTTTACATTCTTTTTGTTCTTATGATTTGATTTTTAATCTTTGATGATAAATATTTTATTATCTTTTCTTTATTTTGCATCCTTAGTAATATTACCATATTTTGGATTACTTAGCATTACAGCAGTAGTCCAGGAAGAGCTCCAGTGTGAACAGCAAAGGGAAAAAACCACAGTAGATGTACCTAATTGGAGAGGCAGAATTTTTTACCCCCTATGGATCTCACTGATCCAGATGTTATACAGCCATGATGTAACACTTAAAAAAAGTTGGGGATGACAAGATGGTTCAGAAGGAAAAGCACATGGTGCCATGCCCTACAACCTAAGTTAGATTCATGGCACCACACCAAGGGAGAGAACCAATTCTCTTAGGTTGTTCTCTGACCTCCACACCTATGTCCTAGCATGTGCACACCCCACACTAATTAATTAATACATTAATTAAAACATAATTAAAAGAAGAAAAGTCAGATCTGGTGGTACTTCAGGATTCTCAGAAAGGAGGAGTAATGCTCAGTTAAGTTCAAGCCTCCAGTCCCATGACTCCTGAGGGAAATACATGAATGTAGTCTCCAGGATCCATGCACAGAAATATTTTCAGCAGTACTGCCATTAATAACAAAGAATAATAAATATCCAGAACAGTAAATTCTAAAACTCCTTTTGTGTGTGCAGATGTAGGTACATGTGTGTGTCCACGTGTATATGGCGGCCAGAGGTCAATCTCTGGTATCATTCCTTAGGATCTGCCCATATTATTTATTGACTGATTTTTGTTTTTTGAGACATGGTCTCTCTCTATAGCTTTGATTGCTCTGGAACTCACTATGTAGACCAGGCTGGCATTAAATTCATATACACCCTCCTGCCTCTACCTCTGAAGTGCTAGGATTAAAGGCATGGACCACCATGCCCAGCTCCCACCCTATTTTTTAAGAATCTCTCTCTCTCTGGCCTGGGGCTCAGTAATAAAGACAGATTAATTGTCCAGCAGGCCCCAGGATCCACCTGTTTCAGCCTCCCTGGCACTAGCATCATCAGCATGCAACACCAGGCCCAGCTTTCTGTGTGGATGCTGGGGATCAAGTGCAAGTCCTCATGCTAGTGAAGCAAACTTAAAAACTAAGGTATTGCACACTGATACAGCATCAGAAATGGACTACACTCCAGCGAAAATAAGCTGAAAAAAAAAATAAGCCGATATGACACTGGCAATATGCAAAAGAATACACACAGAATGGTTCCTCTTAGATGAATATCAAAGTCACATAAAAAGAAACTACGTATGCTAGAAATGCACACTTAGTTCGTAAAACCATAAGGAAGGGTAAGAAAGTGAACTCAGTCAAAAGGAACACAGTATTCACATGCTGCTGGGCCAGGGGCTGTGATGGCGGGCTTCTGGGCCGTTGGTTCTATTCTTTCCCTGGGAAGGAGTCACTTGTTTTACAACATCCTAAACTATGTGTGATGTGATTTTTAGTAATCTGTCATGTGTTACAGCATTAAAAGCCTTCCAAACAGAATGGAAGTTAAATATATTTGAATGGGTATAGAATCTTGTGCTGTTTTTAAGACTACTATTAGATGTAGAAAGTCTTAAAAAAAAAACTTAAACTCCACATTATTTAAGAATATAAACATAATTGACTGGGCAGTGGTGATGCACACCTTTAATCCCAGCACTCAGGAGGCAGAGGCAAGAGCATCTCTGAGTTCGAGGCCAGCCTGAGCTACAGAGTGAGTACTAGGACAGTCAGGGCTACACAGAGAAACCCTGTCTTGAAAAAACAAACAGAAAAATTTAAAAAAAAACCATAATTGATGAAACTAAACAAATCAAAATCACCATTTCAGAGAAAATCAAGTTGAAGCCTACTGGGGATGGAGGAGAAAGAGAGAAGACATCTATAATGGAGAGGGGAGAAAGAGCAATGGGTGTGACCAGAAGAACACAGGTGAGGCCTTCTGGGTTATTCTTCTATTTTACCTGGGTGTGTCAACACTGATTACTTACTTCACAATAGTTGATAAGGTTTTGTTTTGTTTTGTATTGTTGTTGTTGTTTTTACCTGGATCCTTTCAGCCAACTTACGAATTCCTGAAGTTCTAGCTTTTTCTACAAATGCAATTAGCTCCATCATTTCTTCTGTTGTCTCGGGAACTCGCAGAGCATGCTCTTTGATTGTTTCAAAATCACTGCAGATACTGACAGAACACTCTGGTTTACTCCACTTACGACAAGTCATTTGTAGTACATTTAATAAACATGTGCTATGATTGTCATAAAACTGGAACTCTCCTAAAAACAACTGGCTGATTCACTGAGATATCCCATAATATTTAAGCTTAGCTTGTCTGATGTCACTATACACATCAATACTTTCATTTGAAATTATGGCATACTTAATTACTTTTCTAGTGACCTCTTAAACTCTCTTTAAGAGTGAGATGAACATTGTAGCAGACCTTAAATCTGACAAGTCCTAATCTAAATCCCACCTCAGCTGCTACTAGGGTGCTGGTTAGCTTTTGTCAATTTGACACAAACTAGAGTCTTAGGAGAGGAGGAAACTGCAACTAAAGACTTGCTTCCGTCAGACTGGCCTGGGGGAAGACTGATTGATTGGTATGGAAGAGTCTAGCACACTGTGGGCAGCACCATCCCTGAGCAGGTAGTCCTGGGATGTACAAGAAACCATGAGCAAGCCATGGGGAGCAAGCAGGTAGGTAAGCAGATTTCTCCCTATCGCTACTTCCCTTTCCACCTTGAGTTCCTGCCCTGACTCCCCAAACTGGTTTTTGGCCACGGTTTTATCACAGCACTGAAAAGCTCACTAAGACAACTAGTTTTGTGAATTTAGGGCAAACTTAGATCCAGTTCTATATTTATAAAATGAAGCTATTAATACTTCTCCTGCAGAACTGTGTAATACAAGAATGAATGTAAAAGGTATAGCATAGGTCAAGTCCCTGTGAAATATAACAATATAGCAAATAAAAAGATCATATCCTTGTTTATATATTTTAAACTCTAAGATATCTTAGAATATCCTATGTATAGAAGTATGAATCTAGGTATCCTGTGTCATTATTCAACAAAAGTATATTTTTCAGACTTGTCTTCCTATGCCTTAAAATATTTGTATTGATATAACACTAGAAATATCAGGAAAGAATCCAGCTAGGCTGGAAAAGATGCATGTATACTTTTGTATTCATTTATTTTGGTTTTTCAAGTTAGGGTTTCTCTGTGTAGTCTTGCCTGTCCTGTAACTCGCTCTGTAGACCAGGCTAGTCTCAAAATCATAGAGATGGACCTGCCTCTGTCTCCCAAGTTCTGGGATTAAAGGCATGTGCCACCACGGCCCAGCCATCTTCTATTTTTTAAACAGGAGTAATAAAGTGAAATGTCCCTTTGGCCCTGCTATTGTGAACACAGTAGTGAATATTACTTACGATTCGTTTTCTTTCCTGTGTTTCGCAGCGATGTCACTTAGTAGTATGTTTGCAAAGGCTTTTGCTTTGTTGGTCAAGCCTATCTTCAAGTCCTCACAGTCCAAACGAATCATAGGGTAATGAACCCACTGAGGCAAAAGCATTATTTCTGAAGCAAGACTGAAAAACTTTTCTATAAACTTTAAAGAAGAGTGTTTAAAAACAAAGTTAGACTTTTATAATTAGTGATTTTATAGTACTATATTATGATGAAATTCTTAATCCTGTAATCTATTATTCTTGCTAAGTGACTCATATTCTTTTTGTTACACAAACTTGTTTCCTCTTGGGACTGAGACTACACCCAGGGCCTGAGGATTCTGGCCATGTGCTCTACCACTGAACTACACAGTCAGGGCCTAAAGGCTCTTGTTCTTTTTATGGTGGAATTTGATCTACTTGTAAATACCAAATGTGTTGACATCTATAGCATCAAAATCTGTATATTTCACAAGGTTTCCTCAGTTAAAAATATGCCCAAAGTCAACTATTTCTGTTTAGGAACCAACGTGTATTATGCTATAATATTTGTAGCTGCATGTATTTGTTTTTGCCATTACTGACTACCTCTCTGAAGGTTATAATTCAATCTTTAGGAAAAGAAATCTAAGAAACATTCAGTGTTAGAATAATCCAGAAGGACGGAAATATTATGGTCTACAATTACCAAAGATCCAAGATCTTGGAATTTATATCAATTTCTTAATACTTAAAAACTGCGATGATTTTCAAAAATTAAACAAAGTAGTATCAAGTGCAACTTTGACAACATCTTGCATTTTGTGCAAATGAAACACTCTGGCAAACCTGAGCAATCTTTGACTTAATGTTACAATCAATGTTTAATATTTCTCTCAACCTTCTTCCTTGTTATCACTATCCCACCCACAGCCAAAACTCCTGTTCCTTTTGTTCATTCCCAAAAATATTTTCCTTCATTTTAATCTCAAAGTTATCATATTCTTCTATAGTTTACAGTATTTAATGAATTGGGTTTAACCTTTTCTTTGTCCAAGGGATCAGAGGACATTAACTAATTTAATGATTATCTTGAATACTTGTCTTTTTGTTAAATGGAAATATAACAGAAAGTAAATAGTGCTGATATTAATAGAGAGCAATGACTATCGATGAATTTAACAACAACAAGAGAGAAAACCACCAAAAAAGTGATTACTATAGTTTGTTTCATACAAACTTGTCACGAGACAAAATTAAACAATGAAGGTTTATATAACACACAAATGCCAGGGAGAATGAAAAAGCCCTGGGTGACACAGACAATCTCCCTGTTGTATACTTTAATATATGCTCATTATGTTCAAGAAAATAGAGGAAATATGAATATAAGAAGGAAAAAGGAAACTCATCAAAGAAATGGTGACCCACAAAATCTGACATGCACATGTCACTTAACCATTACAGAGTGACACAGAAAACAAAAAAAAAAAATAGCAGGAAACAAGTTACCATATAGCTATCATAAGACCTTATCAGCAATTAATCCATGGATTATGTCTACAACCAAAAGATAGAGTGACTGATGGGCTGGGGAGATGACTCAATGGTTAAACTGCTTATTGCCAAGCATGAAGACCGGAGTTCGACCCTCAGCACTCAGGAAATCTGGGTGTGCCCCCAGGGCCTCTACTCTCATAGGGACAGCATAAATCATAACAACAGACAACACAACAGATCTCAACAAAATTCGAAAACGTGGAAGCATATTGAATATGCGATGAAACTAGAAACCAACCTAAGAATACTGTGGAAACTATATAAACACATGGAAATTTAACAACTTACTTTTAAATAACAAGTGGATCAAGAAAGAAAGAAAAAAAAGAAACTTAAAATCTCTCCTTCTTCTAAGCCATTGAAATTGCTCAATGCATAAAGGCACACGGTAGAGATAGAATTGATTCCTACAGGCTGTTTTCTCACTTCCAAGTGCTATGGTAGGTGTAGGCACACACACACACACACACACACACGCACGCACGCACGCACGCACGCACACGCACACACATACCTCTCTTCTCTATTCCTTCTGTCTCCATATAAACATCCGCTTCAAATCCGAGCTCAGCTGGGCATGGTATTGTGTTCCTGTAATCCTTGCACTTGAGAGGTGGAAGCAAGGAGATTGTCCATTTAAAGCGGGCCCACCTGGGCTACAGAGTGAGTTCCAGATTAGCCTGTTTGACATAGTGAATCCATGTCTACACACACATGTGCACATGTGCACACACACATACACACACACTTGAGTTAAGCTCACATTTTCTTCCATTTCTTGTATGAAACCTTCAACTTTAAAAACAATAGCAATTTTCTTTTGTGTTCACATAATACTTTGTTAATCTCTATTCTAATTTTATATCAACATATAACTGTTATTTTTGTTTGTTTGTTTGTTTATTTGAGACAGAGTTTCTCTATATAGTCCTGGCTGTCCTGGAACTCATTCTGTAGACCAGGCTGGCTGGAACTCAGAGATCTGCCTGCCTCTGCCTCTGCCTCCCTAGTGCAGGCATTAAAGATGTGCCACCACCGCCCGGCTAATAATTGTCATTTGTACATCAAGATTTCAGTGACAAATTGAAGCTCCTGAAGAGAGTATTTAAATATTGTTTATTTTTAATCTTACTGTCATAAATGTTTTATAGGAGTGGGTGAGATGGCGTATCAGGTGAAGTGCTTGCCTTCAGGCCTAAGGGCCTAGCTCGAGCTCTTGGGCTCACATAATAGAGAGAGAAACAACTCCTCTGACTTTCACATGTGCACATGCTCTCTCTATAAGTAAATAAATTCCATCTTAAAATGTTTAAAAAAATGTTATTAACTCAACAAATTGACTGAAAGAATAGTTAAAATAATTATGAGGCAATTAAATGGCTTTACTAAAATGATGCTTTAAATAAGAAATTTTTTTTTTCAAAAAAAGTCTTTTAATTGTTCAAAATAGCACAAAACAACATCGCACTATGGTAATATTGAGTCACAGGGTTACTCTACAATAGATGAACGGGGTAGTACTGTTCTCAGAAGAGAAATCAAAAGGTGCTTGGGAGAAGGGATAGGGAAAACAAAGGGACCAGGCGAGTGGGCTCCAACTTGACTAAACATGACAGTTTTCCACAGAGAAATATGATACAATACACTAGAGTCTCCAGGGGGTATGGGCCTGAGCAGCTGAACACATTGGCTGTCCATTTTTAAATCCTTCAGTAACTTTCTTGCAAGTATTACTCACCGCCTAAAACTTGGGTCCCGGAGAGAAAAATCCAGAGCTTGGGGACAATGCTATGAAATTAATTACTGAGTTTGTGTCATGTACCTACTCCCAACCTGTGTGGGATATATAGCATACCCCACACACTTGGGGCTGCCTTCAAGGTGTCCAGGTCCCACCTGTTCCCTGCCCCTCCTGTTTTGTTCAGGGTCAGTCCTCTGCAAGTGATGCTAATGAAGATGTAGAAGCCCAAGCCTCTACATGTTAAGTGCTAACCCACAGGGAATAAAGGTCAATGTCTCACACTGTTCCAAAAGCAGGTAGGGGCTAGCAACAGGAAATTAGGCAGTGTCTATCAGGTCCTACCCAGGACACTCTCTCTCCTGCCCTAGCTGCTCTCTCAGCTTTTTCCCCAGAAAGATCCTTGCCAATGATTAGCCAACAGGGGGGAAAATGGAAGAAAAAAAAAATACGATACACATTCTGTACACAGTTAACAAAAAGGGATAAACCCCCACACGCTAAGGCTAAAATTACAATAAAAATGTTATACTTCATTAATTTCAACTTAAAAAATACAACAAATGCAGCAGTTGGTGATGTGTCCCCCAGGCTCAAGCAATTTTTATTTATATTATTTGAAGCATTACCTAGGGCAAAAGTTCCTAATCAAAGAAAATTCAAAAAGTGTTCATTAAAAATAAACAGAATTATCCTTCTGAATAAGCATGTCTATCCATATTGTGATTGTTCCGGTCCTGGTTTTGTAGCTTTTTCTAAGAGAGACAGTTTCACAGCATGGTATATGATATTGTGGTTCTTACACACTGGCAGCTAATGACTGAGAGAGGGAGAAACAGCCTCTTCAGGGGTGAGCCCCATATAGGTTATCCAAGATAAAGTGGTCAGTCCTGAAACCATATACATACAAACAATAAAAAGGAGTCAGTGGGTTTTGTGTGTGTGTGTGTGTGTGTGTTTGAGGGTGTGGGGGGCTGGAGGGAGGAAAGGGAAAGAGAGAATGGTGTAATTATATATTAAATAAAATGTATTTTAATTAAAATGCTTTTTTTTGTTGTTTTTTGAGATAATGTGGAGGCCCACAGAGGTTTCCTAGTGAGATCTGAGCTTGCTTTACCCAGCAGCTGCATTAGAAGATGGCTTGACCACGTGTGTGGCTACCAGATGACTGGCAGGGTCTGCCCATGGCTGTGCTCGGGGAAATATTTTGCTCCTCCCCTTAGCATTCCTATAGACAGCTCTTTTTCAGAGACAGAAGAGGCTAATGGATAATGACCCAGGCCCTCCCCAGGCTATCCTGTGTTCCTGTTTCTCTCCCCTCTATCCTTCTCTCTAAATATTTTTCACTTCTCCCTCCTCAAGAGTACCCTGGGGGGAAAGTGGGAGCAGGCTTCCCACAGAGAAATGGGTGCCTCCCCCCCCCCCAAAAAAAAGACAGATTTTCTCCATGTATCCCTGACTGTCCTGGAACTCACTCTGTAGACCAGGCTGGCCTCAAACTCACAGAGATCCACCTGCCTCTGCCTCCCAAGTGTTGCAACTAAAGGCATGCGCCACCACATCACTGTGCACTATCACACCTTGTGGAGCCCCACAGAGGTTTCCTAGTGAGAACTTACTTAGGGTCCAAGAATCTGAGCTTGCTTTACCCAGCAGGGCTGCATAAGGGGACGATCTGACCACATGCATGGTTACCAGGTGTTTAAAAGAGTCTACACTTGGCTGTGCAGTGTGCTTTGATCTAGCAAAGGGAGGTCTTTTGCCCCACCCCTTGGCATTGTTATAAAAAGCCCTTTTAAAGAGGCAGAAGGGGCTCTTGTGTATTGACCCAGGTCCTGAGCTATCCGGTGTTTCTAGCTTTCTTCTCTTTGCTATCTTTCTATCTAAAAGTTCCTTATCCGCCGGGCGTTGGTGGCGCACGCCTTTAATCCCAGCACTCGGGAGGCAGAGCCAGGAGGATCTCTGTGAGTTCGAGGCCAGCCTGGGTTACCAAGTGAGCTCCAGGAAAGGCGCAAAGCTACACAGAGAAACCCTGTCTCGAAAAACCCAAAAAAAAAAAAAAAAAGTTCCTTATCCCTCTCTCCTCCTCAAAGGAACCCTTTAAAAGGTGGGATCTGGCCTCCCACAACAATTGGCTTAAAAAAACATTTTTAAAAATAAAAACAAAACAAGATCAACAGTTGTCTGTAATGTTCTCAATTAGTCAAAGAGCAGAAAACAACTGATCACCAGGTGCCCAGCTTCATTGGATACATTTATGACACAATCTTGTGCCTGAGGCTTAAGGAACATTGTGAAAGATGAGCTGGAATGATTGTAGAGCTAGGAGACCAGGAAATCTGCTGTGAGATTGTGTCTCCTAGAAAAGACAGGGAAGCTATACCCAGGAAATCACCACAATAAGGCTGCCGAAACAAGACCTGGTAAAGGACAACACCAGTAGATATGCTTATGTGAAAAAGGAAAATCTCAAGGTTTTGGAGGCAGCACCCACCCATAGATAAAGAATTACAAGCAACTAGGACTGCTGAGAGAGGGTGGACTAGTTTTCTCCAAGGATGAATCTCCTAATTGGTTATCCAATACCAAGTGGTCAGCCCTGAAATCATTTACAAACAAACAATATTAGATGGACTCAGCAGGTTGTCTTTATCTATTTGGGCATATACATATGTACATATGTGTGTGTGTGTTATACAGACGTAATATATATGTGTGCACCTAAATATATATGTAACAATAACAAAGAAAAAGAGGCCATGAATTTGAGGGAGAATGAAGGGTACATGGGAGTTGCTAGAGAAAGGAAAGGGAGGGGGATAATGATGTAACTATATTTTAATTAAAAATGTGAAAAAAAAACAGAATTACCACTGACCTCTGTGTATTCATCAAAAGTATGGTCTTCTGCCTGGAAAGTTTCTATCATCTTTGTTGCAGTCCCATCAAGGAGCCAGTTATAGTTTTCAACTGAAAATTAACATTTCAATTAAAATCTGAATAACATTTTAATATAGTAAAATGTTTTTGTATTATCAAAGAACAGAGTAGCCTACTCAAGTACAATTTTATAGGGTATTAACGTTTAGAGAAATAAGGAGAGGAAAAAATATTTAACAGCCATTACTTTGTGTGCTAACCTAAAAAAGTTAATGAAAATGTTTAAAGACTCAAGAGGCAAACCAAGTAAATAGATTTTGAAGCCAAAAAGACAAGTTTATTTAGTATATTGCAAAGAGAGCAATAAAGCTGTCTGCCCAAACGTGTATCTTTAAATGTTAAATGTACTACAATATTTGAAGCTTTGAAAATAATTTAGAGGTGTTGGACATAGCTGTTCTGTCCATGGCCTTGAAGCACCACCCCAAAGATGCAGCAGGTAATTGCTCCACCTGCCTATGACCTTGAAGTGCACGCCCCTGGGGCGTGGCCTCTCAGCGACCCTTAAGACCTGAGATGCACGTAGGCGCGCTGTTTTTGCTCCCTCGTGGGTTTGGATGACGACCAGGTGGAAGAACAGCAGGGTTCTCTAACTCAGCTCTCCAGGACCCTATGCTAAATCTCCCATGCTGTCGTGAGTTTTTAATCCTGTAATAAATTCCTTTGCCCTTTAAGCAAACTCCGTGGATTTCTCGCTATATGGAGGAATAGATTATGTGAGCTAGCAGACAGTTTTAGTCAATAGTCTTTCAAAGGGCAACTATCCATCCTGATAGCAGATACACTTGTGCAGTAAAATTAAACTTCAGGCTTTTCAAAACTGTCCTCTCTTTAAAAAAAAAAATACTGTTATTGATTCTTTGGTAATTTCACATTATGCACCCTGATCACACTCATTTCCCGGTTCTTCCATGTCCACCCTCCCACCTTTCTGACTCCCCCCCAAAAAATAAAAAATTAAAATTAAATATAAAAAAGGAAAAGAAAAAAATGAAGTTCAGTTTGTGTTGCCTACTCACTGTAGCACGGTCAGCCTTGCCTTAGCTTCTTTATTACTCCAACATTTCCATTTCTCCTTTTCCTTTGACTTTTTCACCTGCTCCATTAACACTCACCCCTCAAACCAGACAACAAATTGCAACTTTCGAGGTCTGATCCATGACTATTGAATCCATGATTCTGCTTATTTCTGGCTCTTTCATAACAGCACCAGAAAATCAGATATCTGCCCAGATTTAATGTAAAAATAGAATGATAAAAATCTACTTCATACGTACCGTATGAATCATAATGTGCTTTTGTGCCTTCTAAGTTGCGATGTACCGCTATCTTCAGTGTATTAAGAGCCCAGTGTAACACGTGTTCTGGAAGTTCTGTGTCAAGATTGACAGGTGATGAAGTTCCTGACAGCCAAGAAGACACTGTTTGGACATTCTAACACAAGTAAAAACAAAAATGAATGTCATAAATATCTAACTGAACTGATCTATAACATTTTCTTTAAATTTCTGTGGTCCAAGAAAAGGTAACTCAATGAAAAGTACTAACTTAATAGTAAATAGTTTGTAACACAATATGAAAACTTAAATTGGAGCTGAGCATGATGCATGTCTGAATCCCCGAAGTTTCTCTATGGAGGCTAAAGCAGGAGGGTAAAGAGCTCCAGGGCAGCCCGAGCTACAACATGGCACCATGTCTAAAAATGTAAAACCTCAAAGATAAAAAACAACCACAAAAACCCAATCCACCTTAAGTTAGTTTTCTATCGTTTAACAAGGTGATAACACTAAGAAGCACTAGAAAGAAGAAATGTGTGGTATATCTTGCTTTGGTTTTTGTTTGTTTTGAGACAGAGTTTCTCTATATAGCCCTGGCTGTCCTGGAACTCGCTCTGTAGCCCAAGCTGGCCTCGGGCTCACAGAGATCCACCTGCCTCTGCCTCCAAAGTGATGGAATTAAAGATGTGAGCTACCATGACTTGGGTTTTCTTTTTAAGACATTCACAACTTAGTAGCAAGAAGACACACACAAAAGTATTAGTTCAGAACAGTAAAAAAAAAAAAGGTAAAAAGAAGGAAAACATCTCTAATTAATAGATGTTTTCAAAGAAAAAAGCATTTTATAACAAAATAACTGGTAGGGCAATAAAAGGTGTAATATTTTATGTTTATACAGAGTACAGTGAGATTCAATTCAAATATTCTGAAATAGAATAGTATAAGGACACATAATGGTTAAAGATGAAGTAATACCTGCAGAATTTCAGATATTCGTTCTATCAAACCCAAAACAACATCTTCCAACTCTTGAAAGGTGGGATAAAATTCCATTTTATCTTCATCAAATGTCAACTCCATCTTAAATATTGGAAGCCTGTCTTGGTGTTTTGGATCAAAGAGTTTAACAAATTCTTCTACAGTTCTCCGTAAGAGATCCTTTAGCTACATGATATCATAAATTACTATTAATTATTTCAGAAGGTATAAACATACTCTTTACCTTAAGTGAATTGTGAACAATTACATGATCTCTATAAACTTGCTTACTTCTGGAGTTATAATCCTTCTTAATAAATATCTAAACAATAAATAGAACGATCTTTGCAAACCAGATTTTGTAATAGACTACCAGTACTCTAAACACGGCAGTGTAGAATTTCTACATTTATTTATTTATTTTCAAAACCTATGTGTGCAATATGTAAGTGAGCACAGGCATGTTCATGCCATGGTACATGTATGCGCCATGATACTTTTGTGGAGCTCTGGGGACAGCTTTTGGGGAGTCACTTCTTCCCTTCACCTTGCTGAGGCAGGGCCTCTCTTGTCTCTGCTGTTGCACCGACTGGGCAAGTTTCTGGGCAGTTCTTCTGTCTCTGCTACTCATCTTGCTGTAGGATTACAGATGCAGGCTATAGCCTCCAGCTCTTTACACGGGTCCCAGCAATAGAACCTAGGTTGTTGCATGGCCAGCTCTTTTACCTACAGAGCCATTTCCCTGCTGGCCTTCTTTAATTTATTTAACAAAATTGCTTAGCACTGTGCTTTAATGAATTTTTTTCAAGTACTGAATTTTAAGTGTTATCATTCAAGATACACATATAGAACATATATGTGATTTGACATAATAGCATATATACCTGGTTTGACATAAGGATGGAAACACAGCTGTAAAAGGAATCCATTTTTTCAGGCTTAATGCCTTCAAGTGCCTCCTTCCTAGTAAAGAGATTTATAACCTTTGGATACCATGTGTTCATTATCCTCTCTTCTGATTTTTTAGCTTGAATTGATAGATCATTTCTCAGTGCTTCACAATCAATTGGGCCTCTAGCTCTACAGAGGAACAAAGAAAAATAATTCAAATGACAGACTGGTCTTTATATATAGTTGTTGAAACAGATAAGACACAATTTTAAAGTTCTAAAATACAAAGAAAGGTTTTAGAGATTTGTAAATCAGTTTTAGAATTACATAATAAAATATGTCAGACAAGGAATCATTCAACTTCTAATTAATACATATGTAAAGATTTTACCTAATTCCTGTTAAGTCCAGCAAAATTATATCTGCAAATGTTGTATAACCGAGCTCCAGCAATATTTTCATAGTTGGATGAACAATGTGCAAATTAGCTAATATTTGGCTTCTTGCTTGCACAAAGCTAGAATGCCAAGGATTGGAATAATCTAGTCCTCTGGAAAAGCAAAACACCACATTAAACATGATTGAAAAACACACCCCAAGTTCTGAGAAATTAATGTTAAAGTGAAAACAGTGGGGACTAGCAGGAAGGAACTGCAGTCAAGAAAGGAAGTCTTTTGATTTTGCACACTCAGTTTTGAAACTACATTATCGTTAGAAGAAAGAGATCATTTGTGGCTAAAACAGACTGTATGCCCAGTTAACTTCTACTTTGCTCAAGGTCAGCTACCCAAAATACAGAAGTAAGAACAGTGTTAGGTTTATGGAAAAATCTATCTGGCATATATCAAAGATTACTCAAGGCTAAACTGAATTTTTTGTTTATCATCTTCATCATCATCTTCATCATCATCATACCAAGTTTCATGTAACTTAGATTAACCTCAAACTCACTATGGCTGAGGCTGGCTTTGAACTCCTGATTAAGTCCTGGCATTACAGGCTTAAGCCACCTTACAATGTACATCATGTTATGCTGAATTATTTTTCATATAGGTCTTCCTACTAATGTAACTAGAACTTGATGATTAATGAAGAGAATATCTTTGGAGATTTTTTTAAAGAAAATACATTTGGGCTTCATGACTGCACACTTGAATATATAGTCAGTTCATTTTTAAATTGTATCCAAAGCTAGATGATATACTGTTTTTTGAAATAGTTTACTCACACAGGAGATTCAGGCAAAGGGCCCCCTTCATCTTCAAGCCATTGAACTGGAGGTTTCACAAGAACACTTTGTACTAAAATACACATATATGTTAACATTTTTGAATATCCTTCCAAGATCTATTCTCTAACTAAAACCAAATTAAATTTTTTTGTCTAAATCTCTAACTTGATTCTGTAAGGTAGAGTTTACTGTACATTAAAATGAGCACAAAAAAATACTCCCTTTTCTTTTATATAATCATGTTCTTAGCATTATTTTGGCCTTCCTCTGGAGGTGAATTCACATACAGGAACACTCTTAATTCTCAGTTCTTTTCATTCTATCTATTCAAAAATCACCAGCAAGACCACTTAAGAAGTTCATTCTAAGATAGCTACCAGGGATTGGGGAGAAAGGGAGTTAGGGAGATGTTGGTAAAATGTTAAAGAATTTCAATTAGCTAAGAGAAGTAAGTTAAAGAGCTCTATTGCACAATATTGTAAAGAAAGTGAAAAATAATACATTGTTTACAAACATCTAACAGCACTTTAAAGCATTTTTAGCACATGCATGAAGTAATATATGTCAATTAGCTCACCTTAGACATTATTTGAAGCATATTTTATATGATAAATAAATATATATATTAAAATTTGTCAATTAAAGAAGAAAAGCCAGAGCCTAGTGTGTTGACTCATATCTATAACCACAGTCCTCAAGAGACTGAGGCAAGATGATTGTCATGAGCTTTGAGGTCAGCTGAGGGTACATAATAAGGTTCCAGGTCAGCCTGGGTTACAAAGTGATACTCTGTCTCAAAAGCAACAAAAACAATATTCTAATAAAAATTACAAAGATTAAAATGCATGAATATTTTCTAACAGTCATTAAAACTAGGATAGCTAAAACCATAGTAACAAAATAAAAAATCAAATAGTAATAAATAGTAGCTAAAAAATACAAAAGGTACCCTTAAGTCATAAAGTCGTTGACTGGGTCTCAGAACATAACTGTAGGTAAAAATCATAGTGAAGAAATACATACATTTAAAATATATAGTATTCAATATTCATTTTATTTCTATTCTTTTGTCTTCTTTTGCTTTTTTGAGACAAGATCTCATGTGGCTCAGGCTGGACTCAAACTCACTATGCAGTTGAGGGTGGACCTGGAACTCTTTATCTTCCCAGTCCACCTCTCAAGTGCTGGTGTTCCAGATGTGTGCCAGACACCCAGCTGCCTTCCACTTATCATTCACTTGCGGGACAGAGGTAAAATAAGTTTGGTCTGTGTCAAATGTTACTTACCCAAATATCTCTTCATGCTTTTTTCAAAGTCACTTGACACCTCACTTACGAGACTTCCAAGCAGCTCTTCTCTTTTCTTCCCTTCCTTTAAGTGCTCAGGTATCAGCATTAACATGTGGTCCAGCCATTCTGGCTGAATGGGTACTATAGGACTACTCTCTACACACTGCTTCATGTAAATGTAGTTCAACTTGGAAACATTAAAAGAACAAGCCAAATGGTCAGAATGATAGAGCATTTCTGTGTAGCTCCTAAGTTCTATTTTCTAAGACAATATTTTTTCAGAATAAAAAATACTCTAAAAGTCTCACATGCACATACATACCACCACCACCACCACCACCACCACCACCGACCCCACCCCACCCCACCCCACAACACAGTATAAATAAACATAATGGATTTTTTAAAAAAATTTAGATAAACGAAACCAAAATCTTGACTAGTAAAAGGAGGTTCTTCCATAGTATTCTCAGTTCATAAGGAAATTTTCATATTCATATTTTCAGTCCTCTATCCCCAAAGAAAATCTTAATGGACTTAAAAAATTTGCAGCCCCATCTGCAAACATGCTTCATAATTTTCTCTTATATGTAACCAGCTCCAAAAGTTTCTGGATCCTTTACTATTTTATATAATTTTACACGTTGGCATGTTTCTACCTATCATTTCACAGTCCCATGTTGTTACTCATGCGGTCAGTATCCCTAAAAAAACCTCTAGCACCCAGCACATAGTCGGTATATAGTAACTCTCAATAAGTACTTGTTAAGTAAAAAATAAATATTGTATCAATATTAGGATAATTAATTATGACACTATTTTACAAAAGAGATGCGTTTCTTCTATAACTGATATTTTGAATATTTTTCAATAGTTTGGAATAAGAACTAAAATATTTATGCAGATAATCCTCAAATAATGGATGGCAACACAAATACAACTCTTGAAAACCTCATTGTGGCCCACAATATGCTTGCTCCTTTGGGTAGAGAAATATAAATTTTTTTTACAGACTTCTTTCCTAGGAGGAGGCTTGGTGGGCACTCTTAGAAGAATACTTTGTAATAATTATTTTGAACATTTTCAAAACAAGAAAATCCAACTCACTCCTTTTTTTTTAATTTCACTGGTCATCTGTCAAAAATAAAACAAAAGACAAATAAGTATGGAGTTTAAAACATTTTACTCAAATAAAATCTTAAATATAAATGTTCTTTTAAAAATGAGTTCTATTGAGATTCACTTAAGAAATAAAATGGAATAGGATGGTTTGAAGGTGAGAACTCACAGTCGGAGGGAAATCTGGCTCTGGTAATGAAGGTATTCTTTTATCCAGCGTTTTGTCTAGATTTTTTTTTGCTCCAGCAATTCTGAAATTTATGTTTAGAAAAGTGTATGATAAAATGAGCATTAATTACTAAATACTTCAAGTTGAACATTTTAGACATCTATACTAATACTAAACAAAGAAATTTTCAAGAGATTTTTATTTGACTATATTTTCATTTCCTTTTTTCTTTTTTTTTTTTAAAAGGAGGGGGATACTGAGAGACAATTTCACCCAGGTTGGCCTTGAACTTGCTAGGTAGTTGAGGTTGGTCTTCTGTTTGTGGCAATCCTACTGCCTCAGCTTCCCAGAGTGTTGAAATTACAGGCATGAGCCTCTAACTGAACTTTTTATGAGAAACAAATCTTAGTGACCATTACCCATGATATCTTAAATTTTAAATTATTAAAAAAAATCTTAAAAGAGTAATACTAAAAATAAAATAATTTTCAATTATAACTTACTAATAGTTTTAAAGTGAATTCTGATATAGAGTAAACCATCTCTGTTGAAATGCCAACATGTCCAAAAATGCTTTCCTTATACCTGAATTAAGAAATACCTCTTGAGGGCTTCAGAAGCCTTTCTTTCAGCTCACATGCCTTGAGACTAAGAAGACAGGAAAACAAACTGGGGACACATTGAGCCCCGGCCACATCGAGCAAGCACCAGAAATACTTAGGAGGACACAGCAATGCTGTTGGCATCCAAGAAGCTGAGACAAATTAATATCTAACTCCAGTCTTTTTTTTGTGCAAAGAAATACATAGAAATTCTACTTTCATTATTATTAATATAGTATTATAGTTGGAAAACTTTGAGGTAGTATATTTTATCAAGCAGAAAATGAAAGTGGTACATATCTGGAAGACCCTGTCTTGAAAAAAACAAAACAAAACAAAACAAAACAAAAACGGTCTTGTCATCCATACAGTTCTGTAAGTAGTACCACTTTTATTTGTTGCTATTTAAAATAGTTCTAATAATTTCCTGTCATGGAGGAAACAGGAGTTTGGAATGGTTCCTCCCTCCCTCCCTCCCTCCCTCCCTCCCTCCCTCCCTCCCTCCCTCCCTCTTTTCCCTTCCTCCTCCTTTTCTTCTTCTAGCCCTGGCTGATCTGGACCTTGATATTAGACAAACTGAAGCCACATGCCTCTGGCCCTCAAGTGCTAGTATTAAAGGCATGCACCACCACACCTGGCTTATTTAGAACATTTTAATGGCATCCACTGTTCTAAAAATACATCTTGAACTCATTGCTATAGCCTATAAAGCTCTGAACAGTCTGCTCCAGTCTCCTCTTCACCTTCTCCCAGTCTTCCCTAGGCTAATGGTACCTTCATGATATTGACTATTGTCAACTGCTATGTACACTAAAAGCATTCGTATTTCATGAATTGTGTGGTTGTTGTCTCCATCCCTACACTGAGTTTCTCCTATTTGTTTAAGTGGAAGGTTTCTTCCCGTTCCTTAGTTTTCTACTTAAATATTGTTCCCACAACCCTTTCCTGTGGTGCCCCTGGGATAATCTTTCATGTTACTATTATTTTATTTTTTTTTATTCATACAGGGTCCCACTATGTAACCCAGGATGGACTTGAACTCACAATCCTCCTGCCTCAGCTTTCTCAGTACTGAGATTACAGGCATGAACCACCACAGTCTTTATCTTGTTTTCTCCAAGTACCCATCATCTAAAGCAGTGCAACCTTTTACACAGTTCTTCGTGTTATAATGACCCAACCACAAAATTATTTTTGTCACTATCTCATAACTGTAATTTTGCTATCATTATGAATCATAATGTAAATATTTGGTTTTCCAGCGGTCTCAGGCAACACCTGTCAAAGGGTCACTCAGCCTTTGAAGGGATCATGACCCACAGGTTGAGAACAACTGATCTAAAGGGTTAGTATAATTTGTTTTTCATTACATGTTTACTGTCTTTTGTTTTGTTTTGTTTTGGTTTTTCGAGACAAGGTTTCTCTGTGTACCTTTGGAGCTGTCCTGCAACTCACTCTGTAGCCCAGGCTGGGCCTCACAGAGATCCGCCTGCCTCTGGCTCCCGAGTGCTGGGATTAAAGGCGTGTGCCACCACTGCCCGCCCGGCACATGTTTACTGTCTTATCTTGATGGCAAACAAACTTGTTCAAGACACAGTCAGTCCTTTCTTATTGTTTTCTATGACCTTCCTAGTAATGGACACATTGTCAACATCAAGTAATTAATATCTGCACATAAAATGATATAAATTTTAGAGAGGATTAAAGTAATGTGGAAGGTATTTGAATACTTTCTAGACATGGTAATCCATAAATTAAACATTAATTGCAAAGCATATCTTCATTTTTTTTCCCAAGGCCAGTATGTTTCTTTTTTATTTTTGTGTTTGACTTGAGGTGGTTGAATGATTTATAAGCATTATATTAATTCCCATGTAAAACTCCAAGACCACATATGTCTGATTCTAATTGGCCAAAATCCAACATATGAGTCCGGATTTCAAGACCAAAACCACCATGTTGCTTGACTTTTCCGTTAGCAGACATCATGGGTCATGACAATGAGAAACCGTAAGACACTGTTGAGTAACATCCTAAGAAGCCTCTTCTAAGTCTTCTACAGTACTGAGGAGAGTCTGCAGAATGAATCAGGTAAGAGGCTAGAGAGAGGCTCGGTGACTCAGAGCTCCTGCTGCTCTTCCAGAGGACCAGCATTTGGTTCCCAGCACCTGTGTTGGGCACAACTGCCGGGGGACATAATGTCCTCTTATGGTCTCTTACATGTACATGTGAGTGCATGCGCACGCATTGTAAAAGAATGAAGGGAGCAAAAGATCCCTAACAGCATATACAATGATGTTAGTTAATATTCTTCATAAACTTAGGTTTAAATATGAGTAAGTGAAAGATGGGATTATAAAAATAGAAGTCTAAGAAAGTTATATGATTCCATACTTGTTTAATGATAATGTGTAACTACCAAAATTTAAATGATTGTTTTTGACAATATGACCATCAAACAATGTGCCAGTAAAATTTAAGTCAGTTGTAAAACCACTTTTTTTTAAAAGATTTATTTATTAATTATGTATACAGTGTTCTGCCTGCACACCAGAAGAGGGCACTAGATCTCATTATAGATGGTTGTGAGCCACCCTGTGGTTGCTGGGAATTGAACTCAGGACCTCTGGAAGAACAGCCAGTGCTCCCATCCTCTGAGCCATCTCTCCAGCTCCATAAAACCACTTTTAAAAGAAGTTGACCAAGAAGAGAAAGTCCTGATTCTTTTTCAGAACTCAGTCCAGTTCTAACATAATAGCAGACACAAGAACAAGATACTTAAACTGCAGAACCAGACTACTCAGGGCCAAACCTCAGGTGTGTGAGCAAATGACTTTTCTGTTCCTTGGTTTACTCATTTAAAAAATATTGATAAATGGCTCAGGAACCAGATTCGATTTCCAGTACCCACATGGCAGCTCACAAGTCTAGTTCCAGGGGATCTGATCCCTCTCTGACTTCCCTGGGCTCTTGCATATGTGTGGTATACATACATAAACTTAGGCACACACACACATAAAATAAATAAATGTTTTAAAAATAAAATAAAAAAGAGTTTAACAATAGTATATATCTCATTGAGGTGCTGTGAGAAGTATAGGAAACGTGATAGGAACAATATCTGGACAAGCAAGCACTCTACAAAATTGGCTATCATTATGATTAATTTTCAATTTCTTTTCTAATTAATTTGAATTTTAATCCTTACTTTATCCATGGATGGCATATATAGTTTTTAAAAATATTTATGAGTCTATTACACTAATCATTAATTCCAAGCAATAATTATTTACTAATATGCTACTTACACTAACTGGTTAATTTTCTTCTGCTGCTCCTTAGATCTTCTGTAGTTTAGCAGCTCACTTTGTTTTGGTGTGTTAACACCTATGTCTTTGGGGGGACGGACAATAGGGGGCAACTTCAAGTTCAAAGCCTCCTTTTCTGCTGATATGGCAGTTGTGTTGGGATTCGACATCTTGGTCTCCTAAGGATTAAAATACTCTATACCCTGGAAAGAAAAGGTTCATACAGACACTATTGCATGAAATCAAGCATCAATGTATTTAGTGTCTTTTACATATGGACAGCATAAATAAAGCTCCATACCTCTTCAGACGTGCTTGCCAAGCATGGCAGTGGTTAAAGAATGGCAGTTGAGAGGAGTGGGCAGGGATTCTAAGCACAGCTCTACCAACCACTTACTAGGAAGAAATGAGGCCAGACAGTCTTTCCCTTAGGATCGGAAATTAAGGAACTGAATTTAGTGCGCTGTGAATAGCCTTTCAACTCTAAACCCCAGGGTTTGTTGTTTTCCCCTAGAGGCAAACCACAACAAAATCTAGTTGTTAAGAGAGAATGCCCCTCCCCCTAAACTGGCATTTAATATCATTAACATTTTTCAAAACATTATTGAATCATTCTGGCTAACATCATAGAAAATGATGTTATGATTGACAAAAATAGTCATATTTAATGCAAAGCAAATGTAAAACATATAAATACTCAACAATTTAACTGTGGTATCAACTACACTTCCCCCAAATGCCCCCAGGATTTAGAGATTTGTCTGCAGGCACCCAAGTCATAGATCTAAGGGGGAAAGGAAGGAAAATGCAGAGGGCCGTCACCTGATCGTCACCCAGAGATGTCTCTAAGAGTTTCTCCTCTGGTGAAAGAACGTGAATAAGGAAGGTTGAAAGCTCCAGGAAGTATCCAGTGGAGGGCGTAGACAATCCAGTAGAAACAACACAGTCACCATAGAAACTGGCCTGGCTGCCAGGAAGGGCTGAAGTTTGCTGGAGGAGGCCCTTGCCGAACTAGGATAGATGTAAGATTAACAGTCACACACATTAACATCACTCACTCAACCGAATGGAGGGCAAGCGGTTTTTGTTGTTGCTGCCGCTGTTTAACTAACTGCCTTACCTTGGAAGGAGTCCAGGAAGCAGGATTTTCAAATTGTAGAAAAAGGGACGAGTAGAAAATTAAATCCATTGGAAAACATATAGATTTGTGTAAATATTCATAATGAAGAATGGAGTCTACAAGTATCCTCATAGTGACCTTCTGTAACTGTTGTAACTAATGCTCAATATAATTTACCTTGCTTCTATATTTGCCATTTGTTTATACAACACTTTCAGGAAGTCCTTACCAAAAATCAAACAGGTTAAGGGGCAAATTTTGTGGCTGCGCTTGAGGAAAGAATGTTGTGATTTGAAACCCCTATGAATAGTCCAGGAAGATTATGGGGGATAAGAAAATTCTTGTAATTTTTCAGTTAGCATACCAAATAATGGGTCTCACTCTGAGATCTCTATACATATTTCTTTCACTTTTACATGCCCTCTTCCTGTTCTCTCCTCACACTAGCTCCTTTTTTTTTTTAACCCGTCTACTTTTACACTATATATGTATTCAAACAGACATTCTGCACATGAGACCATCTGAGATATATGTCTCTGTGTGGTTTGTTTCACTTGACATGACCTGTCACATTTAATACCTCGTCCTCCCACCAGCTACAGCCTTCTCTCTGGTGTGCCAGTGGGTAGCATTTTATGTTGGTAGTTTCCAAACTCCCGGCTGGGGGTGGGGAACAGTGTGTGGACACGTTCCTTCTTCCTGGACCTCGACTTTTCCCCAGGACCTACAGTTTTCGCCTTAGTATATTTGCTTCAATGATTCTGTCAGGGTTAGCTTATTTCTTCTGTTTGCATGGTTTTGGAGGGGTTCCTCCCATGCCTAGTCAGGGGAGCTGTTTGGTGCTGAAGGTTTTGGAGAGTTTAGTGAGAATTTCCTTCGTCCCTTGGCTGAAGAGCATAGTAACAGGGCTTGTTCTCAGAAATGCCCTTATTCGCCCCAGTCTGGGAGGAAAGGAGGCTTAGCAGACCACAATTTGGTCCGAAGTGTGCTTCTCAGCCCAGAGTAGATTTATGCTTCAAATTATTATTATTATTATTATTATTATTATTATTTTGCAATTTTCAGGTGGTAAATTTATTGATTCCTGAAACATTTGAGTATCTTCTGTGTGCCAGTCACCATGTCAGAATTTTTTGCATACACAATATACTACTATGTCTTGCACATAGTAAGTGTTTCATATGTGTGACTTCAATAAGAGAATGAAGTTTATAGAACTCTGTAGCTCAAGTATCGGTGTGTATAAAACAAAATAATTGTATAGTTTTTAATGCTATTTTCATTAGGCTAAAGTACAAGGACTAGAGGGAAGGAAGGGAAGCTTTGTGTGATGTACAAGCTCTCAGTTGTTCAAACAGATTAATTCAGTGATGTAGTGAAGAGATTTTATAGATATAATCAAGTCACCAGTAAACTGACAGTAATCTATTAAGATCAGCATTATCCAACTTGTCTCTACCAATAGTTTTTGTTTGTTTGTTTGTTTTGTTTTGTTTTTCAAGATAGGGTTTCTCTGTGTAGTTTTGGTCTTTCCTGGAACTCACTCTGTAGTCCAGGTTGGCCTTGAACTCACAGAGATCCACCCGTCTCTGCTTCCTGAGTGCTGGGATTAAAGGCATGCGCCACTATGCCCAGCTCTAAGGGAAGTTTTTAACTGGGGCTTGCTTACAGTTTCAGAGGTTCAGTACATTGGTCATCATAGGCAGGGGCATGGCAGCATGCAGATGGACTTGGTGCTAGAGAAGAAGCTGAGAATCCTAAATCTGTAACCACAGGTAGCAGGAAGAGACAGAATCTGGACTTGGCGTGTACTTTGAAACCTCAAAGGCCACCTCCAGTGACCTCCAACAAGGCCACACCTCCTAGTCCTTTCAAACAGTGCCATTCCCTGGAGATCAGGTATTCAAATCTATGAGCCTATGGGAGCCATTCTCATTTCAACCACTACAGCATCAAAAAAGATTACCCACCATGATCAAGCTGACTTCATTCCAGAGATGTACATATGGTTCAACATAGATAATCAATAAACACAATCCACTACATAAACATACTAAAAGACAAAGAACACATGATCATCTCATTAGATGAAGAAAGGGCATTTGACAAAATTCAACATCTCTTCATGACAGAGAGACTAGATACAAAGGACATACTTCAACACAATGAAGGCAATTTAAAGCAAACTCATAGTCAACATCATCCTAAATGAAGAGAAACTCAAAGCATTTCTCCTAAAATCAGGAACAAGACAGTGATGCCCATTCTCTCCATACCTATTCAATATACTACTTGAAATCTTAGCTAGAGCAATAAGACAGCTGAGGAAGATCAAGGAGATGGAGACAGGAAAGGGAGAAGTCAGAGTGCCTTCATTTGCAGGTGATAGGATTTTATATATAAAAGACTCTGAAGACTACCCCTGGAAACTTGGACAGCTAATCAACACCTTCCACAATGTAACAAGATATAAAAGTAACATACCAAAGTCAGTGGTTCCAATATAAAAATGACAAATACACTGAGAGAAAAAACAGGGAAACAATAACTTTGACAATAGCCTAAAAAAAAAGAAAAAAGAAAAAAGAAAAGAAAAAGAAAAAGAAAAGAAAAGAAAAGAGAAGAGAAGAAAACCTTGGGAAAACTTTAACCAAGCAAGTGAAAGACTTGTATAATAAAAACTTTAGAAACTGGGCAATGGTAGTATATGCCTTTAATCCCAGCACTCAGGAGGCAGAGGCAGGTGAATCTCTGAGTTTGAGGTTAGCCTGGTCTATAGAGTGAGTTCTAGGGCATCCCAGGCTACACAGAGAAACCTTGTCTTGAAAATACAAACCAAACCAACCAACCAACCAACCAAACAAACAAACATTTTAGAATATTGATGAAAAATCTGAAGAAGAGAAGACACCAGAAGGTGGGATAATCTCCCATGCTTATGGACTGATAAGATTAATATTGTGAAAATGGCCATCCCACCAAAAACAATCTACAAATCAATGTAACCCTCATCAAAATTCACACAATTTTTTACAGAAATTGAAAAAAATCCATTTTAACTTCATGTGGAAACACAAGAAATCCAGGATTGCTAAAATACAATCCTGAATAATAAAAGAACTGCTGGAGGTGATTATAATCACACCCCAGATTTCAAGTTATATTACAGAGCCATAATAGAACAGCATAGTATTAACATAAACACACACATTCATCAAGGAAATCAGATTGAAGACCCAGACATGAGTCTACACACCTTTGGTCCTCTGATTTTTGACCAAGAAGCCTCAAATACATGTTGAAGAAAAGACAGCATCCTTAACAAATGGTGCTCTTCAAACTGGATAATTGAGTATAGAATGGAAATAGATCCAGATCTATAAACCTTTATAAAACTCAACTCCAAATAGATCAAGGACATCAACATAAGATTAGATAACCTGAATGTGATAAAGGAGAAATTAGGGAATAGGTTTGAACTCATTGATACAGGAAAGGACTTTCTGAATAGGACACCAACAACACAGGCACTAAGACCAACAATTAATAAATGGGACCTTGTGAAGCTAAAAAGGACTTCTGTGCAGCAAAGAACACCATCATTTGGACAAAGCAGCATCATACAGGTTGATTTACTAATTATATATCTGATAAAGAGATAGTATCTAGAATACATAAATGACTAACAAAACTGACCATCAAGAAAAAAAACCCAATTTTAAAATGGGATACATAACTAAGAGTTGACAAAAGATGTACACAAATGGCTAAGAAACACTTCAACAATGTTTAGCATCCTTAGCTAGCTGGGAAATGAAAATTAAAACTGCTTTGAGATTTCATTTACCCCTGTCATAATTGCAAAGATCAATAAAACCAACATCACATGCTGGTGAGGATGCTGAGAAATGGGAAGCATCAATTCACTGCTGGTGAAAGAGCAGACTGATACTGCCAGTACAAATCAGTATGGAAGTCTCAAAAAAAATCACCTTCAAATCAATCTACTTCATAATCCATACAACTCTTAGGCATATACCCAAAGGACTTTACATCTTACTACAGAGATACTTGTTCATTCATGTTCATTTCTACTTTATTCATAATAGACAAAATTTAGAAACAACCTAGATATCCATTAGGAAAACATGGCACATTCACATAATGAAATATTATTCAGCTGTTAATAAATATGAAATTCCAAAAATTGAAGGTAAATGTGTGGAGCTAGAAACAATTATCCTGAGTAAGGTAATCCAGATTTAAAAGAGCAAATATTGCATACTTTCTCTTATAGGTGGATGTTAGCTTTTAAGATTTTGATATGTATACTTCAATCCAAATAACCACAAAGGTTAAGTACGTGGGAATGAGGGACTCTTTTTCTCTCTCTCTCTCTCTCTCTCTCTCTCTCTCTCTCTCTCTCTCTCTCTCTCTCTCTCTTTTGGTTTTTCAAGACAGGGTTTCTCTGTGTAGCTTTGCACCTTTCCTGGAACTCACTCTGTAGACCAGGCTGGCCTCGAACTCACAAAGATCTGCCTGCCTCTGCCTCCCGAGTGCTGGGATTAAAGGTGTGCGCCACCGCCTCCCGGCAAGGGACTCTTTTAAGGAAGGGGAAATGGAGTGTAGGGAGGTAAAGGGAAACTAGGAAGGTTAAGTTGGAATAGTCTCTGTTTTGATTTTCACTTTGGAGGGCTTTTTTGGGGGGGAGGGGGCGGGGGGAAGAACATAAAGTTGGGTGGGTACGGAAGTGTAGAGGACCTAGAAGGAGTGTGGGAGGAGAAAAACATGATCAAAATATATTACATAGAAAAAAATCTAAATAAAAAAGTTTAAAAAAATATAAACTATTGGGAGGGAATATAGGAAGAGACAACTAACACTAAAGCCTGTTTGAAAAGCCGTGTGAAAACCTACTACTATAAATGCTTCCTCAAATAGATATGTAATGGCTATTCTCAGTTGTCAACTTGACTATATCTGGAATTAACCAAAACCCAAGCAGCTGAGTCTACCTATGATTTTTCTTGAATGAATCAGTTGAAGTGAGAAGGGCTATTCTAAATCAGGATCTTTTGATGTGGGAAGTTCCACTTTAAATCTGGGCCATATCTTCTGATGGTAGCCTTTATAAAGAGCATGGAAGAAAGATGTGTATTTGCTCTTTGCCTGCTTACCCTCACCCTTGCTGGCAAGTTCATTTCTTCACTGGCATTAGTGCCTACTTCTTCAGGATTCCAGTGTATATGGAAGACCAGATGAGACATCCAACTTTGTGGACTGAACAACTATTGGATTCTTGGACTTTCCACAGGGAGACTGCCATTGTTGGAAAAGTCCAACCATGGACTGTAAGCTACTCTAGTAAGTTCTATTTATACATACAGATTCATTCTATCACTTCTGTTTCTCTAGAGAATCCTGACTAATACAATATACATATATGAAAGGAATTTAAGTGGAGTCACCATATGAAAGGGGAGACAATGCCCCAGTGGATCAGTGTTCCAGCTAGATAACTTATGACACCAAGTAAAACCTCCAGTGCTAGGAATAGGTTATATCATATTAAGTTGTTGGCATAGGGGTCCCACAGATTCTCCCCAAACACACACACCAAACATCATAGGCTATTGCCAAGGCTATTGGTTACTCTCCATAATATGATGGTTACTCTCCTTTACTTAAGACACCACTTACTTATGTCTTTGAACATGGAGAAAGCAAGCTGGTGACCAACTGGAAGCTTCACCTTACTGACTAGTATTTATGGTGCTGAAAGGTACACTGCATGCTACTGGAAGAGGTCATCATCAATATCACCCAGATACAAACTCTGTGACCTACAACAATGACCTGCCTGCAAGATACGCGGCTGTAATAGTGGTATAAACAGCACAAAAGTAACCAATCACTTCTAATTGGATATAAGGCCTATTCCATGAGATGAAACCCATACCTGACACTGTTAAAGTAGCCAAGAACTTGATACTGGATAGTTCATAGGCTTAGGGGAAAACCTACTACTATTATTCTGCTAAAGGAACATGGCAATAAAATTACTCCTAATGACATAACTTTATACCCATAGATCAATGTATCAGTCAACCCTCATCAGAGAAGCTACTTCTTTCAGCAGATGAGAATTAACAGAGACTCACAACTAGAAAATAGAGAGATTTTCAAAACAAACTGAAACTGAACAAAAAAAGAAAGAAAGAAAAGAAAATGTGCAGAAAGTAAGAGACTTTGGAGCATTCAGTTCCAAATAGATGTTTTTCTTAAACTCCCTTCCCTCAAGGCTCAGAGATTGTCTTAGTCGGTGTTCTATTGCTGTGAAGAAACACCATAACCACAGCAACTCTTATAAAGGAAAATATTTAATTGGGGCTGGCTTACAGTCCAGAGGTTTAGTCCATTATCAGTATGGTGGGAAGCATGGCGGCACACAGACAGACATGGAGACATGGAGAGGGGCTGAGAGTTCAACAACTGGGTCAGCAGGCAGCAAAAGAGAGAGAGAGAGCTACTAGGCCTGGCTTGGACTTCTGAAACCTTAAAGCCCACCCCCAGTGACACACTTCCTCCAACAAGGCCACACCCATTCCAACAAGGCCACACCTCCTAATCTTTTTCAAGTAGCTTCACTCTAAAGACCAAGCATTCAAATAGTTTAACCTATGGGGTCCATTCTTATTCAAACCACTACAGAGACCTATTCAGAAGAGGAGATGGAAAGAGAGGAAGAGTCAGAGTCAGCAGATGGGTCCAAGGAAACTGTCTGTCAGATACAATAGGACTGATATAAATATGAACTTACAGAGACTGTGATAGCATGAACAAAATATGCATAGGTTTAAACCAGACAAAATCCTAGCTCTGAAAAGAACTGGCCAGGCAATGGTGGTGCACACCTTTAATCTCAGCACTTGGGAGGCACGTGCAGGAGTATCTCTGTGGGTTCAAGAATAGTCTGATTCAGAAGGCAAGTTCCAGGACAGCCAGAGCTACACAGAGAAACCTTATCTCAAAAAACAAAAAATAAAAATTTTTAATTTAAAAATAAATAAAAAAAGAAAGGAAGAACTGGGCACAATGTTCCACTACTAACCAAGGTCTTTGTAATTGATACATGCTGGGAAAAGGAAAATAAGTTTTCTCCAGTGGAGTGTGTGTGAATTTTGTTTTGTCTTGATATTTTTGTTTTATTGAGTTTTTGTTTTTTCATTTTTATTCTTTCTTTCGACTTTGAAAAGAGAGAGAGAGCATGAAGTTGGGTGGATAGGGAAGTGGGAGGTGTTGGGGAGAGGAAAAACATGATAAAATAATATTGTATGAAAATTTTTTTAGGGGTTGGGGATTTAGCTTAGTGGTAGAGCACTTGCCTAGCAAGCGCAAGGCCCTGGGTTCAGTCCTCAGCTTCAGAAAAAGAAAAAAAAAAGAAGAATTTTTTTTTTAAATAAAATTAAATAATCAGGCTGGAGAGATGGCTCAGCTGTTAAAGGTTAGGCTCATAATCAAAATATATAAAATTAAATGATTATTATATGTGTGTATGATGGGGTGAGGGTGGCAATGTTATGGCATACCTGGGAAGACAATCTTGTTGTCCTTTTAATCATTTTTTTCCTTCTATGTTATGGAATAATCTTCTTGTACACTGTGAAGATGTGTCCTTGCCAAGGTACCTTCTGATTGGTTTAATAAAAAAGCTGACTGGCCAATAGCTAGGCAAGAAGAGATTTGGTGGGACAGCCAAACTGAGAGGACACTGGGAAGAAGAAGGGCAGAGTCACAGGAATCTGAGGAGTCTCGTGGAGACATGGAGAGAAGAAAGATGAACTTGCCATGCTGAAAAAGGGTACCGCCATGTGGCAAAGCATAGATAAGAAATGTATTAATTTAAGTTCTAAGAGCTAGTTAAAGACAAGTCTAAGCTATTGGCAGAGCACTTGTAATTAAGTCTGTATGGTTATTTGGGGTGACAGCTGGGACACAGAAAAACTCCTCCTACACTTCTACCTTTACATGGGTTCCAGGGATCGAACTCAGGTTGAGATTTCGTATAGCTGTTTTGGCCCCTGAACTATCTCAACCAGCCTGGATTATTTAGCTTTTTAACACTGAGTTTTAACAGTTCCTTACATATTCTAGTTGCAAGTATTGATTTAGATATTTTGCAAATATATGTTCTCTTGTTCTTCATTTCATTTTATTCTTTTCTTAATGGTGTCTTTGAAGAGCAATCATTTCTAACTTTGATAAAGCCAATGTGTGTGTATATGTATTTTGAGGTAATTTATAAAAGGCAGGTACATCCATGAAGATTTTGTTTTCTTCTAATTTTATGTTTTACTCCATTAAATTTTTACATGGATGGACCCAAGTTAATATTTTGCATAAGAACATAAAAATGCAGAGGCTGGATAGATGGCACAGCAATTTAGAACACTTCTTGCTCTTGCAGAGGACTCAGGTTCAATTCTCAGCATCCACATGGTAGTTCGCAACCAGCCTTAACTCCAGTTCCGTGGGGTCTGATGCCTCTTCTGGCCTTCTTGGGCACCAGGCACACACATGGCATACATACATACATATATACAAAGTAAAATAAATCTTTATAAAAAGAAAATACAAATACCCCAGTATCATTTGCTGAAAAAGATTGTCTTTTGCTCCTGATGTGAGCTGGCATCTTTATTTAAAAAAAAAATCACTTGAGGAGCCAGAGATGGTGATGCATACACATCTATAGCTTCAGATACTCAAGAGGCTGAAGTTGGAACTTCAAGGTGTTCAAGGCTAGCTTGTACAACATAGTGAACCCTATCTCAAAACCAAACCAAACCAAAACCAAACAAAAATAACAAAACCATCACTTGATAAAACATAACTGTAGGGTTTTATTTCTGGATTCTCAGTCTGTTCCATTGATCTGAATGCCTACCTGTGCACAATACAACATTGTCTTGATCGCTGTAATTTATTAAAAACAATTTATAGACTTAGAATCAGGTAGTTTTAGTCTTCATTGATCTATAAAAATAATTAGTTTGTACTATGGTAGGTCTTTTGCATTTCCATATAAAGTTTAGATTGTTTGTAAATGTCCCCCCCCTTTTTTTTTCAGACAAGACCTCACCACTGTGTAGCTTTGGCTTCAGTTTGCACATTGTAAATTTTTGAAAAAAAAATCAAAACTTATTGTTATTTAACTTTTTCCTTATATTTACCAGGTCTCTCTTTTGTTCACTATTATTGTGCTGGGGTTACATCTGTGACTTTACATCTATTAATATGTTTTATTTAATTGGGTCACCCATGCTTGATGTGTATAATTTTAAATTATTTCCTCTTGTCATATTGTTCCCATAAAAGTTATCTTCCTTAATTTCTCTGACTAGTTTTAGTGTAAACTCTCTTTTGTCAGACTTTGGAACAATGATACCTGATTGTTTTCTAGTGACATTTGCTAGGAATACTGTGTTCCATCTTTTCACCGTAAGATAGTGTCTGTCTTTGACAGTGAGTCTTATTCCTTGCAGAATACCCCCTGGCCCCAAATCAACCAGAGAGATCCTGTTTTTTAGTCTGATCTGCAAGTCCATATTTTTCTATTAGAAAACTGAGACTATATTCATAGTTGTTGTTGCACAGTGTGCACTAATTCATGTCCTTTTGTTGGTTTTTAGATCTTGTTTTTCTGTTCCTAATTTGCTTATACTGTCCCAGTGAGTTGTTTTCTGAAGCCTTGTGGCTATCTTTCTCTTCTAAAGGATTCAAGAATCTCCTATCGATACCATAAATTATCTTAGTGGCCATGGCCTGTTTTTGTTACAGAAGGGTTTTCTTTCTCCTTCAGTTATGACATAGTTTAGTGGCAATTTCTCTTGCAGCTTTTGATGGTTTCTTTAGATTTAGGATTTTAACTAGATGATGAAGGGAGTTTCTTTGCTGGTCATAACTGTTCTAAATGTCTTGTGCATATGGATGGGCATCCTTTCCCTTGATTTGGGAATGCTATGATTTTATTGAAATGTTTGTATTGCTAACATTCTTCTTTCAGGTTCGTAATTCATTTATTTGGTCTTTTCATAGTGTCCCATTGATTTCAAATGCTCTGTTCATTGAAAATTTGTGAATATTCCAGTTCCTCTCTCTGTCTTCAAGCCCTGACATTTCTCTTCCCATGACCCATTCTACTGGTGACACTTTCTGCAGATTTTTTTGTTTGACTTACTGAGTTTTTTGTTTCCAGTATTTCAGTTGGATTTTCTTCAGTATTTCCATCTCTTTGTTAAATTCTATTTTTATATCATATATTGATTTCCTTATTTCATCCAGCTATGTTCTCTGGAATTGATTTCATGAATGATCATCCTCTTTAATTTCTGTGAGCATACTTAGTATCATTCTTTTGAGTTCTTTGCAATTGGAAGCTATTACTCCAGTATTAGAAATCTGCTAAGCCGGGTGGTGGTGGCGCATGCCTTTGATCCCAGCACTCGAGAGGCAGAGCCAGGCGGATCTCTGTGAGTTCAAGGCCAGCCTGAAATGAGTTCCAGGAAAGGCGCAAAGCTACACAGAGAAACCCTGTCTCGAAAAACCAAAAAAAAAAAAAAAAAAAAAAAAAGATATCTGCAAAGCAGTTATGTTGCCTTGGACTTTTGTAGCACGAATCCTAATTGGTCTTAATAAAAACCTGGAGCCAGATATCAGGGTAGATGCTGAAAGATCAGAGAGACAAAGGAACAAGCCCCAGCCACCTCCCTCCTCCAACTACTCAGCCAAAAGGACAAATCACTCCTGCCTCCTCCCTCCTTATATTCCTTGTCTCTGCCCTGCCATATCACTTCCTGTCTTAACCTCCCTAATGTTGGGCTTAAAGGCGTGAGATTGCAAGTGCTGAGATCAAAGGTGTGTGCCACCACTGCCTGGCTCAGTTTCTCTTTCAGATTCAATCAATCTTGAGTAGCCCAGGGTGGCCTTGAACTCCTGATCTTCCTGCTTCTTCCTCCCAAGTGCTGGGATTAAAGGGGTGTGCCACTACTGCCTGGCCTCTATGTCTAACTAGTGGTTGGCTTTGCCTTCTGATCTTCAGGCAAGCTTTGTATGTTAGAGTATACACAAAATATCACCAGATTTTCATGTTTCTTGTGTTTTTGTCATTCAAGTTGCATATCTGGGGTTAATTTTTTATTTTTCATTTCCTTACTTAGCCTGTGTGTGTGTGTGTGTGTGTGTGTGTGTGTGTGTGTGTGTATGCGCACATATGCCACAGCGTATGTGTGGAGGTCAGAGGTCAACCTGTAGGAGCTGGTTCTCTCCTTCAACCAAGTGAGTCCCAGGTATTCAACTCAGATCTTCAATCATGCAAACAGCCATCTTGCTATCCCAGGATAAATTTAAAAAAAAAAATAATCCTTATTCTTTAACTGGAAATATCTGCAATATTCAAGAAAGACTAGGTTGGGGTAGAGTTGAGGTGTCCTTTTCCTCTGTTACACTGTTTGTTTGTGGTAACTGGCTGATCACCAGTACTTCCCCCTAGAGAACACTGCCTACAAAACAATCGATCTCCAAGATTAGGAACATTATGAAAAGTCATCTTTTAATTGCCAATCACTTTAAGAAGGAACACTGATAGGGCTGTGTGCAGTAATATAGCAGTTACTGTGGGTATGCGTGGAATGCACAAAGAGTAAGACTACTCGTCAGGCAAGTCCAAATAGAAGGGACAAAGGAGGTAAGGTGAGACATTCTGGGCTAAAGGTAGAAGGAAAAAATGAGAGGCAAAGAAATGTACTCAGGTTAAAATAGTCATGGCTCTCAGGAGGCTTAGACGCAGCACTCACAAACGATGCCAGCCTGTGGTCTCTGGGAAAGCCTGTGAAAAGGAAAAGGGGGTGGGGATGGGGAATGAAAAAGGACAAGAACAAGGCAAGACAGAGCTGGTTTGCTTCTCCAACATTTGGCATTGTCCTAGTTTGCCTCTTACTACTGCAATGAAACACTGAGCAAAATCACAGAGGCAGGCAGGTCTCTGAGTTTGGGGCCAGCCTGGTCTACAGAGCAAGTTCCAGGACAGCCAGGGCTGTCTCAGGAAGGAAAAAAAAAGATGGTGACAAAAAGTTTTTATTTTGAAAAATAAAAACACAAACATAAACAAAAACAAAGCAAACAACAAAACACTGAACAAAACCAACTTTGAGAGAAGGGGATTATTTGACTTATAGGTTATAGTTCAACACAACAGGAAGCCAGGGGAGGAACTCAAGGCAGGAACCTAGAAACAGGAAGCTGAGGCCACGGAGGAAAGCTGCTCCACTCACACCTGCTACTGCCCTTGGTGGTCACTCCATAGTCTTGGCATCTCCAATGTGCTAGGATTTCCACTGGAACAGAGACTACGCCTTCACCAATGGCCTCCAGCTTCCCTCCAGGGACTCCAACCTTGCCATGTGGTGCCAAGTCTCAGCTTTTTTCTATGACCCCTTCAATCCTGGAGTTTTCCTGCTACCAAAACCAGTACTGCATGGGCAACATTTACATATTAACACATTTCGCTATAGATATAGTCTTGGCTCCCTTTCCCAAAGATTCTGTGTGCTGACCCTGAGGAAGTATTTCCCAGAGATTTCACCTAATGATGCTTGTTTATTGTTAATCACAGCTGATTTTTTTTTTCAAACCCAGCAAACCAGTCAGGCGGTGGTGGTGCACACCTTTGATCCCAGCACTTGGGAGACAGAGCCAGGCAGATCTCGGTGAGTTTGAGGCCAGCCTGGTCTACAGAGTGAGTTCTAGGACAGGCTCTAAATGCTACACAGAGAAACCCTGTCTTGAAAAAACAAAAAACAAACAAAAAAAAATCAAAAAACCAGTTATCTATTGTCTCAGTTAAGGAAAGGTTTCACTTCCTAGATTCTTAATTCAAATATATCACACCAATGGCCCTGATGCAATCTTTGAGGAACTCACAAATGTGAGGAGTCAAGGAATCCCTGAGTGAATGTGTGCTGCTGACTTGAGCTCACTGGAAGAAGGAAACACTCCAAACTGAGCCAATTCCTTCAAAACACACTCTGGACTTCCTTTCCTGCTTTGTAAAGCTCCCGTGTTACGTTGCTACTGAAGCTAAAGATGTTCAGTACCACCTACGTCTGTTGATGACTGTTCCCTGTCTTCACCCAGTTTATTTAACGGAAAGTCTAGCAAATCATGTGCAGGCCCTGTGCATGATGTCTCAATCTCTGTGAACTTCTATGTGCTCTGGTTCAGTTGTGTGTAGAAGGCTTTGATTCTTCAGAGTTCTCCATCCCCTCTGGCTCTTACACTCTTTGCACCTCTTCTGCAGGGTTCCCTGAGCCCTGAGAGGAAGGATTTAACGGAGATTATCCCATTTAGGGCTGAGTGTTCCAAGGTCTTTCATTGTCGGTATAACTGAAAGACCCCAGCATACTAGCTTAGCCTAACGCCATTTCGAGTAAGGTCTGAAAAGCACGGGGTGTCTACGGCCGGCCACCTGGCCCCAGAAAAGGGTACTAAAGGTCAGAAAAACAACTTGGAGCCAGACAGCAGGCGTGTCAAGCTCGGGGGGGGGGGGGGGGGGGGGGGGGGGGGGGGGGGGGAACCACGAGCTGCCCTGAGTTTGAACCCGGCCTCATTTGAATCGTCCAATCAGAACCCTGTAAACCATGCTCCTCGTGCTCCTGCTGCCAGACCCTATAAAAACCCTCCACTCCAGCCCATGGGCACGCCAGTCTCTTGAGCCTCTTGAGGGACTGTGTTGCCCCGGGTACCCGTGTTCCTGAATAAAGCCTCTTGCTGTTTGCATCTGACTTGTGGTCTCGGTGTGATCTCTGGGCGAGGGTCTCTCCAGAGGGAAGACTGCCTTCGGGGGTCTTTCATAACGTCTAGCTGTGGGTCTCTGTATTTGTTTCTATCTGCTGCAGGAGGATGTAAAATCTCTAGTTCTGAGAGAATACAATTTGTAAAATCAGATAAGCTTATTTTTCAAAGCCTATTTAAAAAGAATTTATGGAAAAGACATCAAAATGTGATCCTCTGGCTAAGCCTAGTGGTACTCAGTGTGATTTCAGCACGTGTAGCTGAGACAGGAGGACTGCAAGTTTGAGGCCAGCCTGGACTAAGTGAAAGCCTGTGTCAAAACACAACAAAACTCTAATCCAGGCAGTGATAGCACACACCTTTAATCCCAGCACTCAGAAGGTAGAGGCAGGAGGATCACTTTGAGTTCAAGGTCAGTCTGTCTACAGAGAGTTCCAGGACAGCCAAGGCTACACAGAGAGACCTTGTTTCAAAAAGCAAGGAAACAAAACAAAACACCAAAAAAGTGATCCTCTAATACATATACCAAGTTTCCTCTTTAAAAAAAAAAAATTATGTGTATAGGTGTTTTGCCTGTATGTACATCTGTGCCTGTGGAGGCCAAAAGAAGGTGTTGGATACTGTGGAGCTGGAGTTACAGGCAGTGTGAGCCATCACATGAGTACTTAGAGTGGAGCTGGTTCTCTGGAAGAGCAGCCAGTGTTCTTGACCACTGGGCCATCAAGTTTCTTTTTCTTTACAAGAGAAATGTTGAAGATACTAAGAGATTTTATAAGATAAATTTAGAGAGAAGGATAAAGAAGTAAGCTTAAGAATTCCGTATGGCAGGCTGGAGAGCTGGCTTAAGAGTTAAGAGCACTGGCTGTTCTTCCAGAGGTCCTGAGTTTGATTCCCAGCAACCACATGATGGTTTATAACCATCTGTAATGAAATCTGGTGCCCTCTTCTGGCCTGCAGGAATGCAGGCAGAATACTGTATACATAATATATAAATATTTTTTAAAAAATTTCTGTATGGCTCTAAACTTGCATTCATGTTTTTAATTTTGTGTGCATATTGTGTGAGCTTAGGGAGCAAGCATATCGCATAGCTTACATAGAGGTCAGAGGACAATTTGGTTGTGGCTTTATGTGGATTCCAGGGATCAAACTAAAGTTGTAGGGCTTGTGTGACAAGTGCTTTTTTTTTTTTTTTTAAAGACTTATTTATTTATTTACTATGTATAAGGTGCTCTGTCTGCATGGCCAGAAGAGGGCACCAGATCTCATTACATATGTTTGTGAGCCACTATGTGGTTGCTGGGAATTGAACTCAGAACCTCTAGAAGAACAATCAATGCTTTTAACCGCTGAGCCATCTCTCCAGCCCATGACAAGTGCTTTTACCTGCTCTAGGTCATCTCACTGGCTGCTAAATTTGGACAGATTTTACAGAATCTCTTGAAACTAATTTTGATTGCTATTATATAACATTACAATAGCATATATAATGTGTCACAAATGTTTTAAAAGCACAAAACCTAAAAGAAACAAGTTAGTTAGCATGATAGTGTACATTTGTAATGCCAGTATTGAGGAAACTGAAGTGGAAAGTTTTGAGTTCAAGGCTAGTAAAATCCTATCTCCCATCTCAAAGAAAAAAAAAAAGAAAGAAAAGGGAGGGGGTTGGGGAAGGAAAGACAAAATAGATAAGTTGAGCCTTTCAATTTTTTATGAAAGGGCAAATAGAAATTATTTTGAATGCATAGCCCCACCTCTTTTTCAGTACAGGAGATTGAACCTAGTGCCTCGTGCTTGTTAGGCACTCTATCACAAGCCTGACTTTTGAATTATGAGGGGGAAATAACCCAAATTGATATCAAGTACTACTCAAAATTTCTGAATGCTATCACCCAAAACTACAGTATCACTTTGACCATATAGATAGATAAGCAATCTATGTGTTTAACTGCCAATATCATCTACCAGAGTGGAAGTAACAAGTTGTCGTGAGATGGTGGCACAGGCCTTTAATCCCAGCACTTGGGAGGAAAGAAGAGGGTGGATCTCTGTGATTTTGAGGCCAGACTGGTCTACAGTGTGAGCTCCAGGCCAGCCAGGGCTACAAAGAGAAATCCTGTCTCGAAAACCAAACCAAAACAAAAAACTAAAAAAGAAAAAGAAACTGTCTTTACATATGAATATTGGGAGATTTATTAATGATACATAGGTATATAATTCTGACTGGTAAAGGCATGTTTCTTTTGTGCTGTTTTATTATTTTGAGATAGCAATATTTAGCCCAGGCTGGTCCAGAACACATGATCCTCTGGAACGGTGGGATTACAGGTATGTGCTACCATGCCTAGCTTAGTTTTGTAGGCTTTTCTTTTAAAACTTAAAAAATGTGTCAATGTGGGCACATGTGTTTTTTTTTTTTTGTGTGTGTGTGTGTGTGTACATGCACATGTATACACATGTGTGTAGAGGCCAGATGTCAACTTCCAGCATCTTTACTCAAAGCATAACAACCTTGTTTTTTGAGACAAGGTCTCTCTCTCATTGGCCTGGAGCTTGTAATTAGGCTAGGCTGGCTGGCCAGTAGCCCCAAGTCTCTGGTTTGCATTCCCAGAGCTGGGATTACAGGCATACACCACCCTGACTAGCATTTTATCTGGGTTCTGGGATCGAACTTAAATCCTTACTCTTGTATTTCAAACATGTTACTAAGCATGCTCTTTCACCAGCAGTGTGGGCTTGCTCTCCGTATGGACTTTATCAAGTTCTCATACTTGCTAGACAAGTACTACTACTCTACCACCGAGCTACACCCTTGGCTTGTTTCTTTTTGGGGGTAGGTGTGTGTGTGTGGGGGGGGTGAGACAGGCTTTCTTTGTGTAGTTTTGGTGCCTGTCCTGGAACTCGCTCTGTAGACCAGGCTGGCTTCGAACTCACTCACAGAGACCCGCCTGGCTCTGCCTCCTGAGTGCTGGTATTAAAGGCGAGCGCCGCCGCCGCCGCCGCCGCCGCCGCCGCCGCCACCACCACCACCTCCCTGCCTTAGCTCGTTTCTTGACATGGATTGAAAACAGATGAATAAAATTATTCCTATTCACCTCATCCCCCCATGTGTATTATCAAAATCATATTATTGCTTAATCTCTCAATGTCAAGTTTCAATTATGGAATTTATAAATAGGGTTATAAATTAATCTCATAAAAATAAATCTTCAAGCATGGCATTTACTTACTACTTTCAAGCTTGTGAATTAAAAACAAGCTTGCCACAAGATATGACACTTCAGAATACTTCTTGAAAAATAAACGATCATGAAAATAGAAGGTCAGTACAGTCGATGAGACTTTCTTACTTGCTACTGTCCTATGGGCTCACTGTTCTGGTCAGACAGGATTTGGTTTTGGTCTGCAACTAATACGTTAAAGGAGTTTTGAAAGAAATAAAAACAAAACTCTCAGCTAAATTTAAACTTCAGATAAAGTAATACGGGGAGGAATTAAGCACGTTCGGTTTTTTTTTTTTTTAAGTTCTTTAATGTTTTACGCGAGTCGTGTATTTTTATTTGCTAAAACTTGCACCTCTCCAAAGACAAGGCCGTCCAAGCTCTTTACGACTGAAACAGCTTTCGGCAACCTGTCGGGATTCTGTCAGTTTACCATGCTGTGGCTTTGACCCAGTCTCTCCGGGTTCCACATTTCTAAGCGGCGGACAGGACACCTACCTCGAAAACAACAACTTGGGGCTTAAGGAAATCGCATGCCCTCGCGCTCACTAGATGGTTGAGACACCGGGCGGGCGGCTGGTGGCCGCTCAGCTACCAGAGGCTCGGCGCCGGCCTAGCCTCACCCAACCCGCCACACCTCGAAAAACAGGGAGCAGGGCAGCCCAACTGCGGAGAACGGCGAGGTTCCCACGCCCTCACACACCCAGGCCGAGGCCACGTAAGGAGAAGGGACAGAAAGCTTAGCATCGCTGGGAGGAGGGCACGTGACACCGCTCAGTCACTTCCGGTTCAATAAGCCTGCCACGCCAGCCCTCCGCCTGCACTTTCAACAAAACGCCGGGGCGTGGTATTCCCCCCCCCCCCCCGGCACCTTTACACTTCCTTCCTTCTTTGCCTTTAACCCGTGTGGAATACCAACACCAAGGCGCTTGGATCTCGGCACGAGCGGCAATGACAAGGACGAGCCGGTTAAGCGCGCGTGTGGCGAAAGTGCGGGTCGGGAAGGCGGTGCGCTTTCTGCTCCCGCCGCGCCTTCTGCTCCCCGCCGGCCGGAAGTCCCTGTTCTGAATGGGTCTGGAGCCGGCGGCCGCCGTTCCTCCGTTCGGGCTTCACGCCGGGCGACTCTGCATCTCGGCTCCCGTCGGCCGCTAGGTTCATGTGGAGGCTCCCAGGCCGCGTCGCGCTTCGTCGGGTCGGGTCGGCGGTGGAGGCGTGCAGCCGGGCCGAGGCCGCGGCCGAGACCCCCGCGCGCGCCATGGAGCGCGCAGTGGTGCGCTGTGTGCCCTCGGAGCCCAAGCTCAGCTTGTCCTTCGCGCTGGCCGACGGCAGCCACAAGAACATGCAGCGCGACCAGAGCGAGCCTCTGGGCCGGGCCCTCAGCCGCATCGCCACCAACGCCCTGAAGGGCCACGCGAAGGTCGCCGCTGCCAAGAAGAACAGGAAGACCCGAGCCCACGCGAGCGGTGGCGCGGCCGGCGCGGCCTGCGCGGCGACGGGGCCCGAGGCGGCCGCGGCCTGCGAGCCGGTGGTGAAGCTGTACTACCGAGAGGAGGCCGTGGCGGAGGATGTGCTCAACGTGGACGCCTGGCAGGACGGCGCCGTGCTGCAGATCGGCGATGTCAAGTACAAGGTAGAGCGCAACCCGCCTGCCTTCACGGAGCTGCAGTTGCCGCGCTACATCATGGCCGGCTTCCCGGTGTGCCCCAAACTCAGCCTGGAATTCGGGGATTCCGCCAGCTCCGTGTTCCGCTGGTACAAAGAAGTCAGACCCGGTGCGGCAGAGCCCGGGGACGGCGGCCTCGCGTCCTCGTCTCGCTCCTTGCCGTCTTCAGCTTGGACCGAGACGGGTGTCGACGAGCGCGTCTACACCCCGTGCAACGCGGACATCGGGCTCCGGCTCAAGCTCCGCTGCACCCCGGGCAACGGGCAGCGCTTCGGGCCAAGCCGCGAGCTGGAGAGCGTGTGTCCGGTGGAGGCCGGGCCTGGCACCTGCACTTTTGACCATCGACACCTGTACACCAAGAAGGTGACAGAGGACGCCTTCATCCGTACTGTCTCCTACAACATCCTGGCAGACACGTACGCCCAGACTGAGTTCTCTCGGACAGTCCTGTACCCGTACTGTGCCCCCTACGCCCTGGAGCTTGACTACCGCCAGAACCTTATCCAGAAGGAGCTCACGGGCTACAACGCAGACCTCATCTGTTTGCAGGAGGTGGACCGCGCAGTGTTCTCCGACAGCTTGGTGCCGGCCCTGGAGGCCTTCGGGCTGGAGGGCGTGTTTCGAATCAAACAGCACGAAGGCCTGGCCACTTTCTACCGGAAGTCAAAGTTTACCCTCCTTAGCCAACACGACATTTCTTTTCAAGAAGCCTTGGAGTCGGACCCTCTGCACAGAGAATTACTAGAGAAACTGGCTTTGAACCCTCTAGCGCAGGAGAAGGTCCTCCAGAGATCGTCTGTCCTTCAGGTCAAGTAACTGCCTGTTTTCTTCATATTCACCCATGTTTAGGGGCCTTCGGAGTGCAGGGGTGGTTTTGGTACTTATTGAAACTGTCTAGATTGCATTTCTTTGAAGTATGTTTTCGCTAGTGTGGCCAGTGTGACCGGTTCATTAATGCAGCACATATTAAGCACCCCTGGTGTGCCGAACTACGCCGCAGGTTGCCTTGGAGAAGATGAATAGAGATATTCTTAGTGCTTACATTCCAGGTAATGTAATGTACACACGGAATTCAGTAATGATAGTAACTTGCCAAGCACTGTTTTAGAGCACGTTAAAGCAGTTCCAAGTATAAGTGCCTCTTGGTTCAGGACCTGTTTCATGACTATTGTTACCTAGTATGTAAAAAAAAAAAAAAAAGATTGGCTTTTTATTCTGTTTTACAGATATTATTTCATAAATGAGAAAATGTTCAAATGCTCTTACTCTGGTTCATAGACTTATGAACCAGGAGTCTTAGCCAGTTGACTAGGGTAGCATTATTGTTCAGGGTGTGAACTGCTTCTTAGCTTAAAAGTGCCTGGCGGTGGTAGCGCACGCCTTTAATCCCAGCACTAAGGAGGCAGAGGCAGGCGGATCTCTGTGAGTTCTAGGCCAGCCAGGTCAATAGAGCAAGATCCAGGATAGGCACCAAAGCTACACAGAGAAACCCTGTCTCGAGGGGAAAAAAACAAAAAACCTTGCAATATCAATTTTAAAAGATGTTATCTTAGTTTTCAAGGGACTATGGAATAAAATAGTTCAGCCTACAGTCTTTGGTTTTTCAAGACAAGGTTTCTCTGTGTAGTTTTGGTGCCTTTTCCTGGATCTCAGGCTGTAGACCAGGCTGGCCTTGAACTCACAGAGATCTGCCTGGCTCTGCCTCCCGAGTGCTGGGATTAAAGGCGTGCGCCACCACCAGGCTCAGCCTACAGTTTTAAGAACAAAACATTCTGGAGGGTGGGATATTGTGGCACCGGCCCTTTAATCCCAGCACTTTGGAGGAAGAGGCAGGTGGATATCTGATTTTGAGGCCAGTCTAGTTTACATAGTTGTGTCCAGAACAGCCAGGACTGAATAGTGAGAAACCATCTCAAGCAACAGAAAGTTCTGGGTAGATTGGCAGACACCAACTGAACTCTTGGCGTTTCCTATTGTAGATTTCAGTTCTTCAGTCTACAAAGGACTCTTCTAAAAAGATATGTGTTGCTAATACCCATCTCTACTGGCACCCAAAAGGTAGGTTTTATTTAGTTTTACAAGTGACTTAATGTAATTAAAGCTGTTTTACTTAGACACACACACACACACACACACACACACACACACACACACACACACACACCTTGATTTTAGTTGATTTTTTTTTTTTGGTTTTTCGAGACAGGGTTTCTCTACATAGCTTTGCGCCTTTCCTGGAGCTCACTTGGTAGCCCAGGCTGGCCTCGAACTCACAGAGATCCGCCTGGCTCTGCCTCCCGAGTGCTGGGATTAAAGGCATGCGCCACCACTGCCCGGCTTAGTTGATTTTTTTTTGATAGAGCTTTGAAATATGTTGGCCTAGAACTTGAAATCCTCCTGCCTCAGCCTCCTCAGAGCTTAGATTCCAGATGTGTACCCCCACCCCAACCCTATACAAACATTTATCTAGAATTTGACTCCAATGCCATAGGTGATTATTTAAAGTTGCTAAAGCTGCTTTTATAAAAATGTCTTGGGCCCAGATGGCTCAGCTGGTAAAGGTGCCCCCATCAAACCTGATGACCTAAGTTCAATCCCAGGGACCTGCATGGTGGAAAGAGGACCAGCTCAATGTGAATTGTCCTCTGAACTCCACACAGACACCAAGACACATCCCACCTGTCACACACACTAAATGTGAAAATGTGTATGTGTGCACATACATATACATGTCGAATATTACTCAGGGACCATAATTTGTGAGGGGTCCCCCTCTCTTTGGGGAGGGCTTTAAAAAGTACTTACACTAATTTCATTTGTTTGTAGGTGGATACATTCGTCTCATTCAAATGGCGGTAGCTTTGGTTCACATTAGACATGTTTCGTGTGACCTGTATCCTGGCATACCAGTTATATTTTGTGGAGACTTTAATAGCACACCATCAACAGGAATGTATCATTTTGTCATCAATGGCAGCATTACAGAGGATCACGAAGACTGGGCTTCCAATGGGGAAGAGGAAAGGTGCAACATGTCTCTCACACACCTTTCCAGACTGAAAAGTGCTTGTGGTGAACCTGCTTACACAAATTATGTCGGTGGCTTCCACGGATGTCTAGATTACATTTTCATTGACTTAAATGCTTTCGAGGTTGAACAGGTTATACCGTTACCTAGTCATGAAGAAGTTACCACCCACCAGGCCTTACCTAGTGTTTCTCATCCTTCTGATCACATAGCACTGGTATGTGATTTAAAATGGAAATAGATTTTGCTTCATTGAGTCTGAAAAGGAAGCTAGTTACTTTTCAGGAAATTTAATATGAATCAGAGCTTATATAAAAAAAAATCTTCAAAGAGGAAATCTAGTCACTAAACTTTATTATGGTCATTCCCTGTTAGTTATGTCCCAGATGGCTTTGTTACAGAACCAATTCATGTCTGCATCATATAATACCCTTTTCCTCTTTATAATTTCCTACATGTGGAGGAAAACATATTTATGATTAGCCAAGAAAAAAATTGAATTATTGTGTACATTTTATAAGTTTTTTTTAATCTGGTAATTAAGATTTTTAAGTACTCTGAATAATCTCATAATTTTTCTTTCATAACACATTTTACATTGAATTATGTTCATATAATTGGGGGAGGAGGAGACATGCAGGTAAAAGATGGAAGACTTCAGAGAGACATGGAATACATTAGTCTATCACTACCTCAGTTTGGTTAGAATTTATTATAATTTTAGAGCTTTAACAAAAGATTAAAATATTCCATTACCAATTGTTACAGCTTCTTCATTTTTCAGTTAACAAGGTATTTTCACATTTCTAGAATTTTGTGTTTAGTGTACAAAGGATGGCACAAATGTGCAGAATCTGTTCTCATTCAACGTCAGCCCATTTTAATAGTAAGTTGCAAGCACAGTGGACTCTTCAAAGGGAGCAGCAACAGCACTTGATCCCCTTGTCTTCACTCTTGATCGTGACAAATATATGTAAACACACAGGGTACTTGACCATATGATAGCAAGTTACAGCACAGTTATTTTATGAGAAACTTCTGATAGGGGCTTCAAATTGTACATGAACCATTGAGCATTTCTAAGCGGGAAGTGTTTTCAAAATTGTAGTTCTTATAAGGAGGAAAAGGGAGCCAGGCATGGTGCTTTATAGCTGTAATCCTAGCACTCAGGAGTCTGAGGTAGGGCTGCTTTGAGTTCAATAGTAGTCTGGGTTACACAGTTCAAGGCCAGTTTGGGCTACGTAAATGGGAAAAAAAGGGAGACAGTGGGCTTTTGCCAATATCTGAAAACAAACTTTTCCTTTTTTCTTTTGTGGTTTTTCGAGACAGGGTTTCTCTGTGTAGCTTTGCACCTTTTCTGGAACTCGCTTTGGAGACCAGGCTGGCCTTGAACTCATAAAGGTGCCTCTGCCTCCCGAGTGCTAGGATTAAAGGTGTGTACCACCACCGCCTGGCTGGAACAAACTTTTTATAGACTTAAGTTAAGGATTATAGTTTGAGTAACAGAAGAGTGCCACATAATTTATATATAAAAGAAAATTTTAAAATGAAGCCAAACATTTTAAGAGGAGAAATTACAAGTTGTATTAATTAGTATCTAGTTTAGATAACTAAGTTTTACTAAATTTGTTGTCACCATACCTTACTGGTAATGCTTTAGCTATTGCTTTTTGATGTTCAGAATTCACACTATAGCATAGCTTATATTTCTGCAGTTAATTTCTGGCTTAGATAGTAAAGGCTTGTTACCTCAAAAAGAGGTTTAATTTCCCAGTCTTGAAGCCTTTATTTCAAATTTTTTAATTTCTAACCCAATACCATAAGAACTTTCCTCTTTTGAAAATGTCTTTTCCCCTATATTCTTCTAATGTAGTTTGTTTTCATATTCTATCGATACCCTTAAGTTAATAAGTCTGAGAATATAAACATTTCACCTGCACTGCAGATTGAACCTTATTCAAATTATTTAAAGGGAAATAATCATTAAGGTGGCAGTTTCTTGGGATCTTGTTTAAAAAAAATTAGCTCATGAAAAATTGATGCTACCAAATTGTGCCTTCCTAAATATGGTAGTGGGTTATTTTGTTTGTTTCTTTTCCTGAGGATCAAATTCAGGGCCACTGAGTTACATTCCCATCTATATATATTTTAAGAGCAGTTTATATAGTCAGAACTAGTTCTTTTGCAAAACATTTTTTCAAGATTGTTTCTGTGTTGCTGGGGATTGAACCCAGAATCCTGAGCATGCTAAACATGTGTAGTACTGCCAAACTACAGTAGCAACACTTTTAAAATTTGGGCTTGTTTTGCTTTCAGATATGCATGTTCACAAATTTTAACACCAACTCTTAAGGAGTTGACAGTAATTACTCAGCAAGAAGTCAACATTTTGAAAGAAAACTGTTTAATGTGAGACTATTTATACCCACAAAAAAAAAAAAATGCATTGAGATCCTTTATTTAATCCAATGGTGGGCTTGAATTGTGGTCAGAGAAACTAGAATTTACCAAACATCCCAAGTCCTTAAATTTGATATTTGTGGATTAAATGATATAATCAGATTATATACAGATATTTCAGGATATTCAGATAATGAAGTATAAAGATTTGACTATAAAAGAGCATACAGGTGTTAGGATGACTGGAGTGCAAAGACAGGGAACTCTACAAAAATTCTATAAATACCATACCAAAATCTATTTGTACTTGCAAGTTAGTACAAGGTGTTAATCGGAGTGTTTAAGCTATCTTTGTGGTTGAGTTTTTCTATTACATTTGGAGTTTTTAATTCATTTTATTTTAATAAATATGAGAAGTCTAGCAACTTTGGGGTAAACCACATTTTATGTCACAAGTTCTTGCTGAAGGAAAAGTATTTTAGAGCAGGTTCTTCTGTTAAAATCAACTCTTACACTGTCCCCATAATGAACACTAACTTTGTAATTCATTTGTAAAACCATTTCTGTCTACAGTGTTGTGGCTTTATTCACTTGGTATGTTTTTCAGGTTCATCCGTGTTATAATATGTACCAATACTTCATCTTTGTTTATAGCTGAGTATTTTCTACTGTGTGGATAATACATCTTGCTTATCTGACCATGTGGATTGTTTCTTTTTGCTGTTGTGACTAGTACTATGGATATTTGTGCTCAAGTTTTCCGTTGAACATTTGGGGGGGAGGGCAGTGCTAGGGAATCCTGGATTGGTATATGTTAGGCAAATATTCTACCACTGAGCTACAACCCAGAGCATCTGTTTTCAGTTCTTTTGAGTATATACTTCAGAGTCAATTGCTGGGTCATAATTCTTTTTAGCTTTCTGGAACACTGCTAGGCCTTCTCACCATGGCTACACTATCGTATATACTCCCTCACTGTTGTATGGACATTCAATTTTCCCTCCATCCTCCAACTTATTTCTACCACCACTTTCCCCCAACCCACCAAGAGAGGCTTTCTCTGTGGAGCCCTGATCCTGGAACCCCCTTTGTGGATCAGGCTGGCATCAAACTTAGAGATCCACCTGCCTCTGCCTCCTGAGTGCTGGGATAAAAGGTGTGTGCCTTGTCACTGGGCTTTTACTCCTATTTTTTAAATGGTCATCCTAGTTCACATGAAGTGATACTCTAATGAGGCATTTCTAACTTTTGAATTGAAGTTGTTGAAGTCATAAACATGCTTTATTCTAAATAATTTACCAAACTTCTCTTTCTAGAGCCTACCTTCAGCAACTGCTACTTCTTTTTATGGGTTTGTGCCAAGTGGAAAAGGTCTTACTGCTTCCTTTGAAGAAAACTAAATATCAGAGTTCAAAATACCACAACCTTGAATATAAACAAAAAAATTATGGTAAAAACCCAAAATGTTCACAACAAAAGGCCATTTTTTTTACACTTCAGCAATTTGAGAGAACTTACTTTTAAATAAGACCACTTTAAATCCAGATTAGTAGATAGCATGAATGTATAAATACTAATTACTGAGAAATGAGATAAATATAATTGAGTATAATAATAAATTATAATGTGTAATCATAAAAAGTTCAAGCTATTAGATTTTTTAAATCCCTAAATTCAAGGTAACTTTTAAACTGTAAACCAATAAATTAAGCTGACATTTATCTTGTTAAATAAGGGGTGGGGAACTATTACTTGGCCACCTTTAGTATAGATGCTAAAATTTATATAAAAATTATAATTTCAAACATTAAGTGTAATCTGTTGAGTTGGCTGGTACCAGCCTCTATATATAACTATTAATGAGTGACATCTGAAACATTAAACCTAAGCCTGAAGAGACCACTCAGTGGTTAAAAGTGCTCACTCTTCCCAGGGGTTCATTTCCCAGCATCCACATGGTGGCTCACAACCTCCTGTAACTCCAGTTTCAGGAATCCAGTGTCTTCTGCTGGCATCTCTGGCCACCGGGCATGCACCTGGGTACAAAGACACATGGCAGGCAAAACACCCATACCCATAAATTAAAAAAAAAATTTTTAAATGCCATCAACAAAAACCATTCAAGCTGTCAGTTCAGCTGGCTTAATACCACTTTCATCTGCCAGTCGGATTCATTCTGATAAGAACCTTTTGTTGGTTTTGTCAAAACCCAAGTTCTGTAATGTTTTTTTGTTTTTTTCAAGACAGGGATTTTCTGTGTAGCCCTGGCTGTCCCGGAATTCACTATGTAAACTAGGCTGGCCTCAAACTGCCTGCCTTAGCCTCTGTAGTGCTGGAATTAAAGGCTTGAACCACCACCACCAGGCTTAAACTGGTTTTTATTGTTAAGAGCTATTAGTATAGTTAGTCACACACTAACAGAAACCCTGTACTTACAGGTCTCACCCTGTTTGCTCTGACAACCCTTTACCTGTTATCGCCATGAAATGTCTGCTTTGGACTTTCATAAATGCGAAGAAATACAGTCTTTTGTGATTGGCTTCTTTCACCTAGGCTGTTTAGGTACTTCCATATTGTAGCATCAGTACTGAGCTTTTTCTAAAATGTATTTTTCCATTGTTAGGTTATACACATTTATCTACTTATAGACTGATGGGTATTTGTACTGCTTCCACAAATAATGTTGCTATAAACATTTGTGTACAAGTTGTGTGTGGGTGTTTTCATTTCTCTTGAGTATTCCTCTTCCACAGGAAAACTGTTGGGTCATATGGAAAAATATTTAGCTTTTGGGACATTTAGCTAGAGTAAAAAAGCAGGTACACAATCCCTACCAGAAATACACAAGGGCTCTAATTTCTGCACATCCTCAACATTACTAGCTTTATTCTTTAATAATAAAAGGTATTCTAGTATGAAGTGGTACTGGTTTTGCTTTTTAATTTACATTCCTCTAGGGAACATGTCTTCCCTATTTATAAGACTCCTAATGGCCTCCTAAAACAGTATCACAGGCTGTATCACTTTTTTGTGTGTGGGGTGGGTGCACATACTTATGATCAAGTTAAAGTGATAAACTAAGCACATGCATTAACAAGAAATAGAACTATAATAAAACCACTTTTTTTTTTTTTTTTTTTTTTTTGAGCTGAGGATCAAACCCACAGCCTTGTGCTTGCTAGGCAAGCGCTCTATCACTGAGCTAAATCCCCAATCCCCTACTTAAACTCTTAATTCTTTTGAAAATTTCCCGTTTTGTGGGGGGGGCTTTTCGAGACAGGGTTTCTCTGTAGCTTCGGAGCCTGTCTTGGAACTCACTCTGTAGACCAGGCTGGCTTCTAACTCACAGAAATCCACCTGCCTCTGCCTCCCGAGTGCTGGGATTAAAGGCATGTGCCACCACTGCCCGGCTTGTTTTTTTGTTTTTTTAACAAGGTTGAACACAAGAACTGAAATTGTAGAAAGCAAAAGTGTAGAGAAGAGAAAACTATCATACATCCCTATTTGAATAATTTTATGTCTGGACAAAACAAAAACCCCAGTGTAACTAAAGCCAGAACAGTTCCTAAGAGTTAGACCTTAAGTGCCCATGAAAACTTCATTGGCGAAGTAGAAACTGCGGACAAGGCAGAAGGACCTGGTTCCACTTCTACTCTAACAGTGACCTGGAAGGCACCACCTGCACAGCGGCCTCACTTGTTTTTTGATCTGAATCTTGGTATTGCTGTCCACTGAATCCAATTTAGGCACCTAAACATAGTTTATAACCAGTTTTTATTTTATCAATAATTTAAAAATATACATTTTACAAGCATGTAGAAATAGATTTTTGAAGCCAGGCATAGTGGCACACACCTTTAATCTTGGGCACTGGGGAGACAGAGGCAGGTGGATCTCTGTGAGTTTAAAAGACCAGGCTGGACTACATAGCAAGTTCCAGAATAGGCAGGATTGTTACAGACAAACCTGTCTCAAAACAGCAAAAATTTTGATCCATGATTTTATATAAACCTCTAAGAGCTATTAAATCATAAAAAAATTAAAAGTTTATAATACACGAGAAAAATTTATTAATAGACAAAAATCTATTCTATCTAGTATAGTTATGGTATGTACCATTGTTGTTGCCTTAACAATTAAGTCACATACAGCTTTGTGTTGACATTGTGAAACATTAAGTTACAAAGTGCTTGTAGTCTATTCTCTAGCACACTCAGCAACCTAATGTTAGCTGCCAAATGTATATATACCTACTTGTTACTTTTTTGAGAAAGGTCTCATGTTTCCCATTCTGGCCTCAAACTCACTAAGTAGACAATGACAATTTCTGATATGCCTGCCACCTCCATGGGACATGGTACTGAGGATCAAACTTGGGGCTCTGCATACAAGACAAGCACTCCACCAGCTGAGCTTGATCACCAATCCTTTTATTCCTTGCTTCTGGAGTTCATGTTATGACAACATTTTACTCTTCTTGATCTGTTGTTTTAACTTTATAGCTTTAAATGGTATTCTACTAGAAAAAGTAAAATTCTTCATGCTGCACCCAACTTTGATGCACTTGGTAAACCATGGTTAAGTTTACTGCCAACCATTAGTAAACTCACTGGGATTTATAATACTAGCCATACCATGTAAAATATGTAAATCAACTTTGCTATGTAAGAAAATCAGTTTCAAATATTGCAAAGACTCAAAAGAACACACAATCATATTTTTTATCATTTTATTAGGAATAATTTCAAATGGGTTATGAAGAAAACTTATTCACTGAATTTGATGAGTTTTCAAAAAGTTCTTAAGATATGTTCATCAATAAACAGTAAAGTATCAGCAGAACTATCATATACTGGGCAAAGAGTCAGGTTGATTCCAAAAGCAACATGCAACATAAAAAAGGTAACAATATAAAGGGACAATCTGCTGAGTATTAAAAGTTATCTCAATATGAACTCTTTGCAACCAGCACAGAATTAGCTATCAAATCCAAACCATATTGACGAGGTAAGTTTGGCTGATGGAAGCCAGGAGTCAATAATGTGAGGGTGGTGGTTGGTGGGGGATCCTCAGTAAGAAAACTGAATAGTGTTTTGGAGCACATTCTTGGCTGGTACAAGCAGTATTAGAAAAAACTTTTTTGGCAAGGGGTAGAATAAATACAAATGGAATGCTACATTTTTAAATCAGCAGACTGTCCTAGGAATGATAAAGGTGTCAGTAAAGTATCAGGGGAATAACTTTATAACATTATTGGTGTGGGCTCAAAAAAACACTCAAAACAGATTTGTTTAAAGGTGTCACAAATATGTCCAGGCATTTAGGCTTAAGGGAAGTATAATAGTGGATACTTTTTTTTCCCAAGGAGAATTTCTCTTACACCCAAGCATATTGCTAAATAGCAACATTGTGCTTGGTAAACAATAATTGGCAACAAAATAAGTTTTAAATGCTGTAATATTCTGCCCAAACCTGTCTCAGATATCCTTTAATAACCAAGATGCAAACTAATTTTGTTGTAACAAGTCTAGACCAATTCTATCAAACATGTCCTTGGTTAGATATCCAGGTTCATTTAACGTTTTGAAAGTTCATTTGACAGCCAATCGAGTCCCTCATACAGACCAGTTCCTTGTGTAGCACAAGTGGCTTGAACATACCACTGTGAAGAAAAGACAAGAAAATACTTGATTAACAAGATGATACATACTGCCATTTTTAAACAGAAAATATTAAGTCCCTCCCCATAAATGCCTAAGGGCACTACTAAGTAATTACAAGTATACAAAATGGAAACTATAAAATCACAGTAATAAACACTAAGGAAATAAGTGATCTACTTGCATCCCACAAGCATGAATTTAATGCTCTCAGTAACTACAAAGGTCACTCAAAGAATCCTTTAGGAATTTGTTCACTCAATCCATTTAAAAATCTCTTAACAAATTACCTCCCTGGTCCTTAAGATCCTCTCATTATACGCCATAAACTAAGGATAACATACGTGCAGATTTTTTAGACTTTGCTTTTTTTTAGACAAGGCCTCCTATGTGCTAGGTGAGTCCTCTGCCATTAAGCCACATCCCAGTCTAAAAGGGGTAAGTATCTGAAAGATTTTTGTTGATAGTCTAAGAACTTTAACTTTTCACATAACTTTAGTGTTTTAAAAAATAATTTTAACAAATTTGGTCTCACATATTCCAAAAAGTTTCACTTTTTAAACAGGAAAGATTCTTAATTACTTGTATGAAACACAATAAAATCTAAATAATAAAAAAAGACCATGTTTCAAAGAAACAACCCCCCCCATAAAACTTGAGACACCTAGAAACAATTCATATTTAATGGATAACTTTATCTATCTATCTATCTATCTATCTATCTATCTATCTATCTATCTATCTATTTATTGGTTTTTCGAGGCAGGGTTTCTCTGCGTAGCTTTGCGCCTTTCCTGGAGCTCACTTGGTAGCCCAGGCTGATCCGCCTGGCTCTGCCTCCCGAGTGCTGGGATTAAAGGTGTGCGCCACCACCGCCCAGCTCTAATTTACTCATTTTTAACAGACTAGTCTTATTCCACCTTAGAAGAAAAAAACGTATCTTAATGTTGCAAAGCCATTGTAGGTTTACCATGTTGCCAATTATCTGAGTATCAAATACCCTAGTAACCCAGAAGGGAGGGGAAGGGCACAAATTCCTATCTCCACAGTATAAAAACCTTCTATCTCTTACAATGTATCTTTTTTTAATTCTAATGGGACATCACAAGAGTCTACACAATAAACCAACAGTATCTGCCTTATTGACAAGTTAATGCAAAGCTGCTGTAGAGTAGGGACACTATTGTTTTTTGACTGTATCTTTGGTTTTTTGAAGACATGGTCTCATGTCTGTGATACAATTTCTATGTTTATGTTGGACTTTGCCAATATATCAATCACTGATAGGTTATTTAATAGTAAGCACAGTATTTCTTATAAATTTGTATTCAAAAAAATGTGTCAACTGAGGTTCTTCCCTAAGGTTCTGAAGTTAATAAACAAAGAGCACTAAACGATAGGATTTAAGATACAGCTGCTAAATCCTGTGTCTTTTATAAACAGCACCAAATGTTGGGCTTGTTATGACTGCACGTGCCTGCAATACTGGTGATTGGGAAAGAAAAGCAGGAGAATGTCCCTGAGTTCAAAGCCAGCATAGGAAAAAAAAAAAAAAAAAACAAGCCAAGTATGAAAGAAATGCTCTGGGTTCAAACCCCAACACCACAAGAAATAGTAAAAATAAAACATTTGTATTTAAAAAAAAAAAAACCTGGAGAACTAATTGAATGATACAAAATTAAGAATGTCTGTAATCTCTACATATTCAACTCTTAGTACTGTTAATGTACCAATACAGAAGATAAAGTTAATAAAATTAAATAAATAGAAAAGTGAGAAACTATCAATATTTTTAAAAACAAAATTTAATGCAATATTTGTAGTATTGAAATAAAGCCCAAAAGGGCTGGTTTCTAGTATGTTATGCATTTCCTATAAACCATATTACCATATTTCTAGAAATGTGCTATCTGTCCAAAGGAAATAATTATTACACATTTAAACTGGGCAGGCATGGTGGCATAGGCAGAGGCAGGCAGATCTCTGTGAGTTTGAGGCCAGCCTGGTCTACAGAGTAAGTTCCAGGCCAGCCAGGGTTACAGTTAGATTCTATCTCCAAATAATAATATCAATAATAATAACAATACTAATAAGCAGCTGAGTATTAGCCTAATTAGCCTACTTTCACCAGTGAGGAGGTTAGTGTCACCTCCAATACTTACTGTTCTGTTACGGAGAGACTGAAGACCTAACTTATCTGTCATCTCACTGATGGCCATAGCATTTGGCAAATCCTGTTTGTTTGCAAACAGCAGCAGCACTGCATCCTGCAGCTCATCTTCCAGAAGCTGGAGATAAAGGTTAAACCATTACCAGCTACCTTCTAAAATCAGACTACTCACAAATCTTAAATATGCATTTTATTCAACAGTAAACAAGCTATTAGACACCAATTACATTTCCCTATGTAAATTTCAAGCACTCATAAATCTCATCCTTCAGTTTGAGCAAATAATGATTGGCCTTTAAGAAGGTGGTTCTCAATCTTCATGCTGCGACCCTTTAATACAGTTCCTCTTGTTGCAGTGATCCACAACCATAAAATTATTTTTGTTGCTACCTCTGTAACTGAAATTTTGCTACCATTATGAGTTGTAATGTAAATATCTGTGTTTACGATGGTCTTAGGTGACCCTTATGAAAGGAGCATTTGACCCCCAAGATGGGGTCTCGACCCAAAGGTTTAGAACTGCTGAACTACATAAATAAATCAATAGACTATCGAGGGCTTTTCTGTGCATTCTTAAGAACTTAGAAATAATATACTTTCCCAAGTTTACTTCTATCTCTAAAATGTGTGACCACGGACAATACCACAAAAACACATCTTGAAAATGATCAACTTAAAATACATACTTACCATTTTCTGCAGCACAGCTGCTCCTTCCTGAATTCTTTCTCGATCATTGCTATCTACCACAAAAATAAGACCCTAGGGAAAATTTTTTTCAATAAATTATAACAGTTAAACTTAAGGGCAACACTAAATATAAAATATACTAGCAAAACAGTATGGAGAATTAGACACCTGGTAGAAAATGTTCTTGCGTCCTGGCTAGGTTTACGCGAAGAAGCTAGAATCATCTGATAGGAGGAAACCGCGAGTGAGAAAATGCCTCTAGAAGAGCCAGGCGTAGGACATTTTCTTTCTTTTTTTCAGACTTACTCTTAGTATGAGCATGTGTGGGTGAGGTATGTGCACATGAATTTAAGTGCCTACAGAGGTCAGAGATGTGAGGAGCTGTAAGGAGTTGTAATAGCAGCAGGCAGTTGTAAGCCAGCTGATGTGGGTGCTGGGAACTGAACTCGGGTCCTCAGGAAGAGCCATCTCTGCAGCCCCTGTAGGATATTTTCTTAATTACTGATGTGGGAGTGGGAGGGCCCAGGCCATGGTGGAGAGTGCTACCGGTGGACAGGTGGTTCTGGGGTGCTTTGATCATCATGTTTCATCACAGAAGTAGTAACCCTAAGACAGAATGTTTAAAAATAGTTTTAAAAAGTCTCTAACACAGGCTAGCAAGACAACACAGCAGATAAAGGCACATGATGACCCGAGTTTGGTCCCCAGAACCCACATGCTAAGAAGAGACTCAGTCCCACAATGTAAGTCTAAGTGGCATACCCTCCGCCCCCAACACACACCGGAAAATAAATAAAATAAAATACAATGTGACTTTAAAATTACAAAGAATTTCTGTTCTGGCTAATTTTATGTCAGCTTGATGCAAGCTAGTCATCTGAGAAGAGCAACCTCAGTTGAGAAAATGCTTCCATAAGATCTGGCTGTAGACAAGCCTGTAGGGCACTTTCTTAATTAGTGATTGATGTGGGAGGGTCCAGCCCATTGTGGGTGGTGCTATCCCTAGGCTAGTGGTCTTGGGTTCTGTAAGAAAGCAGGCTGAGCAAGCCATGAAGAGTAAGCCAGTAAACAAGGATCTTCCATGGTTCAAGTTCAAGGCTCATCTATTGAAAACTGATTTAAGCACCATGCAATTTTAACCTACCATTCTTCAAATCCAAAAAAAGCCCCAAACTTTATTAACCAATGACTACTTTTCTCAATGCTAAGAGAAACAAATGTTGCCCCCTTTCTCTTCCCTATCATATTAAATACAGTAACACATAAGTAGCTAATGAGTTACCAGTCTGGAGGTCTCCCTCAGAGGGTAGGATGCCTGTCTGACAAGCAGGAAGCCCTGGGTTTGAGCTCTTACACTGAATAAAACTGAGTGTGGGGTTGCACTCCACTGTGATTCCAATATTCAGGAAGCAGAAGCAGGAGATCACAAGCTTCAAGGGACCATCAGCTATACTTTGACGTTGAGGGTGGCATAGGCTATGTGAGACCCAGTCTTAAAAATTAACAAAACAAACAGAGGCTACATACTGAAGACAAAAGGAAAAAATGAAAGGTTCCTCAAAAGTTTATGACCTATGTGGATTTATGTATGTAGTAAAAGGCATGTGCAAAGTGTAAAAAGGAGAGATGACACACTTCAATGGGTTTTTTTTTGTTTTAAATAAAGAAATTAGAATTGAGAATTGCATAATGGTACTAGCATGTTCTTTTCAGGTATATGAAATAACTTCCTGATAGTTTAAAGTTAATCATCTTTAAGAAAAAGCATTTTCATTAGTAAGAAGAGAACTGTATAAATATAAATATAATTTCTTCTTTAAATTATTATTATATATTTCTTTATTTCTTGAGAATATAATTACATCATTTCTCCTCTTCCTTTTTCTCCCTCCAGCCTCTTGCTCTTTTTCAAATTCATGGCCTCTTTTGCTTTGTTGTTAATGTATGCATCCCTAAATACATCAATACAAGCTGCTCAGTCAACAGGTTTTTTTTATACTTTATCATAGAAATAAAAAAAAGTCTTGCTCCAAAAGGCTGTTTGCTAACTCCAATTGGAAGAAACAAGCCCTAAGCAAATATCTCATGAAAAATTCGTGGTCTGCATGGTCAAATAAGAAATTCATAATGAAAGAAGCAACAGTAAGAATTTTAAAGCAATTCACAAATGTAATTCTGTACAACAAAAGTAGCAATGGGGAAACAACTAAATTAAGACTTTTCTGAAAACTTCCATAGGACACAGCATGAAATTCTCAGCTAATAAAATGATAGTAAATTGCATCTCTGTTAAAAGTTTATACCTTACATTATACTTAAGTGCTTGGTTAAATATTCTTTCTAAAACCCTGACCCCAACAGAATTTTTTAATTAATTTATTTTATTTTTTAATGAGTGTGTGTGTGTGTGTGTGTGTGTGTGTGTGTGTGTGTGTGCGCACACGTGCGCACGCCTGAGTGTTAATGTATGGGCAGAGGTGTCAGAAGAGAGCATCAGATCCCCCTGAAACTGGAGTTACAGATGGTTTAAAGCACCATTTGGGTGCTAGAAAACAAATTTAGGTCTTTTGTGAGAGCAACAAGCACTGCTGAGCCATCTTCGCAGCCCCAATCTCATTTTCTTAACATTTCATTTTCATTTTCTAAATGTAAATAATGTCATCTGTTCCAAAGTAACATTAGTAGGAAGGAGATTTTAAGAATAAGTTCTAAATTAGTCCTTTCCTGTAATAGCCTAGGATCAACAGTATGGAAAAGCTCAACTTCTAAAATTAAGTCCATCTGTTCGAAGAAAAGATGACTTAAGGGCTGGAGAGATGGCTCAGAGGTTAAGAGCACTGACTGCTCTTCCAAAGGTCCTGAGTTCAATACCCAGCAACCACATGGTGGCTCACAACCATCTGTAATGAGATCTGGTGCCCTCTTCTGGACTGCAGCTGTATATGCAGGCAGAACACTGTATACATAATAAATAAATAAATCTTTAAAAAAAAAAAAAAAAAAAAAAAAAGAAAAGATGACTTAAAAAGCCAAATTGGGTGCAGCAGAGTTGGTTCTGTGGTTATGAGCACTTCCTGTGCGGATAAAGGACCCAGGGTCAGTTCCCAGCACCCACATGGCAGCTCACAACCATCCTTAACTCCAGTTTCCAGGAATCTAACAACTTCTGGCTCTGCAGGCACCAGGCATGTATGTGGTACACATACATACATGTTGGCAAACAAAAACAAACAAAAAAAATAAAAACCAGCCTTTTTAAAAAAGCCAAATGAATTATTTAGAAAAGCAAAATAATTGGACTTATCTAATGATGGGAGAGGAATTTACTACAATAAACAATTAGTTTCATTTAAGTGTTAGGAGTTAGAAGTGGTTAGGAATGCTAGAAATGCAAGCTAGAAGAGCTTAGTTGTAATTATACCAGGCCACACAGGGCTTTCTCTAGCAGGCAGGAACTCCCTAGGATGAAGAATGCTCTGGTCTTTAATTCTAAGGTCATCCAAGGAGGCCAGGATAGATCTAATCTCAAATTCATGATTCACATGTCTTACAAAGCATTTGAAACAAATATAAGGATAAGACTATTATAAGGTTTAAAATCAGCAAGATTTACATCATGCCTAATTTTATTTCAGATACACATGAGAGTTTATTGTGTTAGCTTCTATTTCCACAATAAAGTTTTTTAAAAGCCTGTACTTTTGCAAAATCTGTTTTCTATCCAAAGCCATGTGAATTAACATTCTTGTTTTTTAGTAAAATATGCCACATAATTATTTTTATATTCATACACTTGTACTACTTAGGCCAGGATTGTTCCAGCCATTCAACACGGGTGTTTATTGCTACCAGGCAACAGTATGCCTCAATGGAGAATAAGCACAACATTGCAAATCTTAAATACCCCAAGTGTTTAGCATATATACTATGTCAAAAAATTCTCAACTTTGGTAGTAAAACAAAAGCCTGATGTATAAGTCCTCATTATGGTAAAAAAGACAAAAGAACTGAGACCAGGTTAACAACAACAACAAAAAAGAGTTCCTCAATCGTTGCTTTTTAAAGATAGGTGCTCCCTATGGAGCCTTAGCTGGCCTAGAACTTGCTATGCAAGAACAGGCTGGACTGAATTTAGAGCCATCCTCCTGCTTCCCAAGTTCAATTACAGGTTCCAATTACAAGTATGTGCCATTGCTGTCCAGCTATAATTTAATTTTGAAGTCACTTCTAAGTTTCTGTTTCCTCACATTTGGAAACCTCAGCATAGGGTCGGGCAGTGGTGGTGCACACCTTTAATTCCAGCACTAGGGAAGCAGAGACAGGCAGATCTCTGTGAGTTTACAGAGTAATAAGTTCCAGGACAGCCAGAGCTACACGAGAAACCCTGTCTTGGGGGGGGGGGGGGGGGCGGGGGGGAGACGGGACGGGACGGACAAAAACAAAAAACAAAGAAAAGAAACCCCAGCATAATGGTGCATGCCTGCAATCTTAGTACTCAGGAGAGGGAGAGAGAACATGAGAACAGAACTAGAAGTGTTGTTCTTACCAGGAAATGAGTGTGCAAGCGTGCAAGCATTTGTAGTTGTCACAACTTCACTTGGAAGGTACAGTGGCTACTAGCATTTAGTAGGTAGACACAAAGGATGCTATTAAACATCATACAATCCAAGAGAGGCCTCCTCACAGTTCAAAAATGTCAGTAGAGCTGCTATCATAAGAACACAAACTAGCCCAATCAATACCACAAAAGAACTTGCTAGAAGTATCAAATCTAAGAAGCTTGTCCACAGGATCAATCTGTACTTTTAACAGATACCCAGGTGATTCACACACTTACTAAAGTGCTAGAACACTAAGACTGCTTGGCTTACATGCTCAAGATTCGGACCTATGACTGGACTTGTGAGATTTAAGACTCCCTCAAAAGTGCAGCCAAATTTGACAACTCCTAATCTACATAATCCCTAAGGTCTCTTTCATGCCAGTATATCCTATATAATATAAAAATCTCCTACAAGTTAACAAAGCAGACTGAACTAAATCAAGTTCTACCACTGTCTTAGGTCCACTGTGATATATAACTCAAATTAAGGTTAAGAATCAAAGGAACTACTGATAAAATACTTAATTCATTCTTGAGAACTCATTTACTCCTATCCAAAAATCTCACTGGAGTAGCTACATTTAATTCTTCTACACTATGTAACTGAACTTGGAAGGCATGACTAAGAGTATACTAAAGAATGAAATGGGTGATAAGAATGTAAACAAGTCAACATTCAATATAACATTCAGAATATGAAATCTATAAATTAAAGTTACAAATATATGGCATATCTCACCTGGGTATTCTGGAAGTAATGCCTCCAGAGAGGCCTAATTTTATCTTGACCACCGACATCCCACACTGTGAAACAAATGTTCTTATACTCCACTGTTTCCACATTAAAACCTGTAAGAAAAAACAAAAAACAAAATGACCACTGTCCATAATTAAGTACCAAGAAATAAACCCTTTTAATGCAGAATTCTCTTAAAATAGCATTTTAAGTCTTACCAATATCAACTCTAAGATTAACAAAGACAAAATTTAATTTTTCACTGTATATAGTTATCTATAAATTTTCTTACCAATGGTGGGAATGGTGGTGACTATCTCCCCTAATTTCAGTTTATACAGAATTGTCGTCTTGCCAGCAGCATCCAATCCAACTAGAAGAAGACACCATAGATTTAAAATCTGAATCAAATATATATAAGCAATTCAACAATAATTTAGTTTCAAAGTAAAAGTTAACTGTTTGATACACAAATGAGTTAAAATGTAATTTTTCTCATTTCTCTCCCCCACCTGCCCACTACCACCCCATCAACACCTTCCTAATCTTTGCCCTTTTCCTTTTAGACCTATAGACACAGAAAAAAAAGGAACTGGCAGGCTTGAGTTCTAATCTCTTGGGCACTGTATCACCAACTAGGTGAGTGCCTTTGTTGGAGACAGAGTCTCTTATGTATCCCAGAATGGCCTCAAACTCATTATGTGGCTGGGGATGGCCTTCAACTCTTGATATTCTTGCCTCTATCTCCCTGAATACTGGTGCTAGGATTATAGGTGAGCTGTGCCTGTTAGAAATGGAGAAGCCAGTATAGTACACCAGCTAAGCCACATCTTCAGATCAAAAATTAATCCCCTGTTTAATATTTACACAATGTATTTTGAATAAATGTTCTTCATGCTGGAGAGGTGACTTAGTGGTTTAGAGCAAGTACTAGTTTGGCTCCTGGCAGCCACTATCACATGTCTCATAAATACCTTTCACTTCAGCTCTAAGGGAGCTGATGCTCTCTTCTGGCCTGCACAGGCAGTACACGCATGTGCACATACCCGCACACTGACACAAATAACTAAAAATTAAAAGTGAAATCTTTCTTTTAAAAAGTTCTTAATGCTGGGGGTGGGGGGGGGGGGAGCCGGCATATATAGCTAGGTACTAGTCTCCTGATAGGACTAATTTTGACTAAATCTGTATCAATATCAAATATGCACAAATAAGATTCAAAGTCTTGATTTGTGTTTTGAAAATGGTCCTATCATATTGTTCTCCAATATTAATCTCAATTTTAATCTTTTTGTTGTTGTTATTCTCTAAAACAGGATCTCATGTAGCCCAGACCTCAAATTCACATTTGTACCAAAGCTGGCCTCAACATCCTGATGCTTCTGCCACTGCCTCTCAAGTGCTAGAATTACAGGCATGTGCTATCACATATGGCTAAATGTTAATTCATGAGATGCAGGTAAGTAGAAGGGAATATGCTTGTTTATGGGTCAAAGTCTATATTAGAAGGTATTATATAAGCCTCTTTATTATAGTAATAGTGAAGAACAAATTAAATGCTTTTAAGTATGACTCTCAAAACCTATATATTGTTGTCCATTAAACTCTCATAAATAAAAGATCAATATCAAGTAACTTCATTGAATGTACTTTTTTTTTTTTTAAGAACATCTCATTTGGCTGCCTTCATTTATTTTATTAAAAACAAAATCAACAGAGCATTAGTTTAGGCAAAAATACCTACTTAATGTTTAAATCAAACCACAACTTAAAACATGAAAACAGTGCTAGCAGGTCTTAATCTCACCTATCAGGTTATAGTCCTGTGCACTTCAGTGTGACTTTTTAGTTGGTCCAAGAGAAATGAAAAGCTACAGGACGACTTCAACCTATAGAACAACCTTTTCAAGCCATATCCTGAAAACAGTAGCATCTTTCTGATGCAGTTTAAAAAGAAGAAATACTCCTCTTGACAGCAAGAGAAAAGGCCCCTAGGCCGTGACAACATGAGCATGGTTTGTACTCCACGATTTTTAGGAATCTACCCTGGAGAAAGGGAAGGAGAGGAGGGTGCTGAGGAGTGAGAGAAGGGTGGGAATCATTCACTCATTTCCTTATTCCTAGGCTCTCTAGTTGAACCCTGACTCTCACTTGTTGATACTGGGCACCAGCTTTTTCTTTCCAAAGGACTATGACATATATTAGTCAGTGACTAGTCTGCTCTCACTTATAGGCCCAAGAAAGGTTAACTGTTACACAGTATTTCATTTTCCAAATGTGAAATAGTATCAACAAGATGAGTCAATCGGAAGGTGGGAGCTCAATGCTAGAGCTCTTGCATGGCAAGTACAAGGCTCTAGACTTGGGGGAAAGGAACAAAAACAAACAAAAAAACCCAACCAGATTTTAGTGTAAGACCTCTCTGGGTGATTGTGATCAAATTTTATTAACATCAAAATTTACCTTTGGGCCAGGTGGGGTGTTGTGCCTTTAATCCCAACACTTGGGAGGCAGAGGCAGGTGTAGCTGAGTTTGAGTCTACACACAAACTTGTTCACAAATGTGCACAATGACATTATTTATGAGAACTAAAAATAACTATAAATAACTGATAAATGGATAAGCAAACTGACATTTTCCACACAAGGGAATTACCATCTGGCCACAATACATCATAGACTACTAACTACATGTTACACAAATGATGAAAACAACTATGACAAGTGAAAAGGCCAGACATGCATTATTATTTCATTAGCTGAAATGTCCGAAACAGTGAAATCTATAGAAACAAAGAATATTAGTGGTTGCCATGGATGCTAAAAAAGAAATACAGCAGTGACTGATAAAAGTTATGGTATTCCAATGCCATTACAATGAATGAAGAGGTGTTGGAGAGGCAGGAAAGATGGAGGATTAGAAGTGGCTTTTTGTTTGTTTTGTTTTTTAATTAATATTTTTAAATTTTCTTTTGGGAGGATGCTACAGGGGTGAGTTATGCAGGGACTGGGAAATGAATGGGATTGGGGTGCGTGATGTAGAACTCCCAGAGTCAATAAAAATTATGTTAAAAAAAGCAGTCATGGAAATATTCTAGAATTTGAAAATGTTACACAATTTTGTAAACATAACAATTATACTTTAGGGGTGGCACATTTTTTATTACAGTTTAATTATTTTGTGTGTGAGTTTCTATGTGCATGTGTGTGGCTGCATGCATGAATGCACAGTGCCTGGGGAGTCAGAGGACAGCGTGCAGGGGTCACTTCTGTCCCTCCACCATTCCACTCCCAGAGACTGAAGTCCAGTGGTTAGGCCTGACAAGTGCCTTTATCTGCTGAGACATCTTGAAGGTTCACGGTGGCTTATGCTTTATGAACATACAAAAATCAAAAACACAAAATAATTGGTCAGTGGTGTAATCTCAGAATATGGGAATTGGGACAGAAAAATCAGGAATTCCAACCCAACCTAGGCTATATGTGACCTTGTGTCACAAAACACCCACCAATGTAAGAAAGCTAATTCTGATGCCAGAGCTTTCAAATAGTATTTATATACTGTGATCTTACTTATAAGATTTTAAGACTACTATAGCTTAATATTCTATCTAGTTCCTCAGAGGTTTGACCATTTAAACTGAAATTGGAACTACCAGTTACAGAAAAATAAGGTTAGGTTTTTTTAAAATTAATGTTTGAATTTTCTACCCAACATAGTTGAAGAGTATTTTCCCTTTTATCAATGAGTTAATTAGCAACAAACTATCTAAGGTTAGTAATTATGTTTGCAAATAATGGCATAAGAAAATGCTTGTAATATATTAAGTAAAAAGGAACAACACAAAACAATTTTAAAGGAATAAAACCTAAAATGTGGAGAATAAGATGGCTCAGTGGTAAGCATTTACTGTTCTTCTAGAGGACTTGAGTTCAATTCCTAATACTCACACTGGGTAGTATACAACCGCCTGTAACTCCAGTTCCAGATCTATCTCTCTCTCTCTCTCTCTCTCTCTCTCTCTCTCTCTCTCTCTCTCTCTCTCTCTCTCTCTCACACACACACACACACACACACACACACACACACACACAAATAGTGAAATGGTTGAATTACAGGTGATGATCACTTTTTTCATGTCTAAATTTCACAAAAACAACTTAAAAAATAATCAGAACCAAGAATTAACCTTAATAAAAAGATTTAAAAAATGTTTTTGAGGGGAAAAAAGGAACATCATTCTAAGCTTAAAGCCTCACTTATTAGTATATTTTTATTACTTATAGTGTATTTTTTTAAAATTGGCAAATAGAGGATCCTTCCTAGTACATCAGAAGTTCAAGGTCATCCTTAGTTACATAGGAAGTAGGTCAGCCCGCGCTATATGAGATCCTTTCTCAAAAAACCTGGCAAGATGGCTCAGTGGTTAAAGATCATCCTCAGAAGCCTTTTCCCCAAGTTCAAAGAAAATAGGTTAAGATTAGTAACTCCTCTACCAAATACATTAGTAATTTCAGGAATAAAATTTAAGTATCGATTTACCAAAAGCACACCTTATCATAGACCTCAAAGATAGGGACCTATCTGCTTTCTAACTCTGATACCTGAGTAATCTAAGGTAGAAACTAATTGTCCTTCAACTTAAATTTAGTATTATTCAAATGAGTAAATTTCCCTTATAACTAGTGCATCATTTCTATTGATCAAGAGTCTAAAGATTTTAAATTCAATATATTGTATTGGCTATTTGTTAGTGTTTGAAACATAGTCTTCCTGGCCTCAATTTTGAGATCCTCCTGTTTCAGCCTTCATGGTGCTCAGATTACAGGCATACATCACACTAACCCAGGCTTGCCTTACTTTTAATTATGGTTAATTATTAGACATATCTTCCAACATCTTCTCTAATTTTGGGAGAGCAGCTAGTACAGAAATTGCATTTTCATCTTCACAGTAGGTGGGTAATCCAGACACATTAGCTAACTACTACTGTCTCTTTATATGCTTTTAAACAATAATCTAGGACTACAGATGTAGCTCAGTGGTTGTGTTATGTGCTCAGAACTAGAGACCCTAATTTTAATCCCCAGCACCAAAAGAATAAACAGACTATGAAAAGCTTTTGACTCAAGGAAGCATATATAAGCCTGATAAAGAAAATCTGAGCCCATTAATGAGAGAGAGGGGTTAAAAAAACACATCATTCAGGGCTAGGTTTAGGGTAGACTACATGCACAAGGCCTTGAGTTCCAGTCTCAAAACCACACCACAAAGCAAATACACACACAGGAGCACATGTGTACATACAATCATCCATTCACTGATATTCCCAATACTTGAATGGGTAAGATACCATAAAAGTGATTATTGATTACAAGGTCAGTCACTCATAAAGCCACAAAGAAACAACAACAAACCCCAAAACTCTTAGGAATTACCAAACTTCCAAACCACTATGCTCCCAGTTCATGCACATAAACCTGACACTTATACTTCCTCTAATGAGTTATCATAAAAGTTGACATTATGAATAGAGTGCTTTTAGCCACGGAAAACTCCAGGTGTGGTGGCACACAACTTTACCCCCAGCCCTTGGGAGGCAGAGGAGGGTGGATCACTGTGAGTTTAAGACCAGCCTGGTCTATATAGTGAGTTCCAAGACAGCCAGAGCTATGTAGAGAGACCCTGTATCATAGAACAAAAACAGCAAAAGAAAGCGAACTTGAGTGATCATATACTTAACATAAAGATTGTAATCCCAACTCATGACTTCTATCCCTTTCATCATCACAGCAGGTTAAAAGCTTGTCTACTTCCGTTTTCTTCCAGTCATTACTTGGGATGGATGGGAAAGTTTCTCAAACGTGGCAAAGTGCTTAAAGCATCACTTTACCCTTCTCAGCCATCCCTTTAGCCAGCCCAGGACGGTAACAAAGAAAACCAGAATCCATCTACAATAAATTCTTTCTTCTTCAGTAACACAATCTTGTACTGGCTAATCTCTAAGACACTCATTTATCTCAGTCCAAAGTCCTTCCTTTGACTTCAGGTCCTTTTCCACACTGCCAATTTCCAACCACGTAAGGCTTAAAGAACACAATGGCCCTCCTAAAATAACTGTCCTCTTCATAAAGGGGAGCTGAGGAACTGTGAAAGAACACATTTTCCCTTAGCTTTGTGAAGGAGTCGTGAACAATTGTTTTCTAGATTGTAAAGACGCTGAACAATAACCAACTTGTACCCCCATACTCTGCAACATTACAGAAACTGAAGCACTTCTTGGTGGGGGTGCTCAATACGACCCCTTTCTCCTCACACTCAACAAGTGTCAAAAGATACTATTCAGGTCCTTGGAACTCAGCTGTGAGGTATTAAGGAGAGAACTCTCACTTCAGCCTAGTGAATGGCCTCGTGGGCAATAAATCCTGCCACTGAGAAGCAGTTTTTAAACAAACTTTTTTAATAGATTACCTCGAACTCAAGAGTCATGTTCAGTTCAGGTGCTTTAGAACTTTCCAGTTAAAACACTTTTTCGTTTCTAAAGTTGACTTTTTAATTTTTTTATTATTATCTAGGCCAGATAGATCAAATTAGTTTGAAAGAGCAAAGATATTAAACCGAACAAGTTTAGTGTTTTAGGTTTAGAGCTGAAAGACGGCCATGGGATAAATTCTGTTTTCACAGAATAAGCTTCATAACCATGAGAAAATAAAGTCGAATCCAGATCAAGGTAAAGTTTAGTAAAATGAGCTCAGAGGACTCCGGGCTTTTTGCTCAAACCTTGGGTGCTCCTTCGCCACAGTGGGCCTGGTCACTTCCTGCCCCAGGCGGCTCCTGGCTGGGCTCACATACCAATGGTGTGTGCACAGGGCGTGCACGACCAGGAAAGGGGGAGGAGGAAGGCTGGAGTCGCCCAGCCTCACTCTCGGCCGCTGCCCACAGCCAGAAAAGTGAGGCGGAAGATTGCACCCTTAGGATGGCCTCGCCACGGTGAACTACCCCTGGAGCTCGGCTCCCTCTTCTCAGGCTCTCAATTCGATCAGGGAGAGAAAGGCACGCAAAGCCGAGAGCGAGGACGTCTGGCCCGAGTCTCCGGCTCAGCCTCTGTGGGAGACAGATCCCTCACCCCTCGCCCCCATTGTTCCCCTGAAGCAGTCTTCTGGTCTGCCCTCCCCCACCTCGGCCGGGGAAGGCTGGGCCCGAGGCCCCCGGGCAAGCACCTGGCCCTCCCCGGCTCCCGGCCCCTCACTCACCCATCAAAATGCGCATCTGCTTCTTGCCGAAGAGGCGAGAGAAGAGAGAGGAGATGGTGAGGCCCATAGCGGTGGTGGCACTTGCGACGGTCAAAAGAGGGGGTCTGGTGCGTCCTCGGGCCTTCTCGGTTCCGGCTCACGACCAACGGGGCGGAAGAGAAAAGGCCGAAGACCTGTCTCGCTGGCCGGCGTGTCGGCGAAGCCGCGGGACACGACGTAGCGGGACCGGGAGCTGCTCGGCGACTGGTGCGGTGGCTCCGGCGCGGCGTTAAGTGTTCGGCTGTGCCACGTCACACGGCGGCCGCGGAGGCTCTGGCGGCGGCCCGCCCGCTCCAACGCGGACAGAATCGCGTCACCGCGGCCCCACCCCCCTGCGTTGCCGACGCCGCCCGCACCACGGCGCCTGCGCGCACAGGGCCTGAGCCGGCTTCACCGACGTGCGACCCACCGGAGGTGGGGCCCAGCGAGGACGGCTTGCACATGCGCACGGAAGGACAGGCAGGCTCCCAGGATTCCTTGTTCCATCGCTTCCAATGGGGTTCGAAGTGAATGGCTTCCGCCCGGATGAGTGAGTTGTAGTCCACGGTTCCAGGCTGGCGAGATGTGCATTGTGGGCTAAGTAGTGACGTTCTTGTTGGCCTTTGGGTGACTTCCTCCTTCCGGGGAGCTTTGGTGGTTCCCCACTCCCACTAATGTAATCGAACCTTACACGCGACCAAGATGCTTGCCACAATGAAGAAGCGAAGATAGACCCTGTTTTAAACAATAAATATTCTTTCCAGGCTAGGTGGGGAGGTGGGCGGTGATGGATTTCATGGGAAATATCCTTAAATTACCCGGCTGCTCTCAGCAATCTGGGATAGAAGATCCAACGACAGCCCGCACAACAAAGGAAATTCGTATAGAATTTTTATTTACTTATTTTTTACTTATAGACCTCTAAAGTCTCCCTCTAAGGGGAGAGGGGTCTCTGAGTTTAGCAGTTTAATGAAAGTATTAGATAGTAAATAAAGCGTAGTAAATAAAGCATCTAACAGACCCTAGCATCTCCGGAGATATTTAAAAACAGACCTGCTGGTAGAGTAAAGGTGGAAAGATCCTAGACCCGATGCCAAGTTATATTGCAGTCGCTAATCCCACTAATTACAAGAGTGTTTCAAGGCTTTTTTCCTTCCCCTACCAACACTGACACTGAACACAGGATCTCAAGCGTGCTAAGAAACGTTCTACCACTGCCAGGCAGAAAAGGCAGGACGACCTCGAATTTGTGATCCTCTTACATCTGCTTCCTGAGTGGCTGGGTTTCTAGGCTTGTACCACCACACCCAGCTGAGTATTTCTGCTTTGAGAAGTCAAGTAAAGACTGCTTTTCTGAGACCTTTTCATTCCCCGAAGAATAATGAAAGATTTACTACTGTTTTACTGGTTACAAAATAAGGTATAAATATCATTTGTTTGTTTAAAGAAAGTTTTCTTATGACTTTCACTTCCTCCCACATACTTCCCCTACCACCATTGCTGAAGTTTATCATCAGAAGTACCCACAATCCACCCCTGTTAGTATTCACCAACTCTTAAAGTTTGTAAGCATTTTCCCTATTTAATGTTATTGGCAACACCCCACCTTTCCCTCTTGTCTGAAAGCATTAAGAAAGCAGAGAACTTGGCACATCACAATGATAGGGAGATGACCAAAAAACTAGGGTCTATCCATACTCTAGAATACTATGAGGAGTTAGGATGAACCAGAACTCTACTCAGTATCCTAATAAAAACATCTCCAAAGAGGTTTAGTGGAGGGGAGAGGGAACACATAGAAAATACAGTAAGGTGGTGTAAAAATAGATTTCTGGGGATATAGCTCAGTTGGTGAACGTCACAAAAGCTTTGGGTTCATCATCCCCAGCACTGCATGAGACCAGTTGTGACCACACATACCTGCAGTCCCAGCACTTGAGAGAGGGAGAAGACAATCAGAAGTGTAAGGACATGCTCCACTACAAAGTTTAAGGCCAGCCTGGAATACATGAGACTGACTGTCAAACAAAATACAAAGTTCTGCAGTCTGATAGGGCACATTTGTAATCCCAGCACTTGGGAGACAGAAAGTGGAGGATCAGGAAGACAAGGTCATCTTGGCTAGATAGCAAATGTGAG